>NC_081312.1:86023536-86326567 GCF_026419965.1 Kogia breviceps | reverse complement strand
CTTACATTTAATAACCTAAGATAGTTCTATTTGGAACAATTCAACCAATAATTATGGAGTGCCTACAATATGCCAGACACTGTTCTCAGTGCTAGACCTATACTAGTGAACAAAATATACAGAGTCTGTGTTCTTGTGAAGCTTAATTTTTAATTGGGGAAACAAAGAATAACAAATATATACTATGTTAGGTAGTAAAGGATGCTTGTTTCAGATATTTCTTGCTGTTTAACAAGCTGTCTCAGTATTTACTGGCTTAAGACAGCTATTTTGTTTCTTAAAATTCTGTGGATTGAAAAAGGCTCATTTGCATGGTTCTTTAACTGGTCCTACTCATTGGCAGCTGGGCCTGGAGTGCCCAACATGGCTGTCAGATGGTGCTGGTTGTTGTTTGGGTGCTCAGCTGGGGCCTCAGTTTTTTTCCCCTTGGCGTCCCTATGTGGCTGGGTTCTAAGAGGCAGTGTTCCAAGTGTGCAAAGGCAGAAGCTGCAAAGTTTTTAAGGCCTGTCCTCAGAAATTGCATTGTCACTTCCATTGCATTTTATTGGTCAAAACAGGTCACAGGGAGGGAAAATAGACTCTATACCTTTTGATGGGTGGTGGTGACAACGTCACACTGCAAAAGAGCACGTGGGGTGGGAGATGATGTTGTGGCCATCTGTGGAAACAATCTACCATGGTACTATTAAAAAGTAAAAAATTAAGCAGGTTATTAGGGGGATAGAAGAAATGGAGGGTAGGAAGTACAGTATTCTATAGGGGGTCAGGGAGGGCCTCCCTGATGAGGCATCATGAGAGAGTGAGCCATGAAAACCATAAATACATTTTTTTTTGTCTGAAGGATTTATTTAAATATTTTAAATGTCAGCATAACACAGAGAAAAGGCTCTTAAACCAGAAATAAGAGATGTGGGGTCCACTCTGCTGTGCCATAGGTACATCCTAAGGAAGAATATTCCAGGCAGAGAGAACAGGAAATATAGAAACCCTAAGGTGGGAGAATCCCTGGTGTGATCAAGGAATAGCAAGGAGGACAGTGTAACTTGAATGGAGCAATACAGGGAGAGTGATAGGGCATGGAGTCAGAAAATGAGAGAGAAACAGATTTTGTAGCCAGTGACAAAGGACTTTGGATTTTCTATGAGTGAGATGGGATTCTATTGGAAGATTCTGAGCAGAGGAGTTAAATGATCGGACTTAAATTTTAAAAGAATCCTGTTTTGAGAATCTTCGGTTGCTAATTTGAGAATAGACCATGAGAGGACAGACAAGAGTGGAAATAGGGAGTCAGGTCAGTAGGCTGGTGCCATGTGAGATGGTAGATATGCTAAGCAGTGAGGGGTGGTTGGATTTCAGATGTACTTAAGGTGGGACTGGCAGGATTTGCTGATGAGGGTGGATATGGGGTGAGAAGCTCAGAGGGATCAAGGATGACTCCCAAAGTTTTTGCCCTAGGTACCTGGAAAATTGGAATTTTCCTTTACCAAGATGGGAAGACTGGGGGAGCAGGGTGGAGGTGAGGGAGTTGCAGGATTTGTATTTTGGGCTATGTTAAGATGAATCTAAAAAGATATCTGGGAAGAAAAGGTTACTAAATGTTACTTCCTCATTGCAGGTATGACGTTGAGTGCTTCAGATCTGGTCACTATGGCACGAGAACGAAAATGCATATTGTGCCACATTGTGTACAGCTCAAAAAAGGTAATAATAGAAGAGGGAGAATCTGAGGCTTTTATGACTGATCATTTTTTCAGAGACATCATATGGAATTTATAGATGGGTAAAAGCTTTTAACATCTTACTTATGCTTCTTTCCTAAACCTTAGTCTTATTTCACTGGTTTTTTTCTCATTACCACCTCATAAAACCAGTAACTATATTATTAAACCTCTACCTGGAATTTGAGGATACTCAACAGTATGATAAAGAGAAATTCAGTTAGTAACCAGTTATAGAGAAAAGACATTAAAATTCAGGTTGAGATTATAACAACTTTCTGATTAGCTAAGGTAACAGCATTGATACGTAGCGGAGTTCTCTTTCTGCATATGCTTGTGAAAAGTGTAGCACAGCAGCAATGGTACTAACAATATCCTTAGACGTCCACAAGGTGGGGATGTTGCTCAAAGAAAAACACGTTTTTAAGAACTAAAAGAATTTACTTTATGGAAATTGGCTGCAGTTTGTCTCACATTTTGCTTTTCTTCCCCCACCCCCTTTTTTTTTTTTTTTGGCGGTACGCGGGCCTCTCACCGTCGTGGCCTCTCCCGTTGCGCAGGCCCAGCGGCCACAGCTCACGGGCCCAGCTGCTCCGCGGCACGTGGGATCCTCCCGGACCGGGGCACGAACCCGCGTCCCCTGCATTGGCAGGGGGACTCTCAACCGCTGCGCCACCAGGAAAGCCCTTTTTTCCCCCTTTATTCTTGCTTTCCAAGAGTGCTACTAGCTTAAGTACTGAGGAATTTTTTCTCTGTGTTTTTAAGATGTTCTTGATTGTCATTGGAAGTTCAGAGAACTGGGAAGATTATCATGAGTGAGGTTAGCCAGCGAAGTCTGAGTAAACCTTGAAAGATGTTTGGGAGTAAAATGGCTTAAAAGAAATGGAGAAGAGATATTTTAGGTGGGAGAAAAATGCATAACAAAGCTACAGTGGTAGAATGGAGTATAACAGTTCTAGGAGTTGTTAAGAAGGCTTACCTGATTAGAACAGTTTCATCTTGGAAGTAGTGGGGCCACAATTTAATTTGTAATTTAAGTGAAGATAGTTAATAAACAGTGTTGAGTGCTAGACTGAAGGGTTTGATTGTGATCCATTTAGTAGGCTGGGTTGAAGAATTTTTTTTTTCCTATTTAGGATTTCTGTTAGTGATGGAAAAATCAGCTGAGATTTAAAAATCATGTTTAGTAATATACTTGCTGCCTTTTACAAAAGTAAAAGAACTGCTCTTCCAATTTTAAAAATTTAGACCAGGGTTTACTCAAATTTTCAATAAATAAAAATTCCTGGGCTTCCCTGGTGGCGCAGTGGTTGAGAATCCGCCTGCCGATGCAGGGGACACGGGTTCGTGTCCCGGTCCGGGAAGATCCCACATGCCACAGAGCGGCTGGGCCCGTGAGCCATGGCCGCTGAGCCTGCGTGTCCGGAGCCTGCGCTCCACAATGGGAGAGGCCACAACAGTGAGAGGCCCGCGTACCACAAAAAAAAAAAAAAAAGAAATTCCTTATGGCTACTTTCAGATTAGGGGGAGATGGGAAATTGAGAAGGTATGAGATGGGTACTCAGAGGTGTGGTGTCAGATTTTCGTGGAGTAGCAGGCCTATCTTGTTATATCTCATAATTTTGCTACTTTAAGTCTTTTTGGCATTTATTCTACTCTGGATTAAAACATGTTTTGTCTCTTCATACTTTTCCATGGGTCACAACAAAGTTAAATCAGGGCTGTGGTTATTTACTCCTGCCTTAGGGACAGCCAACTATAGGTTTTTAAGCAAGGGAATGGGGTGATTTAAATGTTAAGATATGGGGTAAGAAATTAACGGGATGGGTTAACTGAAAGGGATAAACTCAGATACTTATTTTTAGATAGACTATGAACAACTTATGTTAATGTACTTTCCTCTAGTTTTCCAAACTAGTATTACCTTGGTTTCTCCAAATACACTGTGAAGGAGAAAAGAATCCAGGGTGACTGTGTATTACATCCCTGAGTATCCTGATGCTTATTAACTTATGAAAATCTGAGAAGCCCTGGAATTTAAAAATATTAAAATTTTTTTCTGTTACTCAGTGTTTTCCAAATTTGTTCAACCCCAAATCCTTTTTTTCTCCCTTCTTCCCCCTCCTTTTAACAACATAATACTGATGTAAGGAACTAAATAGAAGGTTGGTAACTGCAGGTATGCCTTTGGAGCTGTGCCTGTGGATCTTTCTCAGTTATTTTGAAAACTCAGTTGTCTCATTATTTGCATTCATTCCTTACAGCAAGATGGAAGAGGATTTCACATTGTAAATTTAGAAACAGATTATTGAAGTATTTTAAACAATCAAAAGTCACATTAAGGGAATTCCTTTGCGGTCCAGTGGTTAGGACTCTGTGCTTCCCCTGCAGTGGGCACGACTTCGATATCTGGTCAGGGAACTAAGATCCCGCAAGCTATGTGGAAAAAAAAAAATCACATTAAAACTAGTTTTGAGTGATAACATTTTTTATAACTGAAATAGAATACAGAATTGGTTTTTACATCAGAGGGAGTAACCTATTTCAATGAATACTCTTTTGGTTAGGAATAGTTTCATTGCAAGAAACAGACCGACTTAAATTTAGCTCAAGAAAAGGAGATTTGGCATATATATGTTAAATCCAATCCAAGGAAAAACTGAGCAACAGGAAACAAAAACTGAACAACAGGAAGCATAGAGATTTGAGCAGGTGTTGTATATAGTTCATGGATTTTTTTCATTCTGTATCCTGTCACTAACTTGACTTAGTTTTCTGCTCTATAAATGTTCATTCTGGTTAATAGCCAATCAGTTGTAGCTAGAAGGGGTCACATGTAAAACTATCCCTTCCGGATGAAGCATTTGTAGAGATAGGAAGGAAATGATGGTCATCTTCAGTAAAATTGCCATTTAAAGGGAGTGTTTTGAATCATAACACTGTGTATCACACTGTGTAGATAACTTAGAAGAGGTTGTTGTACTCTTTTTGACAAATGAATTGTATATAATAAAAAAATCTCAATGCACTAGATGCTTGCAATGTGACATGGTGTTTGAAATGTTGACTTTGGTGTCAGATCTGCCAGAGTTTGAGTCCTAGTTTCACCACTTGATAATCTGTGACTCTGAGGGGGCAAGACTAAATATTTTCACACTTATCTCTTCAATGCCTAGCTCTGTACTTGGCACCTAAGAAGCACTTGATAAATATTTGGTGAATAAACAAATGAGCTTCTCTGCATCCTTGTGTCCCTATGATGTTAATAATCCTCCCTTAGCAGTGTTTTGTGGTTCAAGTGAGAAAATATTTGAGGCATTTAGCACAGGGCACAGTTAATAGTAATACTCAACAATTGTAGTAACCCTTTTATCATATTGGTAAACAGCCATTCTCTATTATGGCATACTGGCTATATATACTTTGTGTGACAGAGAGACAGACATTTGCAACTTTGAGTTTTTTGAGAGGTGTGTGCATGTGTGTCACACTTGCACTTATAAGTGGAAGGGGAGAATCTAGTATATTTTCAAACTTTTCATTGGAACCAAACAAATCAATCGGTGTGGGGAAGCGAGTGGGCAGTGAAGGTGAAGCCATGATTCAACTGCCGTGTTCAAGGCATTTTTTGACCTACCATAGGAAAATTCTGTTATATCTGTAACTTCTGTGTAGAATTGATGTATCCATCTGTTCATTCAACAAATATTAGTGACTGTATGTCAGGCCCTGGCCAAGACATAGGTAAGAGTTGTAACTAACTCTTGAGAAACTCTCAGTTGAGTGGGGAAAGAGAATATGGTGAAAAGTAGCCAAGTAGTTGAGAAGTTATGTGATTTCAGGCAGTTTGGTTTTTTTTTAATAAACTTAAGTAAATTCCTTATATTGGGATAGAATTTAACATTTGTTTATTATTTACTCTTTTGCCTCCTAAATACAATATACTTTCAACCCTTTTTGAAAAGCCACTTAAATAGGTCTTTTTTATTGCTTTATTTAAAAATGAAATATGTCAAAAAACAAGCTAAAGAGTTACTTAATAAGGAACTGATTCCAATATTGAATTGAGAATGGTAACTGCAAACACGACTTTGATACAAGGAGCTTGAGCCCCAATTGTTGATTGAACAGGACAGAGGAATTTTTTTCCCCAAAGCAATCCCCCTTAGTTTAACCTGCTTTCTTTAATTTTGAAGGAGATGGACGAACACATGCGGAGCATGTTGCATCACAGGGAACTTGAGAACCTCAAGGGCAGGTATGGGACTGCTGTCTTCTGTAAACTTCTGGATGTGGGGGGATCTGAGGGCTGGTGGTGCTTGTCAGCTTATTTTATAGTAATCCTTCATAAATGAATGTTGTCTTACAGCATAGAACTATCTTTTGGAATTAATAACAAGTACAATAGATTTTTTTTTTTTTGCCTTCGAAAGGGATAAATCTTTATTCATCTCAAATGTGTAGAATTCACAGCAGCTCTAGCAAATAGATAACAATAAAGGTGGGTGGGGATGAGTTAGTTCTCTCATTAGTAAGCTTTCTTATTCCTACACAGCAGCCTTGCAACTAGGACATTTCATATTATTGCCTCAGCAGTGTTCAAATTATTGCAGGCCATAAACCTTTACTGTTGCTGGAATAGTCTGAAAAGTCCAAAGTCTCCTAAATAGCACTGAATCTCATTAGTGTAGATAAAATAGATGTATAAACCTTGAGTATCTAAGAATGCTGTTTTGTGAATTAAAGCTTGAGATGTTTAAGGAAAGAAAATCTAACAAATAAGTACCTTTAAGACATTAAAGTAGCATATATGTATATCCCATGTCTTTTTTTCCAACTAAGTTTCCTCTTTTGATGTTTTGAACATATGTGAATTTGAAGTTTGGAGACAGTATGCAACAGAGAAACTTTGGGAAACAGAAATATGAATTATACCTTAGTCCATGAATAATGGTTACAGTAAGTCCCCTACATATGAACCTTCAAGCTGTGAACTTTCACAAATGGGACTGTGTGTTCCCATGTCCAATTACGTAAGTTAGTTCATGTGTCTAGCATACATTGTCATGTGTGTGCATCCTCTGCAAGTGGTTGTGCTTTTGTGTGCTTTACTGTAAAGTACTATAGAGAGTACAGTAGTACAGTATTTTTATTTCAAGTCCAGGATGCCCAGAAGCAAGCTTAAAAGCAGCAGTGAGGTAGCTGGTACTGCTAAGAAGCGCCAAGCGATAACGACGAAAACAAAGTGAAAATAATTGAGAGTGGAGCGAGGCGAAAAGATGGTAGATGTCGCTTGTTCTTATAACATGAATTGTTCAACCATCAGCACGATTCTAAAGAAGAAGGATGAGATCATTGAACAGCGAAGTCTGCTGGGCCAATGATGTCGACAATAATACTGAAGAAGTGTGGAAAAGTGATGGAGGAGATGGAGAAGCTTCTCAGTGTGTGGATGTAGGATCAGCATCAGCGTTGAGTCCCACTCAGACTAATGTTGATTCAAGAGAAAGCTAAAAGCCTTTATGAAGACTTGAAGAAGAAACGCAGCAAAGAATCAGAGGGCGTGTCTTTTAATGCTAACCATGGCTGGTTTCATCGGTTCAAGGCTAGAGCCAGCCTTTACAATGTAAAAGTAAGTGGTGAGGCAGCGAGTGCAGATACAGTAGCTGCCCAGGAATTTCCTGAAATGCTTCGAGAAATTATTGATGAAGGCACGTATTTACCCAAGTAGGTTTTTAATGTGGTTGAGACAGGACTGTACTGGAAGAAGATGCCAGACCAGTTATATCAGTAAGGAGGAAAAGTGGTTGCCAGGCTATAAAGCAGCAAAGCATAGGCTAACTCTGTTATTTGGTGGCAATGCTTCTGGTGATATGAAGCTGAAGCCTCTCTTAGTTTATCATTCAGAGAACCCAAGAGCCCTTAAAAACATAGCCAAGGGCTCTCTTCCTGTCATGTGGAAGAGTAACCCCAAAGCCTGGGTTACACAGGCCATTTTCCAGGACTGGTTTTAACACCACTTTATCCCAGAGGTGGAGACATATTGCTTGGAGAAGGACGTCCCATTCAACATTCTTTTGCTGCTTGACAATGCTCCAGGCCACCCCCATTCATAGACAACTTTCATCCTGAAGTCAAAGTAGTGCATCTGCCCCCGAATATATGTCACTCATCCAACCTATGGACCAGGGAGTTGTAGCAACTTTCAAGAAATATTATTTATGTCACACTTTTTGTCAGGCGGTAAAGGTGAGTGATGAATCAGGAGCAACCTTGTGACAGTTTTGGAAGGACTATAACATCTACAAGGCCATAAAAAACATTGACTTTGCTTGGCATGAGGTTATGGCTGTCACCATGAATGGGGTTTGGAAGAACCTTTGCCTACAGTTTGTTCACTATTTTCGTGGATTTGAGAAGGTGGATGAGGAGTCCAAAGAGGTCTTCAGCAACTTAGTGACCCTCAGCAAGAAGCTGGAGCTATATCTGCAAGAGGACAACTTCATTGAACTCTTTGCTGTGCAACACGAAGAGCTTACTAGTGAAGACCTGGTGGAATTGGAGGCCCAGAGAAAGGACGAAGAGAGACAAGAGGAAGAAGTAACTGAAGAACCGAAGAGATTCATGATGCAGGAAATGGCAAGGGGATTTTCTTTATTTGAGGAGGCACTGTTAGTTTTTGAGGCACAGGACCTGAACGTAGAATGGTACTTGAAGGCTGCAGCAGCCGTTCAGAATGCAATCCAGTGCTACCATGTTATCTATGACAAGAAAAAAAGAGCTACTACTCAGACGTCACTGGATCGTTTTTTCAATAGGGTAGATAGAATTGAATCCAGCAAGGAACCAGAACCTGTGCCATCAACGTCAGGTGTGATGATCAAATAATTAAGGTAATCCACATATAGGGAATCAAAGGTTGACGGTATTTCATAGTTTCCAATGATAATGAGTTAAAGATCATATATATTCAAGGTATTATAAGGGCTCTCCACATTAAATCTGAGTGAATGCAAGTTGCAGCTTGCCCTCCATCTCCTATTGCTGACGACCCCTCAGCTCTACCATCTCCCACCTCCTCACCCTCTTCCAGTCAGTAACTCTTCTCGCCTGTTCACTCGATGCCAGCCCCTGTATGCCAGCTGGTGTACTGTACTACTGTACTTTTCAAGGTACTATACTGTTAAGGTTAAAAATGTTTTCATTATTTTCTGTGTTTTTTATGTATTATTATTTGTGAAAAGTATTATAAACCTATTACAGCACAGTACTATATAGCTGATTGTATTAGTTGGGTATCTAGGCTAACTTTGTTGGACTTATGAACAAATTGGACTTATGAATGTGCTCTTGGAATGGAACTCATTCATATGTAGGGGACTTACTGTGCAGGCTTTGATCAAGATGCCAACCTAAGTCATTTGGAATTATTTGTGTTTTAAGTAATTTAGTTTCAGGTTGTGTGGGCAAATTAATATGTTATTAAACTTCCAGCATCTGTTTAGCATATTAGTGGAATTTTTCCATGGTCTCAGTCCTTTACTGTGTGAAGGTTAGGTCTTAGCAGCAGTATAAAAGAGGCGTTCACCCAGATTTAATGTGGAGAGCCCTTATAATACCTTGAGTATATATGATCTTTAACTCATTATCATTGGAATATATGAAATACAGTCAACCTTTGATTCCCTATATGTGGATTACCTTAATTATTTGATCCCATTTCGAACATACTTCTTTCTGGAATTCACCTTGTTCTGGGCTTCTTAGTGACCTGAACTGTATTATAAAATCAAACAAAACAAATGAGATTAGTAAATCTAGTCATTAGGAGAGAAGCTCATTTTGTTCTAAGACTAATGTCTTATTTTATTCAAAGATCACTAATTAGCTAATTTAAACATTAAAAAAACTAATTTTGATAACTTAAGATTAATGTTCATAGTCAATACAGAATCATAAAAAGTAAAAAACATAGAGGTCCTTTCACTCCCTTCCCCCCTTCCTACTCCCCTCTTAGAGGCAAGTAAACAGTTTAGTGTATATCCTATCCAAACCTCTTTTCTGTGTGTATACATAGATTTATATTTATATATACACACATTTTGTTTTGTCTTACTACCATAACTGAACCACATGTTATATTATATGTATTGCTCTGTAATTTGTTTCTCCTTTCCTCCCACTCATCAACTTAATTGTGCCATGGAGATTTTGTCTACTGTTTTTAGTTATTTGGAGCATAATCAGATAGTTAAGGAATAAGCATCGGAAGCCTCTGAACTGACAATAGTAATGTCAGTGTTAACACCCAAACTCATTTTATTTAGAGGAGAGCACTTTGGTACTTAATTTACTCATATTTTAGATATAGTGCTATAAGGTTTGGGATGGGTTCCTGGCCAGTACAAATTATAAGGGAGAAGGCAAGCAGGTAGCAAGGAAAAACAGCTGGCAAAACTATAAAAAACAACACAATCTTAAAAATCATTTACTGACTTGGAACATTTATTGCCATGACAAAACATTTATTGCCATGACAAACAGTCATCACTAGTTTGTACCAAAGGGACAAATAGTTATCAGTCATTATGTTTTTTCTTCCTATCCTCAGTTTGTGATTATTTCTTCTGGATTTCATGTTTAATTACTAACTGGCTTTCTGATATTAAGTATCACTATAATTTTTGGTTGTGATCTGGTTAAGAAATGTAAAGAGCATTTTTTTAGGTTTTGAATGCAAGTGTGATTGAGAATTGAGTAACTTATTTAGTTCACGATTGTAGACATCTGGAGCATTTCCCTATTTTTTCCTAATGTACTTGTTCAGCTGTATGGCCTGTAAGTAGTTTTTACAGATAGATGCTATTAAAAGGGCACAAACCTTAATTTATCAACCAGCTGTTGTGCGATAGTTAGAGCAAGCTTAATAAAGAGGAGCTTATGGATAGAATATCTGAAGTCTTTGCCTTTCACACATGAGAGGAAATTGTGTGGTAACAGGATGAAGCTAATTTGGGCCCTCTGTTAAAACGCTCTGAGGAAAATTATTGCCTTTATTAGTCAGGAAGTAAACCAGTACTTTTTTCCCAACAATTACTTTATATATTTATACAAAGTAGTATTTTAACTGGTTATTGATAAAAAAAAATTGGAAAATAGCATCATTCAAATATTATTTAATTTGCTATTAGCTTTAAAGAACATGTGGTTTCCCAAACACCCTATTTGGGACCCTGAATGCATATTGTAATATGCTTGACTCCAGACACAGACACATTTGAATTTTCACAAGATGTGGTTGACCTATCCTGCTCTTTCCCAGTATAAATGTAGATTCTCTCTTTTCTTTTTGAAGTTTCTAGTTAAAGCTTATCTTTAAAAAAAACAAAAAACAAAAAACGATTTCATTTATAAGAAAAATTTTAGGGATTTCTGTGTTTTGATAAATCTGTGTTTTTAGTGTTAACTTTTGTGTGTGTGTGTGGTACGCGGGCCTCTCACTGTTGTGGCCTGTCCCGTTGTGGAGCACAGGCTTCGGACGCGCAGGCTCAGCAACCATGGCTCACGGGCCTAGCTGCTCCACGGCATGTGGGATCTTCCTGGACCCGGGCACGAACCCGTGTCCCCTGCATCGGCAGGCGGTTTCTCAATCACTGCGCCACCAGGGAAGCCCTAGTGTTAACTTTTATGTTGGACTTATTGCTATACCCTTCTGGGTAAGATCTTGAGGTATTTTTCTATCAAGTAACTTTGGAATTATGGTTAATACTCTTTCTTTCAATGAAAGCAAAAATGTTTTAAAAATCTGTTTGATACATGTCCAACATATACTTGTGCTTTGGAAATTGCAAAATATGTGAGTTTATGATTATGGATATTTATCTTTAACAGAGTTAGTTACTGTCTATACTACATTCCTTAATATTTTTAAAAGTCAGTGTGGTCTTCCAATTATGTCTTTTAACAAGGGATTTTGATGGTTTGGTCATATAAAAAATTCTCCGTGGGAGTTCCCTGGTGGTCCAGTGGTTAGGACTCCATGCTTCCACTGCAGGGGCCACAGGTTCCGTCCCTGGTCGGGGAACTAAGATCCTGCATGCCAAGCCGCGCAGCCAAAAAAAACCAGAAAAATATTCTCTGCATTTTGGAAGTAAGGATAAAATCAGGGATTTTATTCAAGAATACCTTTTAGAATGATGTCCCTGGTACTGCAATATATGGTTTAGCATTGTATAAACTTTTAGGTAGAAAAGTGGACTAACAACATTTTCCACCGTTGTAGAGAGTTTAAAGCCCAAAAGATTTTCTAACCAGAAAATTCAGTTGATTTGAGTTGTTATTATAGTGTAAATTATGTATGCCAAGTTTGTTACAGTCTTCAGATTCTTCTGATGCTGCCCATTGGGGATAGATTTCTATTTAGATATACATTTTAAAAAAATTATTTATTTATTTAGGGCTGTTTTGGGTCTTCGTTTCTGTGCGTGGGCTTTCTCTAGTTGCGGCGAGCGGGGGCCACTCTTCATCGCGGTGCGTGGGCCTCTCACTGTCGCGGCCTCTCCCGTTGCAGAGCACAGGCTCCAGACGCACAGGCTCAGTAGTTGTGGCTCACGGGCCTAGTTGCTCCGCGGCATGTGGGATCTTCCCAGACGAGGGCTGGAACCCGTGTCCCCTGCATTGGCAGGCAGACTCTCAACCACTGCGCCACCAGGGAAGCCCTATATATACATTTTAAACTTCATTCTGTGTTGCTGTGAGAAAAGGCTTGCTTTCTGTTACAAGTTAACGTTCACTTTGAATGAACTACCTTAATTTTAATTGCTTGAGAGAAGAGTGTGGATATCCCAGGTAAACTGAAGAAAGTTGAGGATTATTTTTCTTTAACTATATAATTGTAGTAAAGTACAGTTGAAAACTCTCAGTGGAAATAATGTATTTAAGTTCCTGGAGGATTAGAAGGAATTAAACTATCGATATTTAGGGTAATTCAGGGAATCTGGTCAGAACTCATTAAAATGAATCTTAATGTCAAAGACTATATTGCATCCAGAGCATTTGAGGTACAAAATCAAAAAAAAGATGGAAACTTATGAATTTTCTCTGTTTTTCTGAGGTGTTTTTCAGAGGTGTTTTTCATGATTTGTACAAAGTAAAAAACTGTGTTTTGTTTACTTACTGGGCATTGTTTGTTTATAATTTGTCACCATTAACCATATACTTAGCTTGTTTCCTGGAATTTAGTAGTTGCTCAGTAAGTTTTTTGTTTTTAATGAATATTCAGATGATCTGTAACAGAAACCATCTTCTAGTAAATGAGGTGCTTAATTTTGAGGGTCTCTTCTGGCTAACTGATGTGAATTCTGCCCATGTCTTGTTGGATATATGTGAAAGGAAGATGAAGCAGTGTTGTGTATGTATTTCTGTGTCTGTCTGTCTTATCAAAGACAGCATGTCTTTGTATGTGTGTTTTTATAGAATGGCATAGGAAGTGCAAAAATATCACTAGTATTAACCCAAGACAAATGATAGAGTTAAGCCAATTTGGATTATTGAGTGGCTATTACTGTCCATTTATTACACATGTGCCCATGGTGTTCAGGTGTTTCTCATCAATGACTGCATAGATCGCTGAGCCAATCAAGGGACTCAGGAAGCTAAAAAAGCAGTTAAATTATTCATCTACTACAGCTCTGGACATTGATTCAAGACTTTGGCTTCTTAAACTGGCCAAGTATGAGATATACCATTAAATGTGTAAAGTAAAAGAAGAAAAAACCTGCCCAATTATCTTTCTTAACGGAGAACCTGGTTATACTTCTCTCTAAATGGTGTTCTTTTCTGAAACCTGAGAAAAACCATTTGCCTAGCACAGCTGTTAACTTCCTACAACTGAAATGCTTTCCATTCCCTTTAAAATAAGCCCTTCTGAAGCAGAATGTAGATCACATGTATCATCCGACCAAAAAAGTTTGCTGAGACTACTAGTATCATTTGCCCTGGGGTCCGGAATCTTCACATTCCAGGCAGAGCTCCAGCTGTTCCGATTTAGTTACCAGGTTGTGATTGGCTACACCGCCTACCCTTTTCTCCACCCCTTAATTTTTACTGGGAGAAAGCTTTTGAGCCAGAGATTAAATGTAAGAGCTGTCGCCAGGCTTTCTGAGTGCAGCTGGCACCATGGGTGTGCTCTGGAGCAACTTCTGTTTGCTCTGAGCCCCCCGCCCTGCCTCCCCTTTCACCACGTTTCCTCTGGCAAGGTTTTAAGTACAGCAATTCAAGAAGATTTCTCCTCCTAAACTATATTATTCTAAAGTGTATTGCCTCTTGATTGCTGGAAAAGAATCTTTAATTCATTTCAAAAGTAACTTATGAACAAACTTATTAAAAGTGATGAAAGGAGCACTGAAATTGATTAGAACTAATTTTTCACTGTGCCGAAGTGTGCAGTGTCTTTCAGAGGAAACTATAACAGATCTTGTGAGTGTGCCATGCCAGTGGGGAGAATTGAATGTCCCTCATCTCCCTCTTTCCCTAGGGACAGTAGTCATGAGTGCCGAGTGTGCGGGGTCACAGAAGTGGGTCTTTCTGCGTATGCAAAGCACATTTCTGGCCAATTGCACAAAGATAATGTTGATGCCCAGGAAAGAGAAGATGATGGAAAGGAAGAAGAAGAGGAAGATTATTTTGACAAGGAACTTGTTCAGTTAATAAAACAAAGGAAAGAACAAAGTCGGTAAGTAATAATTTTGATATTTTAAAAAACCTATCTGAAACAGAATGTAGTAGAGAATACATTTTCCATTTACATTCTTTTCAACCTATAGCATTCAGATTTATCTTTTTTTTAAAATTAAATTTTATTTTTTTATTGAAGTATAGTTGATTTACAAAGTTGTGCTACAGACTTATTTATCTTAATTATAAAGTTTACCTTGAAGTTGCTGTCTTATTTATAAAAGGCAGTGGAATGCTTTCTTGAACTACTGTATTAACTCCTTAAAAAAAAAAAACCCAAAACTCAGTATTGACCCTACCTAAAAGCTAGCTATAGCTGCTATATATCTGAATTTTACCATGTTGATAACTATGTTTAGAACTGTTTTCATTAGTTCAAATTTTTTTGGATACCAATAAATTTGGTGTCCAGATTTTCTAGTGGAAAGGTATTAGTGAATAAGCTTCATTTGAATATGTTATATGGCATTTCTTATTTCATCCCTTAGGAAAAAATTGTTTTGCCTAATGTGAATTAACATGGTGCTTCTACCAAATTTGATTTATCCCTTTATTATTAATTTCTTCAGTATATATTTATTGAATAAATTTGTATTCAATTGGACAGTGTCAGGATCATTTTAGCAATAGACGTTTTATAGCTTGTACTACATAATTTCATACCTACATCTATAATTCAGGTATTAGCCTTTTGTATTTTAACATTACTGATTTGTGGTCTGAAGAGTTTAATTAATGAAGCAGAAAATTTCAGATATGAGTACAAGAGATATAGAACCAGTTATGAGGTGGGGTAATTTTTTTAAGTCCTAGAACATGATAAAAAACGTTTCAAATTATAAAAATTTTAAAGATCCTTCTTGAATACTAGTTATCCCTGGTCTGTATTTCGTTTTCAGTTAGAGGTTTGAATATAAAAAAGAAGTAGTTTTTATTCTATATGCTAAAAGTTTTTTGAACAACTCCTTGAAGGAGACTTTCTTAGTTTTAAAATGTCCATAGCAACATGGTTCTTAAATTGTTTAAGTTGCTTATCCTTCAAATAACATTCTCACTACTTTCAGTATAGCTGTAGTTTACTCTTGTTTTAGGGTGTTGGAGCCTCTAGGAGACTAACTTCTATTTTTGTTCTTACCCTCTTGTGCCACTATTAGCTTATCTGTATAAATGATTAAACATTAAGTCAGAGGGTAAAAGAGCTTCTCAGTAAATTAGACATTCGTGTTGTAGATACTATTCTTTGTTTATTTTTATATGCCTCTTTGATGACCTATTTATAAAGTCATCTACTTATTTCTTCATGAGGTTTTTTTCTTTTTTCCTTCATGAGGTTTTTAGTTTAGATTGTTCTTTCTGGGCTGTGGGTTTAGCTGCATGCTGTTGTCCCCCTGACCTAGCCAATTCATGATGATCTAGGAATTTTACTTTGTGACCGACTTATCACCCAGTTCTCCTCATTTCTGGATCATAATTAGTAGAGCCAAGTCAGTGATCTCCTTGGATGTCATAAGTTTCATACTGCCTAGAAACAAAAAAACAATTTGGTTAATGGTGGTATAAAAATTTTCCAAGTATCTGTAGTAACACTTGTCACTTGGGGACTTAGGGTCTCCTGTTTAGAAATAGTTGTAATTCATAATGTAAGTGGATGTTTGAACTTTTAGGTAAATTAACTTTTAATTCCATCTTGTGAAAAAGGAGGAAATTCCAATTTGTGTCCAAAATCTTATAGACATTCAAAGCTTTTAAAGCCATTTAAAGTCAATACTGAGTTTAAAATTTAAGGAGGGAACCCAACTGCAGAAACTTTGAGATTTTTATTCTCAAGGTCTAGTGGTTAAGAATGTGGGCTCTAAAAGACTTGTGGTTGCTAACGGGGAGGGGGGAGTTGGGGAGGGATGGATTGGGAGTTTGGGATTAGCAGATGCAAACTATTATATATAGAATGGATAAACAACAAGGTCCTACTGTATAGCACAGGGAACTATATTCAGGATCCTGTGATAAACCATAATGGAAAAGAATATGAAAGAGACTGTATATATATGTATTTGTATATATATATACATATATATGTATAACTGAATCACTTTGCTGTATAGTAGAAACTAACACAGAATTGTAAATCAACTACACTTCAATTAAAAAAAAAAAGAGCTCTAGAATCAAACACTAGTTAGTGCCATAACACTAACTAGCTATCTTGCTCTAGGCAAGTTACTTAACCTCTCTAATCCTCAGTTTCCTTATCTAAAAAGTAGGAATAATGCTACGTGCTGCAGAGTTGTGAAAATTAAATGAGATAATCTATGTAAAGTGATTAGCACTAAATGCCTTATGATAAGTAGGTACTCAATACATTAATTTTTTGAGTACATACCACATGCTAAGCACTGAGCTAGGCATACTATAGGCGCTTTTTAGATAAAAATGGTTTTACGCCTATTCCTGTGATGTTTGCTTAAATTTATTCATGTTTCTGTGAGCTCCTTGTCTAACATGAATAGTTGAAACAGCTGTAGCTTCCTTATAAAAACCTCTCGCTCATGGAGCTCCTTATAGCACTTACTGTGGGTGCTACTTGTTATGTGCTATTTTACTCCTGTTTGTGACCCTGCTTATTTCCTTAGCTATATTATAAGCCCTTCAGGAAGAGGAACTATACATAAAAGTTTTCTTTTACCACTAACAGTCACTGAATGTGTACTTAATAAAGTGTTTATTAATGAAAGTGATTGTGCAAAGTAAAATCTTACCATTTAAAATAGGTTAAGAAACTGGGTTTTCAGAAAGAACCAACTATTGAAGAAATTATGGTATTAAGAGCAGGTGAATTTAAATTGTATTAACTATGATAACTAACCATAGCTACAAAATATACTTGTTCTTATTTTCAAAAAGTTGTATAATATAAAAATAATAATTGGATGATAGGGACAAAATTCCAGAATATGCCAAGAAAAACAGGAGCAGGAGAGGGAAGATAGTATAAATGTGTCAAGTTTTTAATATTTTGGGGTGATAGGAGACACAAGATACTAATTTCTAGTAAATAAATTGTGAAATGTAAGTTTATATCATTTAAAGATATGAAAGCATCTACTATTTGAAATAAAAGTAGTCTGTTACATATTCTAGTTAACAGAGGAGGAAGGCAGAGGGGAAGTTGGGTGGGTTATGCCTTTAGAGGGACCAGGAGAACTCTTTTAAATCACTAATGAAAGACTTTTTCTTCCAGGCAAGATGAACCTTCCAATAGCAGCCAAGAAATAAACTCTGATGACAGACGATCCCAACGGAGACGAGAAGATCGGATTCCTTACCAAGACAGAGAGAGCTACAGTCAGCCAGCATGGCATCATCGTGGACCTCCTCAGCGGGACCGGAAATGGGAGAAAGATGGCTATAATAATACTAGGAAAAACAGCTTCCCACATTCTTCGAGGAGTAGTGGTGGATCAAGAGGATGTTCTGGGTGGCATAAGGGTGTTGCAGGAGGCTCCTCAACTTGGTTTCACAACCATAGTAATTCTGGAGGTGGTTGGCATTCAAATAGTGGAATGGTAGATTGGAATCATAATGGTACAGGAAGGAATTCCAGTTGGCATTCTGAAGGAACAGGTGGCTTTTCCAGTCGGCATATGAACAGCAGTAACGGAAACTGGAAATCCAGTGTACGTAGCACAAATAGTTGGAATTACAGTGGCCCCGGAGACAAATTTCAACCAAGCAGAAACAGAAATTCTAACTGTCAAATGGAAGACATGACTGTGCTATGGAACAAGAAATCTAAGTCAAACAAATACAATCAAGAGAGATATAAGTGGCAGCGGCAAGAAAATGACAAAGTTGCTGCAGTCGCCACATACAGAGGTCCTTCTGAAGGATTTACAAGTGATAAGTTTTCTTCAGAAGGCTTACTTGACTTCAATTTTGAGCATCTGGAAAGCCAAACCACTAAACAAACAGATACGTTAGCTTCCAAAGTTGGTGGGAAGAATGGCAGTGTAGCGAGGGAAAAGCTCCGTCGCTGGACTCCTTACCCTTCCCAGAAGACTCTGGATTTACAATCGGGAGTGAAAGAAGTCACTGGTAACAAGTTGGAAACGATAGATAAGCCTCTCTTTGATTTTAGCTTGATAACCACAGGAATACAAGAGTCCCAAATAGATGAAAGAAATAATTCTCCAACGCTGAAAAAAAAGGAAACACATACTAGATCTCTTAATCACAAAGCCACTTCTGATTGCACTGCTTCCTATGAGGTAGTGAGAGAGTGCCCCATTATAGAAAAACCTGAACAAGAGCATACCTTAAATAAGATGCCATTGCTAAAATCCCCACTCCTTCCAATTCCAGTCACTAAATCAGCTCCTCAAAAGCAAGATTCAAAGAATCCCTCAAAAAACACCAAAACGAATTCTTTTTTTCCTGGAGAACGCTCAAACCCCTTGAACAAACCCACTGTGGAAGATAGTCAGGGTTCTTACATATCCAAATTGCGAAATTCAGGTCCTCGTGTTTTAAAAGGGCATAAAAGTACATTTGGAACTCAAAGGGAACCTGATGAAAATTTAAGTGATACGTTACAAAAAGCCAAAGATGTGCTAGAGAGTAGTGAGTCATTGCAAAATCCACTTCTTAGCGCTTCTAAAAGGACCAGGAATTATGCAAAAGCAAGTAGGAATGTAGAAGAGTCTGAAAAAGGATCTTTGAAGATTGAGTTTCAAGTAGACGCATTAGAAGATGAAAGTGATGGAGAGATATCTGATGCAGAAAAGAATGGAACAAAAATTGGAACCCTGGGTTCTGCAACTACAGAAGTTTTATCCTGCAGTACTCATGCTGCTGATGAGAAAAGGGGGGATGACCAAAACCTGAAAACATCTAGAAAAGCATCCACTTCCCCATGTAACTCAACAGTTCACCAGAAAGAATCTGAGTTACAAATGACATCTGTAGCCAGCCCACACTCTGACTTACTGCTAGATTTGAAAACCTCTCTAGAAGATGCACAGGTTGATGACCCTGTTAAATCTCATGTATCTTATGAAACAGAAGGCTTTGAGAGTACTAGCTTGGATGCTGAGCTTCAAAAAAACGATATCGGTCAGCCCTCAGGCCCTCTCCTGCCTGAACTAAGTAAGCTTGGCTTTCCTGCCTCACTCCAGAGAGATCTAACCCGTCACATTAGCTTGAAGAGCAAAACTGGAGCACACCTTCCTGAGCCAAACCTCAATAGTGCTCGCCGCATCCGCAATATCAGTGGTCATCGAAAGAGTGAGACAGAGAAGGAGTCTGGGCTCAAGCCAACCCTTCGGCAGATTCTAAATGCATCTCGGAGAAATGTCAACTGGGAACAGGTCATTCAGCAAGTAACCAAGAAAAAGCAAGAGCTAGGCAAAGGCTTACCCAGGTGTGTGCCTCTTTACAGTATCCATTTCCCTTTTTTTCTTTTTTTTTTTGCGCCTTTTTTTCTTTTAAACTTACCTTTTGACTCTGGTCAAGAGAATTCTCATTGTTAAATTTAATTAAATGTTTGCAAAAAATATACGTTGTAGATGTCTGGTTTAAATATCCAAGAGTGACTGCTACTCTATAACAAATGGAATAAAGTGTTTCCTAGCAGGGAATTCAGGTTAAAAAGAAGCACACCTACTTCTGAGAAATGAAGTAGGGACAAGGAAAAAAACTTAGAAATCTAACACTTTGGTGATAGGGGCCATAAAGTGACAGCATTAAAAAAGTCAATCTATAGCTCTGTATCTATCTATAGATCTTAATGAGTGGTACAACTTTTAGGTATAACTCTTCTCATTACCTTTTACTTAGAACATGTGGATGGTTATCCTTCTGTATTTGCTCTGGGCATTGTATTTGTGATCACAAAATACTTTCTCCTAAGTACTTGTGTAATAGTTTGGCTGTTGATCTTATGTTGAGGCACTAAACCTTTCTGAATGGTAAAGCAGCATTCAACATAGGTTTGCTACTTGAAAATCATCCTGCTTTATAATTACATAGCCCTCTAGGCTTAAATTTCTATCCTTGTCGAAATAACATACCTATTGTGCCCCCTTTTCTTTTCCTGTAACTTGTGAGTATCATTGAGTTTATAAAGTTCTTAGCATGGTGTCTGCTGCTTGTAAATGCTTAATAAACATTTTTGTTTATTTTTTATTTGTTGTTAAAAATTATGTATTTATTATTGTTGATTTAGAGCTCCATATTAAATAAAACCCTCAGTTTTTATTCCCTCCTTTTGTATATAGCTGTCTACAAATATCTAATTGGGTACTTGTTACATTATAATACTTACAATAGAGTTAACTTACTTTATGTTTAGAAGTCTTAATGCTCCTTGAGGGCAGAAACCATCTATTTATCTTTGTAACCTCAGTGCTTAACAGAGTCTGGCACATGAAGTGGTGCCCCCTCTCCCAACCATGTCTGATTAATTATTTTTCTTTTTCTTTCTTTCTTGAGGTTTGGCATCGAAATGGTGCCTCTAGTTCAAAATGAACAAGAGGTCTTGGATTTGGATGGGGAGCCTGATCTGTCCAGTCTAGAAGGATTCCAGTGGGAAGGTGTTTCCATTTCTTCATCCCCTGGGTTGGCAAGGAAGCGAAGCCTTTCAGAGAGCAGTGTGATCATGGACAGGGCTCCTTCTGTGTTTAGCTTCTTCAGTGAGGAAGGTACCGGCAAAGAAAATGAGCCCCAGCAGATTTTTTCACCTAATAACTCATTGAGGTCTGCACAGAGTCAAAAAACAACCATGGGCCTTAAGCAGGAAGTGACACCTCTAGCTGCCTCCCTAAGAACAGATGAAAGAGCTGAAAATGTTGCTACTCGAAGGAGACATAGTGCTCAATTATCATCTGACCATATGATACCTTTGATGCACTTGGCAAAAGACCTGCACAGCCAGGAGAGCTCTACACCACTTTCAGAGAATCACAATGCCCAGGAGAGTAATGGAGAAGGAAACTCTTTATCATCAAATGCATCCTTAGCCCTTGCAATCTCCAGTTTGACAGATGCAGCCACAGACAGTAGCTGTACTTCTGGTGCTGAACAAAATGATGTCCAGAATATTAGAAAGAAACGAAGAGCCACTGGAGTGAGTATGATTCCTGTGCTTTTTGTAGAACATTTCATGAGGTGACTTGGCCTCAATTAGAAACTTAACTGTTTAATTTTTCTTGGGTATCTGGGGTTGTGGTTCTTCCTACTCTGGAATAAAAGATTTCTGAAGCTTACTCTTAACTTTCATATTCTTATCCTACTGGTTTCTTTAACTGAGTAACTCTAATAAGTTAGATGTAATTGAATATGAATGTATAGTACTAGGAAAATATGAAATCATCTCTAAAACTAGTATCTAAGCCAATGATGCTTTGTATCACCTGATCAAGGAATGAGCCACATCTTCAGCTATAACTTTATCTGTTTTCATGATGCATTCTGTACTGCTGCTGAAGAAAGGTACTCTAGTGTTGCATTTGTAGGGCATGTATGCTTGTTGGACCCAGGACTACTAGGCTTAACACTAAGGTAGTTTTATACTATGAGAGTACATCTATATGAGCATAGTCTTAGTCTCTGTTACTGTATCTTTTGTACTTAAGTTACCCAGCCTGGTCTTTTTAGAATCCATTACTTCACTGATACTTCTCTTTTGGCACCTCTGATGTTAATATTGCCTAACCCTTTCAGGAACCCTTTCTGAAAAGAAAGAGTTGCTGGTGGTAATA
Source organism: Kogia breviceps (assembly GCF_026419965.1). NCBI lineage: Eukaryota > Metazoa > Chordata > Mammalia > Artiodactyla > Physeteridae > Kogia > Kogia breviceps. The sequence continues at coordinate 86,304,360 of NC_081312.1, read as the reverse complement.
TAGTCTGGAATCAGCACTGTGTGAAAATGGGCTGTTTCCTTTAATATTGGGACAATATAACAAAGTAGTTACTCCAACTCTGCTCCTTTGAGCTAGATGCTGTAGTGGAAATTATTGGATGAGAGATTGTCTTACAACAAAGCTCATATCTTGGGGCTTGTCTCAGGCTGTTGAGTTTTTTGTTGTAAAGATTTTCTTGCTGAATTCTAAAGTAGAAACTATGAAATCAGATACATGTATTATTAGCTTTTACCAAGGTAATATGCTTTGCCTAAGCCCTGTGGGATTAGCATCCCTCTAGGATGCTAGGGATGTATTTGACCTTGGATTGTATTTTTTTTTTAAATCAGATACATTCATTCAACTAATATGAGTTCATACCATGTTCATGAGACTCCTACTGCCCTGTTAGAGATGGTAGCAATAATGAAGAATAATGTATGACTGTCTTAGAACTGGTTCTCTTTTTCCCCTCCTGGATAATGGCCTTTACATATTTAATATTATTCAATTTTCTTTATCTCCTTAGGATGGATCTTCTCCTGAACTCCCAAGTCTTGAGAGAAAAAATAAAAGAAGGAAAATTAAAGGAAAGAAAGGTATAGTATAAAATATTCTGGCAGAAAGAAATTGTTCTTACAGCAATTCAGCCTTTTTACAACTTGGTACAGAGTGTAACTTATCAAACATGGAATGCCCATTTATTTATTTATTTATATTTGATATTTTTGTTGTCTTGCTTAAGGGCATAGAAAATGTTTGATTTCCTACTTTATCCAGGTGCAGCTGTAGAAGAAATATATGATGCCACCTAGACCTGAAAGCTAAAGTTAATATATATCTTGGACACATTGAATTCAGTGTATAGCTAGAAAGTGTCACTGGGCCTTTTCAGTGGGGTGAAGAGGAATAGGATATTTAGTAAAAATTTTATCCCTCTTGGTCATTTATAGCCATTTCTCTCACTTTCCATTTTTGAGGCATCTTGGCTGCTCTTCTCACGTGAGTTAAGTAGAGAAGTTATTAGCGTGGCTCCCTGACTGATATGCTTCTATGACTCTTGCCTTCCACTGACTCTAACACCGTTAGGGTATAAGGGCTGGTGCAGGAAGTGATTGGATGAACTTTTGATGATTGGATGTGATAGATAAGGTGGGAGTCAAGGGTGACCTCATTTTCTGGCTGTGGAAGTTGGGTGGATGATGGCATTATTTGTAGAGCTAGAAAATTCCATGAGAGTTGCAGGTTGAGGGTAGAGGAAGATGATGAGTTCCCTTTTGGATCCCTTGAGTTAAAGGACTTTAGGGACACATAGGTAGAGGTATCAAGTTGGTAGTTGGATATGTGGGTCTGGAGTTTAGGGAGAGGTCTTGGAGTATTGAATGGGAAAGAGGCAAACATAAAGATGACAAATACGTGCACATAGTAGAACATTTTATTTAAAGTAACTGAAGTGTACTGTTTCAAAGCTATATTTTCTTCAGGATGCCTTTTGTAATAAAGAGAACTACTTTAAATTAACAGACTAGAAAAATATGAATTGGGAAGAGAGCACAAGCAGTTCAGGTTTGGGGCCCAATCTAAGCCAAAGCCTTGGGTGAAGAGGGTAGTAGATAAAGGAATATGGGAAATGAAACCTACAAGAGTTGATTTGCCTGGGACAGAGATTTCGCTTGGAAGGGTCATGGTGGAAGATGGTGATTTGGTAAATTGGTACCATATGGTGGTACGCTTGAACCCATGAGGCTTGGTTTCTGACAACATCAGGCTTGACTACATGATTTGTAAAATTTGATGAGTCTCCTTCCAGTGACCTAGTGGGGAGAAAATAAAGGCCTGTCCTAGACAATTGATGCAGTTCCATCTTCTGAGGAATTATATTATTAAAGAGAAGTCTCCAGTATTAAACTGAACCTTATGGTTTCTTTTGACAGAACGTTCTCAGGTTGACCAGCTGCTGCATATTTCTTTAAGGGAGGAAGAACTAAGCAAATCATTGCAGTGCATGGATAACAACCTTCTGCAAGCCCGTGCAGCTCTTCAGACAGCTTACGTTGAAGTTCAGAGGCTACTTATGCTCAAGCAGCAGGTAGTAGCAGATGGAATGTCTAGTGAAAATGGATCATCTTGAAGTTGGATTTTAAAATGCTTAACAAAATACTTTATTTTTAGATAACTATGGAGATGAGTGCCCTGAGGACCCATAGAATACAGATTCTACAGGGATTACAAGGTATTCAGAGAATCTGATGGATTGGACCCTCTGTAACTTGTTACTTTTTGGTTCTCTGTGGAGGGGAATTAAAGTAGTTATGAAAAAGTTAATATGATTTTTCTCATGTCTCCTTGGTTTTATCCTATAGAAAGGCCTGTGAGACTGTACATCCCCAAAATGCTTAGCAGTGGAGATAATGTTACAGAAAGAGTCCTGGGTTAGGAATCCCAAGACTAGGGTTCAAATTTTGTCTCTTCTGTTAGCTGATGTGAGTTTGGATCAGTCACTTAAAATCTGAAAAATTAGAATATTAATGCCTGTTCTGTCTGTATCTTTGGTGGTTATATATATATTATATAATATATATAATATATTATAGCTTATATAATAATCTATTTTAAAGAATTATGAGGGTTTTAAAAATTCTCTTGTAATCTTTAAAAATACAAATTGGCTCAGAAATGAGTGGCTTTTCAGATAACATTTTTGCATTTGTATATGTTTCCCATTCTAGAAACATATGAACCTTCTGAGCGTCCAGACCAGGTTCCCTGTAACCTTACACGAGAACAAAGGAACATTAGATCTCAGACATCTGCTGATGCCACACTGCTGCCTACTCCTTTTTTCCCGGTTTTCCTGGAGCCTTCATCTTCCCATGTGTCTCCATCATCCACTGGAGCCCCTCTCCAAGGAATCACATCTACTTTCCAAGCCCATGGCAGTGTTCCTGCTCCAGACTCATCAGTTCAGATTAAACAAGAACCCATGTCTCCTGAACAAGATGAGAATGTGAATGATGTGTCACAAGGCTCTGCTTGCAATGTGTCCAAGGAATTACTGCAAGCTAATAGTATGTAAACTTTTCTCTGGGTTAAGGGCAACGCTGTAGTGGGTCTACGGCAATTTTATATCAGTGATGTAACATCATACTTGCCCATTAAAACTGAAGTTATTACAGTTTTTCTTGAAGCTTTCTTATTTAGGAAGATTATTTAAATATTGGTAACCTTTTTCTAATTTTCTCTAATGTAGGATTACTGAAGTGACTTTGGATTAGCACTTAACAGGTTTCATTTATTAGGATTGGTGCAGAATTATTTGGTTTTTGTGAGATAAATGGCATTGAACTTGTTTAGTCAATTTTCTAGATAAGATATATCCTCTGAATTTCTCATTACTTAACTATCTTTATCATTTCAAGTACAAACTAGGGTTAATATAGACCTGAGGAACAGGGGGCCATGATGAAAGGCAGAGGGCTCTGGGGTTTGGAATCATCTAATAGAAACTTGGGTGGTTTTGAGAAATAGCCAGGGTTTTTACTCTCTTCATAAAATAATTCTTACCTAGTTACCATTTGAGAATAACTTCCAAGCTATTTAAAATCTCATCTGAAGTTTGTATAACCACAGTGGTGCTACATTGAAAATTAAGTAAGAAGCAAACAGGGACTTCCCTGGTGGTCCAGTGGGTAAAACTCCATGCTCCCAATGTAAGGGACCTGGGTTTGATTCCTGGTTGGGGAACTAGATCCCGTATGCATGCCACAACTAAGAAGTCTGCATGCTGCAACTAAGAAGTCCGCATGCTGCAACTAAGAAGCCCGCATGCTGCAACTAAGAAGCCTGTGAGCTGCAACTAAAGATCCCACCTGCTGCAACTAAGACCCAACACAGCCTAAATAAATAAATAAATAAATAAATAAATATTAAAATGAAAGAAGCAAACTGATATTGTGTGATTTTTTTTTGAGCAAAAACAAAAAGTCTGAAGAATTATCCTACATTTTGCTATCTGTTGCAACACTAATCATTGATATCTACATCAAATGTATATTATCTTTCATATTGAATTATGTTATTTTTATATGGATGCTATTTAGCATTTTCAAAAAACTATTAGTATTTTTTTCAAAAATAGCTTGTATTTTATTTCCTTTTCTGATTGCAAAACTAATTCATGATCATTGTAAAAAATTGGGGAACTATAAAAATATGGATTTGTTATTTTGTTATATATTTCAGTCTTTTAAAACTATAAATGTTTATGTGTTTACACGAGACTTTATACAAAGGACAAGTCATAGTCTGTTATAACTTGATTTTTTTCCCATTTAATTATCATGATAATTTTCCTGTGTCATAAAAATAATTCATTTAAAACACTATTTTACTAGTTGTATAATATTTCAGAAGTTGCATAATCTGAATATACAATAATTTATATAATCTTTGAATATTTACATTTTTTCCTTTTTTTGTATTCTGTATAACGCTGCATTGTATATGTCTGAGTATGTCTGTGATTATTTCATCAGTTTAAATTTCTAGACATGAAATAAGTCAAAGAAAATAGACATTTTATGTCAGCTGACTTTTTAACTACTAGTATGTAGCTAAATTGGATGATATACAGGTAAAATGCATAATGAAAACTTCTAAGAAACAAAGGTGAAAGCACTTTAGCTAAATAGATATTTAAGTGTCTACTAAGAATAAAACACATTGTTAAATATGTGGACATTTCAAACATGAAAGAAAAAAGATCAATAGAAACAATCCCTGTCCATAAAAGGAGCTTTTGTAGGGTATAAGACATGCATGTAATTTGTGACATTAATGCAAGGCAAAGTATATAAATACTGTAATAGAAATATGTGTAGGTTATGGGAAGCTGAGGGGTGAGATAACTAAACCATGACTGTTAAAGTTGTTAACATATCGAAATGTCATTATCTGGTAGAAGTTCAATCAGTGATAGCTGTAGTTTATGACTACAAATACCAGACACAAAAACGATGGAATAATTCTTTTTTTCCTTCTCAATTCAGGAGAGATCAGTGACAGTAGTCCAGTTTATCCAGTTATCACTGCAGCATTGTCCTTATCAGAGCTAACAGAGAGATTCCATGAGCCTAGCCAAGAACTGAAGTTTTCTGTGGAGCAAGGAAATACCAGAAACAGAGGGAACAATCCCTCTTCCCAATCAGCTGGTCTTCCTAGCATAAATAAAGAAGGTGAAGAGCCAAACAGAGGCAACAGCGGGTCTGAAGCCTGTACCAGTTCTTTTCCAAGATTGTCCTTTGCTTCAGAAACCCCTTTAGAGAAAGAGCCCCACTCTCCAGCTGACCATCCAGAGCAGCAGGCAGAGTCCACTCTGACATCAGCTGAAGCTAGGGGGAACAAGAAAAAGAAGAAACTTAGGAAGAAGAAAACTCTGCGGGCTGCCCATGTTCCTGAGAACAGTGACACTGAACAGGATATATTTACTGCTAAACCTGTAAGGAAAGTAAAAACTGGAAAGTCCACTAAAGGGGGGAAAGTGACAACCTCCACCTGGGAAGATAGCAGAACTGGTCCAGAACAAGAGAGTGTCAGAGATGAACCAGATAGTGACTCGTCTCTGGAAGTCCTAGAAATTCCTAATCCTCAGTTAGAAGTGGTAGCCATTGATTCTTCTGAATCTGGAGAAGAGAAACCAGACAGCCCATCTAAAAAGGATATTCGGAACTCCACAGAGCTAAACTCATTAGAAACTTCTCGCTCTGGTTGTGATGAAGTTAGCTCTACCAGTGAGATTGGCACCCGTTATAAAGATGGCATCCCTGTAAGGTAAGGACACCATGTTGGTCCAGTCAGAACAGCTTTCACCATTCTATTCTTGAAAAATAGAACTTCTTGTTCTGAATCAGAATTTTTTTAAAGAGTCATATTTATAGAAAATCAATAGGGATAATGGGTATGGAAGAGTCAAACCTTAGCAATGGAGATTTTCTGTTTTCTCATTTGTGTTGTAAATATTTACTGTACTTTTATTTCCTTTCATATAGAAATTTCAGATGGAGAAACCCATCTTTTATATCATTGCTATTTTGTCCATTGTTTAGAACAATCTTTTGAGTCAGGAAAATATAAGTTTTACTGCCTAGCCTGTTCACACAGATGCTAAGAAGACTTTTGCTATTATTTTGTAGTGTGGCAGAAACTCAGACTGTGATCTCCTCCATAAAAGGATCAAAGAACTCTTCAGGTATTTGGTTGTTCAGTTTTATTTAAATTAATCACAGAAAAAATGTCTTGTAAATATTAGAGCCAGGGTTTAAATCTACTTAAATATGCTTATACAATAGGGGGTGGGGACTGGGCTTGTTACCAAAGGATTGCTTTGACTAGCAGTTATGGTATCCCTAAATCCTCAAATCCTGGCATTTCAGTTTCTTACTCCCATCTCTCTTACCTGACTGTCTTACGTGTTCAACTAATTAGTATAGTTGGCCTTCTGTATCTTTGGTTCTGCATCTATGGCTTCAACTAACTGCAGATCGTGTAATATGCATTTATTGAAAAAAAAAAAAAACTCGTGTGTAAGTGGACCTGCACAATTCAAACCATGTTGTTCAAGGGTCAGCTGTAAAAAGGAGGATGTGTATAGGTTATATACAAATACTACGCCATTTTATATAAGGGGCTTGAGCATCTGTGGATTTTGGTGTGTGTGGAGGGAGTCCTGAAACCAGTCCCCTTTGGATACCAAGGGACAATGGTATTAAGGTTTTGTTGGCTCTGGGGGGTTTTGCTTTGAGAAGGAACTGCTTTAAAAATAATGCCTTACTCAACAAAATAACTGGCAGCAGAGGAAACTGGTTGTGGAAAGATACTTGGTGTCTTATGGGTATCACTCAAAGCTCACTATATAAGTATCTTGTTCCGAAGTGAAAGGTCTTCTCTGCCTTTTCTTATTATGAAATCTTCATAATAAAGATCACTAATGAAAATGTGGTGTTTTGCTGGGGGAACTAGGCTTTAAGGAGAATCCAGTGACCACTTTTTCTTAATGGTTTAAATTTTTTAGTATCTTTTGAGACACAAGCAGACACATCTCTGAAACATATTCTTGTTTTCTAGAAGTATCTTCAGAGCCAGGAGATGATGATGAGCCCACAGAAGGGAGCTTTGAGGGGCACCAAGCTGCAGTGAATGCAATTCAGATATTTGGGAATTTACTGTATACCTGTTCAGCAGATAAAACTGTTCGAGTTTATAATCTCGTGGTAAGTTGATACATCAATTTGCATATTTTTGCTTGGTTGCAGGTTTTAGAAACTCCAACTAGCTCTCTTTTAGACTAGGAGTTTATTTGCTGTCCAGAGATGGAGTGGGCTTTAGACTAACTTTAGATACAGTTGATCCAGTGTCTCAGTGGGGTCACTGGAGACTTAATTTCTTTCTTTATCTCAATTCTGCCTTCTCTGATATCACCTTTTCCTAAAGCAAGTTCTCCTGCTCACAGGTAGATGTCAGTAGCCACAGGGGTTTCTTTTCCCTCCCACCACCAAAAAAGGGTCCTGTGCTTTCCTGTCTGAACAATCACTTGGCAAAAGGAACTGGGATTATAACAATAGGCTCGCAACAGTCAGGTCCCAGCCCTGGAGTTGATGCTGAGGTCTGTCACATAGCTGCTACATAATAGAGAAGGGATAGAATGAGTACTGGGGAAGTAGTCAATATAAGAGGAGGCATTTTCCCTGAGAGTTGATTAATTATCCTGGTTATTAAGAAGAGCAGCAGGGCTTCCCTGGTGGTGCAGTGGTTGAGAGTCCGCCTGCCGATGCAGGGGGCACGGGTTCATGCCCCCATCTGGGAGGATCCCACATGCCGTAGAGCAGCTGGGCCTGTGAGCCATGGCCGCTGAGCCTGCGCATCCGGAGCCTGTGCTCTGCAACAGGAGAGGCCACGACAGTGAGAGGCCCACATACCGCAAAAAAGAGCAATAGTCTTCCACTACGCCACACTTAGGATAATCTGATGCTTATTACTCTCAATTTTCATAGAATGGACTTTTGAGTTTTGAGTCTGGTATGCGTCAAAGTAATTCTGTTTATCCACAACAATAGCCAAGAAACTTTAGGAACACTGTTTGAACAAATATGATGAAAGTATTTGAAATTGATGAAGTCCTTGAAAATCAAAAGATTAGATAGATGATGGACTGAGAAAATGTGTTTGCTGTAGGCAACAGGTATATAGGTTCCTTCAGCCTAATAATGTGAGGGCAACAGGGATGACTGAAGGAAGGAAGCAATGGTACCAGGACGTGTGAGTGTAAGATTTGGGGAATTGGCTCTAACTCTGAACTGAAAGGTAAGTATAGGTATATATGTACATTCTAAATATATAACAGTATGTGCACAGAGACAACAGGATGTTCCATTATGAAACCACACCTGGAACACGACCTGTGATGGCACCTGACATGTCTTTGAATATTGTGGCACATTCTCTGCATACTGATCAAATGCAGGAACTTATCTGGGTAATTAGCTATAGTTTGGATTTGCTAGCTTTTTGGTCCATATGTTGGAGAACCTTGCCCTACATGTTAACTAAAATACTGATCTGTCTTATAACAAATTGCCCTAAGTATTGGGTTGGCAAAAAAGTTTGTTCAGGTTTTTCTGTAACATCTTATGGAAAAACCCAAATGAACTTATGGCTCAGTTAACATACAGTTGCAGGTACCTCAGTACATGTGACTGTTTGCTGGGCATTCAGTGAACAGGTATTTACTGAACACTTTTTGATACCAGGTACTATTCTAGACTCTGAGGCTACAACAATGAACTGTATGTTTTAGCATTTTTTTTTTTTTGAGGAAATGCGTTATCTAATCCATTTATATCCACAAGTAATGATCTGAACTGTGCTTGACTTTAGAGTCGGAAGTATATTGGTGTCTTTGAGGGCCATACCTCCAAAGTGAACTGCCTCCTGGTTACTCAGACCTCTGGGAAGAATGCTGCCCTTTACACTGGTTCCAGTGATCACACCATTCGCTGCTATAATGTTAAGGTAAGTGGGTCCAACAAAATCAAATGTGATAATATTGAAACACTTTGACTGTATTTACTGTGTAGAGTGGAGACACTGAGACAGATGCTTCATTCTGTTCACTTTCTTGCTTCTGAACTTACTTCAGTACCCTGTATAGCCTTTGGAAGAAATGAGGCTTAGATCTAAATCATGTTTTCTGTCTCTCTCCACCAGTATCTTTTCACTTACTACTATTAATAATATACCTCCTTTGATCTTTTCAACAATTACTTTTGATTTTTATTTTCACGTCATATGCCAAAATTAACACTAGAGAGAAAACAAAATGTTTAAATTTTTTAAACCTGAAAACGTAGAAGTAGGTATCTCCTCTGAGAAAGAATTTTCTAAATGTATTGTAAGAAATGAGAGAAAATCATTTGCATTAAATATATGTATTATAGGACTTCCCTGGTGGCACAGTGGTTAAGAATCCGCCTGCCAGTGCAGGGGACACGGGTTTGATCCCTGGTCTGGGAAGATCCCACATGCTGTGGAGCAACTAAGCCTGTGCACCACAACTACTGAGCCTGTGCTCTAGAGCCCATGAGCCACAACTACTGAGCCCATGTACCACAACTACCGAAGCCCATGCTCTGCAACAAGAGAAGCCACCATGGTGAGAAGCCACGCGCCACAAAGAAGAGTAGCCCCCACTCACCGCAACTAGAGAAAGCCTGTGCACAACAGCAAAGACCCAATGCAGCCAAAAAAAAAATTTAATTAATTAATTAATTAAAAAAAAATATATATATATACACACATATATTCTTTAAAAGATTTGATTATTTAAGACAAAATTTAAAATACCAAAGATTAGGTTTTTAACATATATAGATGGAATGTGTGGTAACAGGAACACAAAGGAAAGAGAGGATGGAATTGTGCTGGTGCAAGGTTCTTATATTTTATTGGGGATAAGTCAGTTTTACTTTGAACTAGATTGTTACAGTTTAAAGAGGTAATCTCCAGAAGGCTGGCTCACAGCTTCAGTGTGCGTCAGATAGACCTGGAGAGCTTGTTAAAACACATATTACTGGACCCCACTCTCAGAGCTTCTGATTCAGTAGGCTTGGGATAGGGCCCAATAATTTGCATTTCTAACATGTGATACTGATGCTACTGACCACATTCTGAGAACAGCTGCCCTAGAGCAACCACTAAAAGAATAAAGCAAAGAAAGACAGCTAAAAAATTTAATAGAGAAATTAAAATGGCATACTAAAAAAAAATAGTTTAACTCAAAACAAGGCAGAAATGGGGGAACAGAGAAATAAAAATGAGACAAATAGAAAGCAAATTGGAGTCTGAATCTAGCCATATTTAATAATTATATTAAATGTGAATTAACACTAAAATCAAAAGGCAGAGATTGACTAGCTAAAGAACAAACATCAAAATCTGTGCTGTCTACAAGACACACCTTTTAAATTCAGACACAAGTAGGTTGAATTAAAAGAATGGAAAGGGCTTCCCTGGTGGCGCAGTGGTTGAGAATCCGCCTGCCGATGCAGGAGACACGGGTTCGTGCCCTGGTCCGGGAAGATCCCACATGCCGTGGAGCAACTAAGCCCGTGAGCCATGGCCGCTAGGCCTGCGCGTCCGGAGCCTGTGCTCCGCAACGGGAGAGGCCACAACAGTGAGAGGCCCGCATACCGCAAAAAAAAAAAAAAAAAAAAGAATGGAAAAAAATGTACTATGCAAATAATAACAAAAAGAGCTAGAGTGATTATGTTACTATCAGGCAAGTAGACTTTAAGACAAGGAATACTACTGAGACAAGGGTGGCATTCCATAATGATAAAAACATCAATATAGCAGGAAGCTGGAACAATTAGAAATATATGTACGTAATAACAGAGCACCAAAATATGTAAAGTAATACTGATAGAACTACAGAGGAGAAATAGACAAATCCACAATTATAGTTGAAGACTTCAACACCTCTCTCAATACTTGATAGAGTACTGGACAGAAAATCATCAAGGATGTAGAAGAACTAGACAATACCATTAACAAATAAGATCTAATTAATATTTATAGTTTAAAAAAATTAACATTTATAGACTCTGCCATCAGAAACAGCAGCATACACATTCTTTCCAAGTGCGTATGGAGCATTCACCAGTATAGACCATTGCTGGGTCATCAAATAAGTCTTACTGAGAATCTTAATTAAAAGGATTGAAATCATTTAGAGTATGTTCTCCAACCACAGTGGAATTAGAAATCAATAACAAAGAAATCCACCAAAAAAAAAAAAGAAATCTTGGAAGTCCACAAGTAAGGGGTAATGAAATAGCATACTTCTAAGTTACCAATGATTCAAAGAAGAAGTCACAAAGGAAATTAGAAAATATCTTGAACTAAATGAAAATGAGTATCCAACTTAACATTTGTAGGACAGCTAATGCATTGCTGAGGGGGAAATTTCTAGTTTTAAATGCTTATATTAGAAAAAAAGGAAAGTTTAAAATCAATTATCTGAGCTTGTAAGAAAATAGAAAAAGAAGAAAAAGTTAAACCCAAAATAGATATATAAAGGAAATAATAAAGAGCAGAATGGAAACCACCAGTTTATAAAACTGACACACAATAGGGAAAAATCAGTGAGACCAGAAGCTAGTTTTTTGAAAAGATAAATTAAAAAAAAACCTTTTAGCTAAATTGATCAAAACAGAGAGAAGCCACAGATTTCAAATATCCAGAATGTAAGAAGGAACCTCATAACAGCGTTATTAATCAATACATCCATCAACTGATAAATGGATAAATGTGGTATATAAAAAGTGGAATAATACTAGCAACAAAAAGGAATAAACTATTCATACATGTAGCAACATGGATGGATCTCAAAAACATCATGCTAGGTGAAAGAAGTCATATGTAAAAGACTACATACTGGGGGCTTCCCTGGTGGCACAGTGGTTGAGAATCTGCCTGCTAATGCAGGGGACACGGATTCGAGCCCTGGTCTGGGAGGATCCCACATGCCGCGGAGCAACTAGGTCTGTGAGTCACAACTACTGAGCCTGCGCGTCTGGAGCCTGTGCTCCACAACAAGAGAGGCCGCGATAGTGAGAGGCCCGTGCACCGCGATGAAGAGTCGCCCCCGCTTGCCACAACTAGAGAAAGCCCTCGCACAGAAATGAAGACCCAACACAGCAAAAAATAAATTAATTAATTAATAAAAACTCCTACCCCCGACATCTTCAAAAAAAAAAATACATACTGAATGTTCTCCTAATATGGAATTCTAGAAAAGGCAAAACTATCAGAGTTGCCTGGGATGGCAGTGGGGACTGACTGAAAGAGGGTACGAGGTAACTTTTTAGAGTGCTGGAAACGTTCTGAAAGTTGATTGTGGTAATGGTTGCATACTTTACTAAACTTAATGAAATGTATATCTAACATGGTGAATTTTATTATATGGAAATAATACTTAAGTCTGTTGAAAGTTGTAAACAGATTTTGGCAAGAAATTGTCTTAGGGAAAAATAGTTGTAACAGGATAGAATAAACATAGGGTTAATATCATATGTTGTAAGGAGCTTACACCTTTGAGAAGAGAAATAGTAAAATCCCTACACAGAAATTGAAAGACAGAAATTCTTTAAAAAGAGGATATACAAGTAAATATTTGAAAATAATAGTCTTGTCAATAGATGGAAGTTAAAACAGAAGTTCAGTACCATTTTGACTTATAAAATTAGCAAAAACTTTGAAAAGATTTTTCAATGTTTTTAAGGGTTCTATGCCAAATAGTGGGACTGTACATTAGTGAAAAAAATTCTTAGTTTTTGAAATTGAGGTGTAACTTTATATAGTAAAGTACATAAATATTAAGTATACAGCTTGATGAATTTTTACATAGATACGCATTTGTTTAACCACCACCAAGATCAAAACACAGATCATTTTCATCACCCTAAAGCTTCCCTCATACACCTTCCACTCACCACCCCCAGCCAAAGAAAACCATTGTTCTGATTTCTATCATTATAGATTATATTTGTCTGTGCTTGAACTTCATATAAATAAACCATACTAGATGTATTCTTTCACATTAGCTTTAGCTTGCTATAATGTCTGAAATTCATCTTTATTGTTGCATGCACTAATAGTTCTTTTTTATTACGGCAACGTATTCCGTTTCTCCTATAAAATTACAAAATGATCTCACACGGATGGGTTAGCCAGAGGCAACATATATCTTATCATTTGAGCATATTCACTGTCTTTTCCTTTATTTTACAATTGCATATGCAGCATTTATATTTGTAATTTTATGTGGGGAAAGTAATTTAAAAGACTGACTCTTTCAGGTATGAAAGAAGGTTGGAAGAGATCAAAGGCTTTGATAGTCTACAGCTTTTATCATTCAACCCATAGCTTGTCCCATCCTACTTATAGGATGGGACAAGTAGGTCCTACTTACAACCATCTTAATTTTAATGTCTGTATCCAGACCTCTTTAAAAAGCTGAACTTGGGCCTTTAGTCACTTAGTATCATTCAACAGCATTCAATCTTGAGCACTTACTATGTAACTGGCCCTGTTCTGGGTTCTAGATTTTATCAGTATAACCCAGTTCTGGAAATTCATGGAAATGGTTTCTTGAAGGTCAGCTCAAACTGTGTTTGTATAACCTGGATATGCATCAGAATTACGAAGGAAATTTTTAAAAACACATATTCCAGGGCCTGAATTAGAATCTCAGGGACTGGGGTGAAGCTTGGGGTTCTATATATTTTCAAAGCTTCTTGGGTAATTGTAGACCAGCTAAGCTGATACTGGTTTGAAAGAGGCATTTGGGAGCTATTAAAATAGAGAATCAATTGCAGGAAAGCGCATATTTGATTAACGCAATTATCAGATATACAACTATAATCTTTATTTTCCTTTTTAAATGTCAACTGCAGCTTTAACTTTATCTTTGGCTACTTAATTTAAGAGGCTAGAACCCAATCCTTAGTGCCCTTTGAAGAATTTCTACATTCCAAATTAGAAACATAGATAACATTAGAAGTTACATTTGTTTACTATATTACCTACAGCTTGAGGGTCTTTGGCTACATATTTTGAAGCAGAAAACAGTCTAAGATAGTCTTCTACAAAATAGAGGATGCTACATTTTCTTCCTCATAAAAAATCATTTCACACTGTGTTCTCAGGAGGATTGTTTTCACATCTTATTTGCTTTTAATCTCTGCTGATCAGGTGTTGTGTGCTTTTATCAGACTCGAGAGTGTGTGGAGCAGTTACAGCTGGAAGACCGGGTTCTCTGCCTCCACAGTAGGTGGCGAATTCTCTATGCAGGACTGGCAAATGGCACTGTGGTCACCTTCAACATAAAGGTTAGTGGTTGGGGAGAGAAGGCTGAATTCCCATGCCACTTGAAAATGGTGTGAGTGTGTGTGGGAAGAAGTTGAAGGCAGACGTTTTCCTGTTTTTGTGTGTGTTTGAGAAAGCAACAGAATTAGCTGCTACTCAAAAATTTATCTTCTGTTGTAAGTGAAACAAGATGCTGCATTCTGTCTGCTCAGGCCCAAGTGTGCCAGGACCAAAGTGTAACTCTACTAAATTAAACCAGGCCTGATGATTTGGGGCCAAATAATGAGTCATAGGTTAAACTAGTCTGTCTCATTTTAAGAATGACACCATGAAATGAGCTTAAATTCCTTTGAGTATGACATTGATGTGGTTTGGAACTGATTTAGTGTTTCATGAGGGTAGCTTGTTCTTGACTTGAACTAAGTCAAGGTTTGCCTTCATGCCTGTGGGCCTCATTCTTTCTTGACCCAAATACAAATCCATTTGTTGAGCAAACCTTTATGGAATACTGTTACATGCTAGGTCTCAGGATAAGGCTTAGGAAATGAATACAGACCAGTTCTTGATGGCTCTGTGTGCTTTGTTAATGTAGTTGGACTTGTAAGCTTTAAAGTAAGAGAGACATGATCTGATTTGTATTTTAGAAAATGTCACTCTGGAGTTGAACAGGTTGGAAAATACTGGTACTAGTAGAAGCTTGGAGACCACTTAAGAGGCTTTGTTATGGCAGCTGACATGACAGATTAGACTAAGGTGAAGAGAAAATGGATAAAAAATGTAATTGGAGGTAGAAGTGATAGGTTTGGTTACTAGTTAGTTGTAGCATTCTATCCCGAGGCCGTCTGGTCATCTTTTAACAGTGTGTTAGAATGTTACTGTGTTATGCCTTGTTACAGTATCATATGTTTAGTTAGTACCTACTATCTCTCCTTCTACCAGCTAGCTGGAACTACTTATAAGGAATGCAATAAAATATGTCATGGTTTCTGCCTTTAAGAAGCTTAAAATCAAGTTAAAAGAAACTAGCACATATATAATCAAGTGTCAGATTATTTGGTTCACTAGATATGAATAGATCACAGAAGGGTAATTAGTAAAGGTTTTTGCATTCTAAATGCAAAGTGCTAACAACCTAGATTAGATTTGGTTAGGGCAATAGAAATGAAGACAGAATAGATTTAAAATATTTTAGAGGATAAAACTTGATAATTACCCAGTTCTCTTCTATTTTGTGAGATTAATGTAATCAAAGATAGGTAGAAGTTTTGGGGCAAGATGATGACAAATTCAAATGGGAATGGTCTTTATTTTTATTTTTTTGAAATGGTCTTTAAATGGTTGAAAAGCCCCAGCAAAGATGGACCTTGAGACAGATATTTGAGAGTTTCTGCAGAGATATGAATTTTGAAGCCTTGTTAGGGCTGGGCCTTTTCTGTTTTGCCCATATTCCTGGAACGCAGTGCTTTCTGGGGCTCAACAGAAAGCCAGGGCTGTTTACCTGGGCCTTCCCACAATTGGGCCCTGAACTCCATTGATCTATCTCCCCAGCATCTCAAGATGACTGAGATTGATGCTCAGCTCTGTAGGCTCCCAGCTGCTGCTCTTGCCTAGTTTCTGGGAGTTTTATCTCATGCACGCACCTTAAACTACCTTTTTAGAGTTTTGGGGAAGTAGGAAACTTTATGAACAAGTTTGGTTTGGGAATAAGGGAAGCAAGTCTAAAATCTGAGGTAAAGGAATGTTTGGGAATTCAGGATGTGACCATGCCACTCTGACTGATACAAAGGCTTCTGTAGTTTAACTTAATGATGTCATGAGAGATAGACATAGAATCAGAAGTCAGAAGAAGGTCGGAATAACAGAAAGGTGGAGAATGAGAGACTCTGATTGTTCTCAAAGAGAATTTTAGAAACAACCATGACAGAGTGCATAAATTTTGGATGACAAAAAAACAGTGAGAGTTCTTGGGTCTGTGGCATGGAAAGTGTATTCAAATATGAAAAAAAGGTTTATCATTCATTATCATTAACTTAAGGGAAGTGAGAGAGGGCGTAAAAGAGAACCAAATTCTAATTATGATCAGGATAGTGTGGGTCAAAGGTAGAAATGAGTTTATAATGTAAGACTGTCCCCACTAGAATCGGGAAGGAAGGAGTCATGAATACAGAGAGTGTTGGAATAGGAATGGCAGAGGTTGGGGAGTTAGGGATAGGGAGTAGATATGAGAACTTACTGGTGTTAGAATTTAGCATTTGTATCAAGGTAGTGATTTGGGTTAGTTGATGTTGAGTTTTTCCAACTTAGCTGCTTTTACTTCACATAATGGTGGTGTATTTTTCAGAACAACAAACGACTTGAAATCTTTGAATGCCATGGCCCTCGGGCTGTCAGCTGTCTTGCCACAGCTCAGGAAGGTGCCCGAAAGCTGCTGGTTGTGGGGTCTTATGACTGTACCATTAGTGTACGTGACGCACGGAATGGACTGCTCCTTAGAACTCTGGAGGGCCACAGCAAAACCATTCTCTGTATGAAGGCAAGTATAGTGCAAAAAAATAGGAGTTCATTGTCTGGTACAAATAGAAGGGTTTGAATGAAATTTCCCATGTTGTCTAATGCCTTATTTAGAATACAGATTACTATCCTTTTTTTTTTGTTTTTTAAAAAAATTAATTTATTTATGGCTGTGTTTCAGTCTTCGTTGCTGCGCACAGGCTTTCTCTAGTTGCAGTGAGCGGGAGCTACTCTTCGTTGCGGTGCACGGGCTTCTCATTGCAGTGGCTTCTCTTGTTGTGGAGCACGGGCTCTAGGTGTGCGGGCTTCAGTAGTTGCGGCATGTGGACTCTAGAACGCAGGCTCAGTAGTTGTGGTGCACGGGCTTAGTTGCTCTGCAGCATGTGAGATCTTCCTGGACCAGGGCTTGAACCTGTGTCCCCCTGCATTGGCAGGCAGATTCTTAACCACTGTGCCACCAGGGAAGTCCCTACGATCCTTTTCTTTAGGCCTGGATTACCACAGAACTTACTGTTTTTTAATATATTAACCAAGAAACAAATAAAATTGTATCTTATTGTAGAATGTAGATATACTTGAATGCCCTTCTAGGCTGCTTTGTAATCATTCTGAAGGAGCAACAAACCCAGTAGTACATTGTCAATTCATCAGAGTACTTGGTAGCAGCACATAAGTTTCAGTTCAGGAAATTTGTCTGAGAAACTTATTTCATACCTTGTTCATGCTCATCTCAAAATAGGGTGGGAAGTAGAATTTGCTAATATGTATTACAAGTTAAAGGAAACTCAGAACATTATATTGAATCTCATTAACTGAATTTTTTTTCTTTAAGGTGGTGAATGACCTTGTGTTCAGTGGCTCCAGTGATCAGTCAGTCCATGCTCACAACATTCACGTAAGCCATGTTGGTGTAAAGAAATCTTCAGTAGAATGATGATTAAAGCTTGAAGGATTCTTCAGACCTCTTGCAATTTAAATTAAGCCCTTTTTCTAATGAAAGACTTAATAATAATCCCTGCACATAAGCTCTTGGATAATATTAAGTACTGTAGAAATTCTGACCTCATCAAAATTCTTAGTGGGGAATAAACTTAAAATTTATGTAAAGTTTAGTTTGAATGCCTCATTTAAACATGAGATAAATTGAGCATCTGAGACTCTAAGAAAGTAGATATGAGACGTAGTTTAAAATAGCACAAGTAAAAACAGCCAAGAGACTCTGCTCAGGGCACAGAGGCTGCTTTTTTTTTTTTTTTTTGGTACGCGGGCCTCTCAGTATTGTGGCCTCTCCGGTTGCAGAGCACAGACTCCGGACGCGCAGGCTCAGCGGCCATGGCTTACGGGCCCAGCCGCTCCACGGCATGTGGGATCTTCCCAGACCGGGGCATGAACCCGTATGCTTTGCATCGGCAGGCAGACTCTCAACCACTGCGCCACCAGGGAAGCCCACAGAGGCTGCTTTTGAAGCTCAGTTCTTAGTCTGTAAACCTGGGGGTTATCCAGCCTCAGGGACTTGTCCAGATCCAGTGAAATGATAAAAGTGAATATACTTCAAAAGCTATAAAATACATACACACAGAGCTGTGGCCCTTCTCTTTCTGTGACTTGGGGTTCTCTCCATCAAGATACAGTGCATTGCTTCCCTGGTGGCACAGTGGTTAAGAATCCTCCTTCCAATTCAGGGGACATGGGTTCAAGCCCTGGCCTGGGAAGATCCCACATGCCGCAGAGCAACTAAGCCCGTGCGCCACAGCTACTGAGCCTGCGCTCTAGAGCCCGCGAACCACAACTACTGAAGCCCGCGCACCTAGAGCCAGTGCTCCTCAACAGGAGAAGCCACAACAATGAGAAGCCCGCGTACTGCAATGAAATGTAGTTCCCACTCGCCACAACTAGAGAAAGCCTGCACACACAACAAACACCTAACTCAGCCAAAAATAAGTAAATAAAATAAATAAATTTATTTTAAAAAGAGATACAGTGCATACATTTTGTATAAGTAACAAATGCTTGTGGAGTACTTCATCTGTTAAAATAAGTACAGCTACGTGTGTACAAGTAGTCTCAGAATTATGTCTTCTAGAATTACAGAATTATAAATCTCAAAAGTCGGAAGGAATCTTGAAGGTCAGCCTAGTGACTCTTATCTCTCTTCTGATGCAGACTGGTGAGCTTGTACGGATCTATAAGGGTCACAATCATGCAGTGACTGTGGTGAATATCCTAGGAAAAGTGATGGTGACTGCTTGCCTGGATAAATTTGTTCGTGTCTATGAATTACAGGTAGAATTTAGATCCAGTATTTTGCTTGAATGACTTGGGAAGACTGTCTATTTGGATTTGATGTTGATTTTTCTATGTGGAAAGGCTGGGGTGGAACTCAGGAATCTGTGTTCTTCACAAGTGCTATAGATAATTATGAAGTAGCTGGTCCTTGGAGGATGCTTTCAGAAGCACTACTCTGAGATACCTGGTCAGGCTCACACGTGTTAAAAATTAAATGGTTTCTGGAGAGCAGCTGTAGTCTGTAACACCTGTCTGATTCTCTTTGTGTGCAGTTTCAGGTTTGAGACTTTGACACTACACAGAAATTGGTTTTATTTTTTCCAGTTACCAGCTCTTCCCTTGAGGATAAGGAGTTGTTAGATTATGTTTCTGTTAACATGCTACTGGTACTTCAGCTTGGTACCTCAGGTGTAGTTTTAAACTTTCAAAGGCCTTCAGGGACTATGCTTGTTAAACACAAGGTATAAATAACCTTAATTCTCTCTCTTTTTTTTTTTTCCCTCCACCCAAGTCCCATGATCGATTGCAAGTTTATGGAGGACACAAAGACATGATTATGTGTATGACCATCCATAAAAGTATGGTGAGTATAATTTGCCGTGCCACATATTTGCCTTTGAATGTGTTTACTAAAAATGTACAAACTATTAATAATGTTACTACTTGTCACTTCCAAAAATGACATCTGTTTTTGATATGCCTCATTACTGAATGTCTTTTTATCTTGGTATTATAATATTGAGAACCCAGTAATGCTGTTGAATATTCCTTTTTTTATTAAGAGCTAAAATAATTACAATAAAAAATATAATACCACCTTTATGTTTCAAAAAAAATAAAATAAAATTGAGTGGTGCTTTTTTCAGAGACATTATGATCTGGACAGTACATTGGAATAGAGTCAGGAGATTTGGCCAGTGTGGCATAGTTATAGCAGACCTAAAAGTAGAAGCTAACTCATGTAACCCTGCTAATCCTTGATTTATTTTATTTTTAAATTTTGAGGTTGAACCAGAATGGATGTTTTTCAGACTTTAAGCAGTGGAAACTTTTGTTCCAATGAAATACAGATGCCTAATATGCAATGCCCAGTAGAAGCCAGAGCTACACCAGTTAAAGTATAAGTGGTGCCTCTGATCCCTGCCACTTCCACTCTCAGCCACAATCCCAAGAGTGGCTCTCTAAGGAGCACAGCTTCAAAGTGTCCAGACTAGAAGATCTACAAGATACTTTCCCATTATGGTACTCTGGGGCTGGTTTAGGTTTAGGTTTAGGTTTTCTTGTTGTTGTAGCTGCTACCAGTGACTTTTGACTCTTATTTTGAGGATGATTGTAGTAGTTTTATTGTGTGTTGTTTTGGTCTGATGTGATAAACCTTTTTCTCTAGATTTATACTGGCTGTTATGATGGCAGTATTCAGGCCGTGAGGCTAAATCTGATGCAGAATTACCGCTGCTGGGTAAGGAGTGAAACTGTTCTTGTCACCAGACTTAGATGTTGCACAACCCCAGGCCAATTTATAGATCTTCATTATCATCGGTTTAGCATTTTTTTTTTTTTTTTTTTTTTTTTTTTTGCGGTATGCTGGCCTCTCACTGTTGTGGCCTCTCCCGTTGCGGAGCACAGGCTCCGGACACACAGGCTCAGCGGCCATGGCTCACGGGCTTAGTTGCTCCGCGGCATGTGGGATCTTCCCGGACCAGGGCACGAACCCGTGTCTCCTGCATCGGCAGGCGGACTCTCAACCACTGCGCCACCAGGGAAGCCCCATAGCATTTTTATATTGAGCGTTTACTTTTGCCTTCCACTGTAGGACAAATAAGCTTATTTTTTAAAAACTACATAAAATGCTTCCATACTTCTGTAATGAAAAGTCTAATCTTAGGATTAGATATAAAGTATATTTAAGTATCCACTCAGAGTTTATCTCTTTTGTGTTTTTTATTTTGTTTTATTACTCTATTGATACATGCCTACAAAACATCAACAGTACAGAAGTCTGTGGAAGAAAAGTGGAAGTGCTTATTTTTATGACCTGCCCACAATACTTTACCCATTCCTCAGGCATTACCTGTATTAATAGTTTGGTTTGTTCCTCATTGGTTTTTGAGGAATAGACAGATAAAAATTTTCGTTTTTGAAGTTTTAAACCTCAGTTTACTAGGCTAAATTGAGTGGCTTTTATTTTTGGGTGGGAGCTGGTGATTAACCCTCAGAACTTTCACACTGTTTCTTATAAGCCTTAATTTGTTTCATCCGTTCTAATAGTTAGATGTGACCAGAGAAAAGTTGATGGCACTGAATTTTTTTTTCCCTAAACCCTGACCTCCTTTTCAGCATTGATGAAATGAACTGGATGCTCTTCATTTTAAAATTTGATTTTGGGTTTGTCTCTGGCCTAATTACTTTTCAGCTTTTTACACATCACTATCTTTGATTTTTAGTCTTCTCAGTGAAGACAAGCAAAATCTAGTACAACAGGCTCCAGAATATACAAATAGACTTAACTTATCTAGAGAAACGAGGAAAATACCTCTGGTTTTAAAGCTGGGGTGGATGGAATAGTGCTTACAGAGGAAAAACTCAAATTTGCATTACTTTTTAGAAATGAACATTTTAGAATGAGAATCATAGGATTTCTTACAAGCCTGTAGGGAAAAAAAGCCAAGACAAAGAGTCTTTATGCTGTCTGACTAACAATTGAAACATAACCACATTTATAATACAGTAAAAAAAAAAGTAGGTGATCACAAGACTTGATTCAAGTAATAAAAATTGTGAGTAAAGTCAGGCTTCCTTGGCAGTTTTCTACAAGTATTTCCACAAATGTAGTTTTCTTTATCAGACATTTGTATTTTCAAGTTTACAAGTCAACAGTTCTTAGAATTGTTAAAAATAACCCTTTATTGCAGGAAAGCTCTTTGCCTTTCTTAAATAAATGGACTAAGAAACTCATTTTATAATGGCAAGATAAAGCATAAGTATGGTTTAAATTGAATTTTATGTAACTTGTCCATCAGTATTTGCTAACAGCTTCCTTATCTAATGATATAATGGCTGCCTTAGTGCTTTGCCTTCTCAAAATATTGCACTGTCAAAAGACTTCCGGTCTTTTCAAGTTTCTCATTAAATTGATGATTAATTTGGTTGCCTCTGGCTTTGTTGAATTTTCTAGCCAAGAATAAATTAAAGACTAGGGGCTTACTTACGGGATGCAAGTGAGGAATATTCTCATTGCATGTTTCCTATGCTCTTTGTAACTTACCCTTTCATTCTGTTTCTCTCCAGTGGCATGGTTGCTCTCTGATATTTGGCGTTATAGATCATCTAAAACAACATTTGCTGACTGACCATACAAATCCGAACTTTCAAACTCTGAAATGTCGCTGGAAGAACTGTGATGCTTTTTTTACTGCTAGGAAAGGATCCAAACAGGTAAATCAGTGGGATTTGAGGTCAACCTGGGGTCATTTGACTGCTCAGAGCAGGGTTCAGTAAACCTTTTTTGCCTTATTAGAATGTTCAGAATTGCAATAAACAGGGAGAGTGTAGGGATTTTTCTTTTTATTACTATCTAGGGATTTGGTGGATAGCTTAATGAGGTTTCAAATGAAGAATAGGTAGTTTTTGAGAAAATGTCTAAAGAGAATGTTTTCACATGTTTCCTGTCCAATAACGGAACCTAGAGGTTTATTGCAGTGCTCTTGTTAAGAACTCATCTTTAGGGCTTCCCTGGTGGCGCAGTGGTTGGGAGTCCGCCTGCCGATGCGGGGGATGCGGGTTTGTGCCCCGGTCCGGGAGGATCCCACATGCCGCAGAGCGGGTGGGCCCGTGAGCCATGGCCGCTGAGCCTGCGCGTCCGGAGCCTGTGCTTTGCAGCGGGAGAGGCCACAGCAGTGACAGGCCCGCATATCACACACACAAAAAAAAGAACTCATCTTTAAGTGCACAGTTCCATGTAAATTAGAGTGCTTGGTCCTAACTGCCTTTCATGTATGGATCTTAGAATGTACCTGTGAAGCTCCCTGGCTTTGACTTTCTCTTGTCCTACTACCATCCTTTCTCTCATGGGCCCTTTTCCCTTTATTCCTAGGATGCTGCAGGACACATTGAACGACATGCTGAGGATGACAGCAAAATTGATTCATGAAGTTTTTTGCCTCCCATGTTGGGAAGTCTTTAGTTGAACTAATTTCACATCAGCCCCTTACACAGGCCAGTGTCTTCCCTTCCCTAGTGAATCAGGGAAGGAGAGAGTGGTTACTAGCCAGGCTTACCACTAGCATAAGTCTGGGCAGCTTTATGGGATGATAGGTTACACTTCTAAGTTCTTGCTGGAGGTTTGTCAGATTTAAACAGATTTTTAAGGAACCATACTCTTCTGGGACAGCATGGCATATAGTAATTTATGCTACTGGTGTTCTCCAGATGTTTATTAAAGATACAGATCTTAATTGGCTACCCAGTTTGACCCTAATCATGTATATTTTATTGATTTCAGTCTGTGATTTTTAGTTTCTGTTCTTATGATGGTTTAAACCTATAGGCAGGCTTTTAAGTACAAATTTGTCCAATGCTAGATTTTTAGGATCAATTTTAATTTCTCCTTAATTATTACAATCAGTTAATTGTAACAGCTGGATATTTAAATTGGAAGCAAATAGTTTCCTTTCTTAACAATTATGTACAATGTGTTTCAGTATGCTCTTTGTAGATAGACAGAGCTGGCTTTAAATGCTAAAGGGACACACAGTAGGTTTTTAACAGTTAGAGTAACTGCTCTGCTGATTATATTTTAGGAACTCAGGCAGCAAATCACATAATGACAAGTCCTTACAGACAGTACTTCCTATTGAACTTCTGCAGATTTTGATAGAGTGCTCAGTTCAAGGCAGTGCATATACCTAACATCTACTTGGAAATCTCACTGTTAGAGCTGGGCACTCACTGCAGGTATTGGCAGGGTGTTCGAACTGGAGGTATAACCTTTATCTCTCTTTCCAGCTTCTGACTCTCCAGGTGGGCTGTGGGTTTGAAACCTTGTCATTTACTTCATTGCCAAACCCCACTCTTCTATTCTCTGGCTGTGCCTAGACTGACAGTAGCCATCATATACTTCCTCTGGGTTCACAGGGTACTTTCCACCCACCCGCAGTACCCAAATGGGGGAGTCAGGATAAAGCATCTGAATATAGTTTTCAAGGCCTCAAGCAGGCTTCTTAAAGACCAGTGTCTTGCCTTCACCTCCCCACTAGCTGGGAAGGAAGGGTGGAGTAGGACGAAGGGAGAGACCCTACCTGTCCATTGAGAGCAGCCAAATGAACAAAGCCTTCATGAGACTGCTTTGTTTTTGGATTTTCTCTGGACTCTTAAGAGAAGCCATGGGGGTGTTGCTTTCCAGCCTTTTGTTTCTAGATTCTCAAAATTGAAAGATTATACAGAGAGAGAGAGAAAAAGGGAGAAGAGCCCAGTGCCACATACCAAGCTTCAGATGTGATGCCTATTCTTTCCTAGGACTGCAGAGCATCCAGGTTTATCTCCACCCATCTTAGTACACACACTTCTACTCACATGTCTTCATTCAGGCTCTGGGGCAGGGGGACTTCCCCAGGGGTTCATGGATAGGTTTCAAGAGGGTATCCAGACCCCCTGGAATTGTGTGTAAGACTAAGTAGGTGTTTTTTTTTCCAGGGAAGCCTCCAGTGGTTCTTACTGGATCCAAAAAAACCATTAAGAACTAATCTAGGAGCTACATCTAGATAATGAATGGTTCCACAAGCTATTTACTTCTGTCCTTATGAATGGCAGAACTCTTGTGATGACCACACTATTGAGATTTGCATGACACTTGAGAGAGAACAGAGAAGATCCTGTTGCATAAAGTTTATGTGTGCTGTTTCTGTCTGAGAGCAAGCATTCCCATCTCTCACCCCATTTCCTGTACAGGTGACCAAAGAAGCTAAGCTCTTCTGTGGGTTTGGGAATGGTGATTCCCAGGAAAGTACGTTTGGATTTATTGCTAAACCTGGCATTTTCCTTTGGGCTGTAGTGAACCCACATTTCCACGTTGGCTGGGCAGTGTGCTGAGGAAGTCTTGCATACTCTGTTGCGTTGGTGCCCTTCTGTCCTGCCTGAGGACATGTCTGAAAAGATGAGAGTGGTGGAGCCTCTGTACAGCTAGAAAGGGGTATGTGAGATTTTGGGCAGTCATGGGGAAATGTTGTAGGTATGAACAGACTGATAGAATCAGTAAAAACTGATTTGAGCTTATCTTTCATGGAGTCGTGCACAGTCTGTCTGCCTTTATGTGTGCAGTTGTGGATGTTCCTTGTACACGTGTATGCGTGTGGGCACCTATACTTGTAATACTTTCCCTCATTTCACAAGAATTTTCTCTGAAGCCGTGGCAATAATGTTTTTGTTTGAGGAATGTGTAAAATTCGTTTAACATCAGGTTAGTATATTGCCCTAAATGCACTGTTGTAGCCATCTGTTTAGAAATAAAGGCACCATAAGCATCTTGGCTGCTTATGGTTGTATGTTATTACTTTTAAGTGTCTTGAAAGTTATGCAAAAGTCTTGTTTTAAGTCTTCTACAATTAGTCTTGGCTGATTCTGGCCTTCTGTTCCCCCTCAGAGTAGAGCAGTGGCTCAGGGATTTGTGTTGGCTCTGATATTTAGTACTTTGTTGAGGAAAGAAATGGTTACATGACCTGACAAAACACAACTCATTTCTTATAAGGAATTGGAGGCCATTTTTAGAATGTTGTTTTTAATTACTTGTGTTTACTTCTAACCATAGCATAAATCCTTTTGTGTGCATATGCTAGGGTTTTAATGGCAGTTTATTCTGATGAAATATCAGTCACTTCAAGTTTTATCCTGAAGATTTTAATCAGGTTCAAAATTTTGGTATACTGCTCTACTCAGTGTAAAGCAGTTAAACAATACAAAGTTATCTTGACCTGATGTTACTTGAATTTGAGAGAACGTCATTGCTGTTAACACTCCTGCTTTTGTGGAGAATTTTTTTTCTGCCTCAGAAGAGTTAGCAGTTGAGTGTTTAGCTCCTGACCTATCTATAATTTATAGGCAACATCACTGCCATTTAAGTGATTATTTGCCTAACAAAGGGTTTTTTTTCTTTTTGGTAGATTATACAGTGCACAACTTTAGTGACTAGATATGTGGATGATTTGATGGGAGTAGGTGTACAAAACTTAGCGGAATGGTATGGTATATTTTATGGAAGAGAATTTATTGGAGGGGAAATGAAAGTATATTGTGAAGTGGGATTTAAACAGCATGTACCCTCTGGTTTGCAATTTATATACGCTATCTTATAAATTTTGTTCCTGTTACCTAAAGGAGAACTCCTAAAACTGTTAAGAAGGCCATGCCTGCCACATTGTTAAAACAGTGATTTTATCCCTGCCCCAAATCATCAGATTCCTTAGGATTTCAGAGAAGCTGTCTAATGGTTAGAATTAGAAGCTGTGGTAGAGATGATTTGGGTTATACTGAGTTCCATATACAAGTGGATGTGAAATCCTGATTAAACCAAACCTACTGCTTACCAGACAGTAACTTCTAACCTCACCTCCAACCCCCAAGTATGTGGCCTTGCGGGGTCACATGGTAACTAACTTTTCCCAGATTTCCTCTAAATTCAAGGTAGTAGCCTAACTGAATTGGGGGAGGAGAGAGTCAAGGAGGAAAGGCTATTGAAGATCTTTCTCCTACTCAAGAGAAATATATGCCCTAGAGCTGTGCCAGCATCCTTGGTGTCTGATTTTTTTTTTAATTGAATATGGGTTAGAAGAATGAAATCAGATGATACTTGACTGCAAAAATGTTTATAAGCAAATAGCTTAGCCTTCTTACATTTTGGTATAAAGCTGCGAACTTCCTAACTTTGTAAAGCAAGATATAAAGCAAATATAAGGGGAAAATAAAGTACTTTTACTAATTGTTTATTTTTGTTACCTTATCTGCATATTCATAGCCAAACCCTTCTTTTCCACATTGATATAGAGAACAAGAAGGAGATTGGGTAGAAAATGAAAGATGGTTGTAGATACGCCAAAGATCATGGTCCAGATAAGCTCAGCAGACAGCTACATATAAGGATTTGTCCAAGGTCACACAGTAGGTCAATATTAGTGGAGGAACTAGGATTAAAAACTTTATCTCTGCTCCATTACACTCAGGTAACTGGCCCCTCTGGTTATAGGTGACCCATTTTGTCTTGATCTGGACACCATCAGCTATTCCCCTTCCTTTCCTCATGTATCTTGGAAAGTATTTGAGTGATTCCTGTGCTCAAGAAATAGCAAAAGGCATGATTAAAGTGGGGTTTAGGATTTATTTGTGTATGCGTGTATTTTCCATTGCTGTGTTCTGAAACTACGACTCTCTATACGTGATGGGTAAGATTGGAGCTACTCATCCCTGCTATGGCTGACATCTAAATATGAGAAAACAAAACACGATCAAGCCAGCTATATAGGTGCATTTATTTAGATCAACTTTTTTCAAAATGTAACCAGACTTATGAGTCAGATAACCCAAAATGTCCAACCCTCTTCCGCTGAGCTAGTTTACTGTGGAGCAGGCCCATCCTGAAACAGTCAGGCAGAACCAAATGCTCATTGGGCTGCTGTCCCGTGAGTGGGAGAATATAAAGGTGATAGAGGGCTCTAGCACCAGGAAGTGTTGAGTGCCACTGGCAAATGCTTCTGCGAACAGCTGAGGGCAAGCTAAAGGGAGTATTTGCTTCAGAGCTGAGGCCACTCAGACTCCAAGCAAAGCTATCACTGGGCCATGGCTAGATGAGGCAGACAGAGACACTTGCCTCCATGTGGCACAGGGACAGAGTTGTTCTCCCTTCTCCATTCCTTAGCTAAAGGGTGAGGCTGGGCATGACAGATGGACAGATACCCTGAGGCTGAGAAGGAAGTGAGTAGAGGAGGAACAAGACCGATGAGGTGCCTGGAGGTCTGTTGGGGGTGCAGCTACTGTGTCCTTTGAGGTAAGTGGCTCTAGCTCTGTTGGGTGAAATTGAAATCCTGAGTGATCCTGCATGGCCTTGGATGAGGCCAGCTTGGTTCAGGCATACATGGTGAGCTGCAGCCACTGAAAGAGGAAGTCCCAAGATCAGAATGCAAACAAGAAAAGAGCCCAGCCATAGGGATCTAACAGGGTAGAGGAAAGGGCCAGCCCCAGCATGCCAGACACTGGGAAGATTTTCTAAGAAGCAGGGGTTTACTGCATCCTTCCCACAGATTTCTCCTAGAAGGTACATATTTTCCAGCATAAAGTCATTGTAGAACTGTGGCCTCTTTGGAGCCTTCCCCCAGTACACGTTCCCTATGAGCCACAGCCACATCCTGCTGAGCCGTGAGCTTCCCTTTATGTTCCTTTCCCATCCCATCCCTCCACCACCATTGGGAAGTGAGGAGCACATAGTGTATCCAGTCTTCCTCTTGGATTCCTCTACCTTGAATTTTAAGGTACAGGGGGATTGTACTGCTTCTATTAGGCTTTACCTCTAGAACGTTGAGTTTGATGATACCGTCACCATCCTTGTCAAATGCATTAAAAGCTCCTGTGTGGAAGAATGCACAGGCCAGAAGCCAGTTAAAGGCTCAGTCCCCCTCCACTGCTCTACCTTTTCTTAACAGGACCGTGTGCTAAGTGCTGCTCTTCAGCACGAAAATCTACCAGGCAGAGTACCACCAGTAACCCTCCCTTTGCCATCCCATTCTGAGCCTAAAGAGGCCCTTCACCTTTGTTCAATCTGAATAAAGTAGATTGGGATTTGTCCAAGGTCATACAGTAGGTCAGTTAGTGGAGATTCCCGCCACCACAGCTGTAGCTGCAGGAGAGGGGGCAGGAGGGGCAAAGAGAGCAAAAGGGTAGCTGTCTACTTACTGAACATGCCCTCCAGCCTGAGGAAGCAGCAGATGAAGCTGTCGAAGTCAATGTTCATGGACCTGTCTGCATAGCGCATGGTGATGATGTCGTAGAGCTGTCTGTTGAGGTGGAAGCCTGTGGGGGGAGCACAGGAGAGGTGGGGGTAGGCTTGGAGTCCTCAGGCCTGCGTGCTATCTCCCCTGCCTCCTGGTCATTCTGGGGCCTGGGAGAGGAAAGCGAGAAGCCCTCTCTCATTCCTTTCTCTAGTAGGGCCCAAGTGGCCCCCTCCTCCCCTCCCATTCCCACTCCCACTGGCTCCAGTCCGCATCCTGGCCACCCCCTTTCTTCCCCACACCTGCGTCATTGACTGCATTTCGCATCTCATAGCTGTTGATGGTGCCGGATTGGTCTGTGTCATAATGCTTGAAAATTTTCTGGCAATAGAAAATTTGAGGACAGAGGTTGCACACTGAATCTCTGAATCAATCCCTTCCTCACTCCCACCTTCGTTCTCTCATCCCACCTGCCAGGCTTTAATCTTCTTCCAGAGGTGATGGAACTCTTGCAGGTTCAGTCTCCCAGTGCCGTCTGTCTGGAGGAAGGAAGTCAGGGCTACAGGGCACATAGCAAAATCCCCCTGGATGGGGAGAGGGCTTTCTAGGGGCCTGTGCAGGGAAGGTAGCCCGATAGGAGAGCTTTGCCCAGGATATCCCACTCTGCCCTGTCCTGGTATTTAACACCCTCCTCTATGCTTCCCGAGTCAAAATTAATGCCTGCTCTATAACCCAGGGAACCTAAGGACCACTTTCATTAGGCAGGGCCCCAGGCAGAATCCCAGGCCTGAGGTTAAGAACAGGGGCCAGTGTTCTTCCCAACTGTACCTCCTCCAACAGCCGCTTTCAGACCAGCAGCCAGGAAGTTCTAACTCAGGGCCTCCTTAAATCTTTCCTCAGGCATGAATTTGAGCCCCTCTGCTTGACTGCCCCCCCCTCCATTGTTGCCGTAGCCCCCAGAGGCTGCACGGGGGCTGATGACAGAGGCTTGGGAAGGGGTGGCAGAAAGGATACGTCCATGAGAGCAATCATGCTACGGCAGGACTCCAGTGTGAAGCCTTGTGTCTTCAGATCCTTATCTGGGAGGTATGGAGAAGAGTGAGGAGCTGCTTTCAGATAACTGGTCACACACTCCCCCCACCACCCACCTGTTTCTCACAGTTTGAGCCACTCACGTTTGTTCACAACTCTGTTAAGGATATTCTTGAGCTCATCTGCACAGATCTCCATGTCCTGAGGAGGAAGGGAGAAGAGAGTCATGGTTCAAGAGTACAGCAACTGATGGAGCATAGGCTTTGCAAAACAAATCCCGGCTGTCCGTGGTTGTAAAGTTCCTGCCAGGGCTATTCTGTCATGGGGAAGCTGGGGCTCTTCTGAGGAAGACACCCTGCAGCCTCAGCTGTTCAGACTGCAGTGGGCAGCTCAGAGCCACCCAGTGGGTGTGTTGGTCAAAAACTCAAGGACTTCACTTGTGGATTTCTGCGCTACACTCATACACCCTGTTTCCACCAAAAGCCAAAATGACCTCTACTGAACCATAATGAAATAACTGGCAAATTGAGCAATTAATCAAGGAGAGGAGTGTCTGTGGGAGCCAGGGTTGGAGGTACTCACGTCGCCTGCTATCTGCCTGAAAATGTTCTTGAATTGCTGCTGTTCCTCACTTTCCTGGTCAGCATTGCCGGGCTCTGACTATGGAAGCGCAAAGGAAAACTGGTTGGTGAGGACCAGGGAGATGGACAGACCTGAGAGGAAAGTTCCTTCTGGACTGAAGGAGCCAGGTGCCCAAAACAGCCCTAGGTGGCAGCAGGAGCTGGGTACAGGGCAAATGCTCTTCTTTCTCAGTTGAACCTGGTGATCTGGAGTGAGAGTTGTCTAGGCCCAAGTGACCCTTCACTCCATACCCCCGCAGCTCAGACATTCTAACCAGAGGAGGTATATTAGCTCTGCAATCATGTAGACGGCCCTCTTGGTCCTCTCCCCTCATCCCCACCAGCTAGAGCCCCCTCCACTGTTTTGAGCCTGACCATCCCAACCAAATCAGCCCCAGCAGGACAGAGGGGGCCAGACCAATTTGATACCTCCAGCTGCCTCTGTCGTCAAGGCCAAATCTTCAGAGGACCCTCCTCCCCTCCCCACTCCATTGCATGGGCACTACAGGATAGAGATAGCCCTGGATTTATCTGTGGACTTTTGCCTCTTAGTCTAACCTCCTGTAAGTTTTATATGACCACCTCTCCCCTGCCCCAACACCGCCCCCTGAGCTCTGGAGGACTCCATATCTGGTGTCATCCCCCTTTTCCACTACTATTCTTTATCTTCCCCATTGATAATGACACCAGGAAACAGAGTTGTTCCATCTCAAGCTGCTGCTGTCTTAGGCTTTGCATCCCTCTTTCTTTCCTGTCTGGATGGGCTCCAGCCGGGAGGCTCAGCCTGTCCTTCCCAGGCCAGGACCAGCTTGGTGTGGCAGCCAACCCCAAGACATTCACCCAGGCAGCATCCCAA
Source organism: Kogia breviceps (assembly GCF_026419965.1). Lineage (NCBI taxonomy): Eukaryota > Metazoa > Chordata > Mammalia > Artiodactyla > Physeteridae > Kogia > Kogia breviceps. Next base: position 86,272,666 of record NC_081312.1, on the reverse strand, counting down.
ATTTTAGGAGAACTTGATGAGAGAAAAGGTCAGTGGGACAAACCCAAACCTCTAGATGTTAAAGGGACACCCCACCCCTGTGGCCCCTCCAACCCCCATGCACCCGGAGAGGATAGACCTCAGTTGTGTGTTGGCTACCCCATTCATGCACATGCTAGGAAACCTGTGGGGATTTCGCCTGCTTATCAGGGCTTGTTTTGTCTTTGCCCTCCTCTGATTCCTGGTCCACACCCAGCTCCTTGTTGCTGTGTGCTCTGTCTGAAACGAAGATGATAGGCTGGAGAGAGGAGGGAAGTGGGGAGGGGGCAGGAAGGAAACAAGGATTACTGGCTGAGCCGGCACAAGGAGGCAGCCTCCCTCCTGGACCAGCTTTGTCCAGTGAAGAGGGAAAGAGCAGAGTTGGGAGTTCCTGAACCTCCATTCCACCTCCATCTCTGCCACTAACAAGCTGTGTGACTTGGGGAAAGATGCTAAGTCTCTCTGGACTTCAGTTCCTTATCTTCTCATGGAAGAATCATGACGGTTAAGCAAGGTAGTTAGTGCACGTGAAAATGCTAAGAATGCTAAAAGCAGCATGATCTAGTGCAGTGATTTTCAAGTATTTTGTAGATTTCTTTTTTCAAATGGAAATACTGTTCAAATTAAATTTCCCCAGAAGTCATTAAAAACAGAGCTTCTCTGCTTGATGAAGAAGGCAGAGCTCTTTTCCCTCAGCATCCCCACATCACCGTGGCGGCTACTGAGGCACCTCCAAGGAACCTCTAGGACTCAGCAGAGGACACATTGAAAAGAGGACTCTGATTAATGGCACGGTCAGTGAGTGAGGTCAGAACACTTGGCTGGCGTCCCAGCCGTACCCCTCACATCTGAGAAATATCCTCTGGATTCAGTTTACTCATCTATTAATGGGGATGATAAAACCTGCTTTGCCTTTCTCATTGGGCTTCTATGGGGCTCACATGGGATACTGAATGTAAAACTGTATTGCAAAAACATTTAACATTCTACACAAATATAAGGGGTTTTTGCCAGACATGCTCATGCAAGTGAGGAGGATAGGGTGGAGAGCAGCTGCCATGCTGTGCCAGTACTGGTTGGTGTATACATCCCACAGGGAAAGCCAGAGGAGAAAGGCTAGGCTGGTGGCTGCAGTGCAGAGAGCAAGGGGGCAATCAGAGTCTCTCAGAGCAGAAATGGAACCTGACCACCCTCTGAGTCCCCATTTGCCTTTCCTTACTGTTCATCTGGGACAGCACAACTGGACAGACCTATGGAAAGAGCTTCCCCGGTTTTAGCTCCCAGCAGGCCCCAAATACCTTGGCTTGCTCTGCCTTCCAAGCAAAGGGTCTTCTTGTTCAAGTAACTGATGCTTGTAGGGAATCCCAGAGCAAGTGGGGCTCACGGTCTGAGGCAGGGATGTGTGCCCATGGACACGGTGTGGCCATGGGGCACCCCTGCCAGGCACACATATTGGGACCCAAGTGTGGGTCTGGGCAACACAGGCAATGGAGTGTAAGGGGCCTGCACTAGAGAGCTGAGGGCAAGAAACATGGGTTTTGGAGCCGACAGATATGATTTCCAGTTCCATTAGTTGTGTGTCCTTAGGCAAGTACTTCTGAGTCTTTATCCTCATCTATAAAAGGGGAATCATAACAGCACCTACCTTGTAGATACTGTTGTAATGAAAACAATGTATATTTTAACCCCAGCACAGTGCCTTAATATGCAGTGTTAGGTGCTTAGGTGCTTGATGAATCTCCGCTCTGGTCTGCATCAGCACCAGTGCTTGGAGGACCCCTATGACGACGGATCCTTCCAGACACTGTCATGAACACTAACACCAAACCTTGTCTGATAGCCTATGGCTACTGCTCCGTGGGCTTGAGGATGCCCAAAGGTCAGTCATTTCTGGATGGCACTCTGGGTGGTCAAACCAGAATTCTAAAAGGGGCACCGTTATTGTAGGCACTACCACCCTGAAGACTATGGGGAAGTGATGGGGTGAATGGAGTAAGGATGGCGTTGATTACAACTGTAATCTCGAGTTCCAGAACCACACAAGGGAAACAGTGACCTTGGTCTCAGACGGAAGCTTTCATCTGAGGCCCCTGAGATGCTCTTAGCACACATGGTCACGTTTAGTGATGGTGTCCTTACAGCAAAGTGGTCTTAACCAGGACACCAGGAGGGACTATTCCTTAAGACCCCAGGAGGGGGAAGCTGCCCAGGTAGCTCTCCTCATTTCTCCTCTATAACAGTCATGTTGAGCAGCTCCTCTGGGGCTGTGCCAGTGAAGCTTCCTTCCCCTTTCCCCTGTGCCATCTGGATGCGCACAGCAAGCAGAGTCCATCAGGGCCCATGACTTAGGGGGGCTTAGTTCAGAGAGAGAGGTCACTGTGTAGGAGGGCATTTGCAATAGGCTTCACCTGGAACAAGAGCCCTGGCAGTGACAGCCCCTCTGGGCATCCTAACCACCCCTTCCGCAGAAAGCTAAGAAAAAAGGAGTGGGGAGCAGGCAGGGAAATAGAGGAGGGAGAAGGAGCCGTCCTGTCTGCAGAGCAGACAGATGGCATCACAAGTCCCTCACTCTCCATGGAAATCCTCACATAACTCTCTCACTGTCCCTTGAGGAACAGAACCCATTGCCATTACCCTCAAGAATCAAGCCTTGCTTAGCTTAGCCAAACCGATTTCTGAGAAAGAAGAGGTGCTCCTTCTGGTTTTTGCAGGACCCCCATGTCAGGCCCATTTTCACTGGAGGGCCGTCCTCTCCCTCCCTCTTATGAGCGGGCAATATAACATGGTAGTTCAGAGCACAGACTGCAGAGCCAGACCTCCTGGTTCCAAGGGCTGGCTCCGCCACTTACTGGCTGTGTGATCTTGGGCAAGTTAGTCAATCTGCGTGTACCTTTTCTTCCTTTGAAAATGGAGATAATAGTAGTACAGGCATACCTTGTTATATTGTGCTTTGCAAATACTGCACTTTTTACAAATGGAAGGTTTGTGGCAACCCCGTGTTGAGCAAGTCTATCGGTGCCATTTTCCCAACAGCATTTGCTCACTTAATGTTTCTGTGTCATTTTGGTAATTCTTGCAGTATTTCAAACTTTTTCATTTTTATGGTATTTGTTATGGTGGTCTGCAGTCAGTGATCTTTGATGTTACTACTGTGACTTGCTGAAGGCTCAGATGATGATTAGCATTTTTTAGCAATAAAGTATTTTTAATTAAGGTATGTACTTTTTAAAAATTTTAATGCTATTGCACATTTAATAGACTACAGTATAGTGTACACGTAACTTTTATATGCAGTGGGAAACCAAAATATTCATGTGACTTGCTTTATTCCGATACTCGCTTTATTGTGCTGGTCTGGAACTGAACCTGCAATATCTCCGAGGTCTGCCTGTACCAATCTGATAGAGTTGCTGTGAGGGTTGAGAGAATCCATGGAAAACACCTAGAAGAGTGCCTGGCATGTAGCCTCCACTCGGCAAGCATTAGCTATTGTTGCTGTGTACCCACAGATGCCACAGGAACTCAGGGAAGGAGATGGAAGACTGGGGGGAGGGGGCAAGTCCAGTGCACGCATGCTCATGTGCACACACACGCCATGCTCTCTGCCCACTCACCCTCTTACACCCACCTTGGTTTTTTTCTTCTTCTGCACAAGGAAAGGAAATAATAAATGCAGAATAAGTGAAAAGCAAGTTCCCAGAAAATCCAGTGGCTTTTGGCTTCCCTGTGACCTGGTCCTCAGTGTGGGGTGAGGTTCCAGGGTTCAGAAATCCAGGTCACATGGATCCAAATGGGACTGGAGGGTGAAAGGAGAAGAGAATTCTCCAGGCCCAGAGACTAGCAGCTGCTATGGCTTTGCTTCTGTAGTCCTCTCTGCTACTGGACATGGCCAAGGAAGGGGATCTTCTGGCAGATGTTTTGTGTTTTTTAATGAAGTTGGTTACTAAAACACCAAAAAAAGTGGCTCACCCACACTGGCCTAAAAATGAATTTTATTTGACTTACAGAGTTTGAGGTTTTGTGGTTTTTTTGGTAAAATTAGAAGGTCTGGCAGGCTGCACGGGCCTGTGGCCCCCTGTGACAGCAATCCAGGGAGCTGGGAGCAGCAGCTCTCTGCACCCTCCAGATTGCTGCAGACACCACCACACCAGTTGTCTCTCCAACACTGAAACCAAGGGTCAGTTGAGAACTACAGGCAAATATACCAGTGTAGGGACACCAAAACCCCCATGCCTGCCTGCTCCACTCAGGTAGGTGACATGCCAGTCCCCGTAAGCTTTTGAGTTTGCAATGTCTGATAAATACACTGATTACTGACATTCAAAAGATGAGACTAGCACCAAATGCACTTAATACTAAAACCAACGTCTGTGATAATTCAGAGGCACTTGGAGATTTGCCACTAGCACAGGGTCAGGATTAGAACCATGAGTGTTACTACCCAGAAGACAACTCAGTGGGGCATTTGCTGTCCTTTCACTGGCCCAGGACACACCCACAGAACACAAGGGACAATTTATTAGCCAGAGCCCAAAGTCCAAGGCTGTCACAAGACTCCTCAACACAAGGAGAACCCAACACACACCAGCTCTGTGCATCTAACCCTGGGCCTCCCACCCTGGGGGGGACAGCCCTCGGCATGGGATGGGGGAGAGAGCCTGAGTCTGGGCTCAGAGAATCTGGATGTGAGTTCCAGCCTTGCCATTTACAAGCTCTGTGAATTCAAGGGAGCCATTTAACCCCACTGAGCCTCTGCTTCCTTACTTGAAAATCACAGAGAATGACCTTATTATTACATCTCAGAAGCCTTGCAAGGATCAAGTGAGACGACACATGTGAGAAGTACCTTGTAAGATGTAAAACACATGAACAATAATCACCATTTAAGGGCCCTTGCTTTGCCAGACCCTTCATGTACATGATCTCATTGATTCAAAGCTCAGAAAAGCCTTGCAAGGCACATATTACCATCCCTATTTTACAGAGTAGGAAACTGAGTCAGAGGAGTTACATAACTTGTCTAGGTCACAGAGCTGGCAGGTGGAGGACCCAGGTTTTGACGCTGACTCCAGAGTCAGTGTAGGGCTGTTTTTTTTCTATGAGATTCTAACTCAGAATCCAGAGCTGGCTGCTGCTGTTGTCATCCCTTCCTGTGGCCTTGATCCCTCCCCCTAATTGTTCAGACTGCTTCTCCTTCTAGGACTCTCTTCTGTTCTTCTAGCCCCTGAACTAACTAAATATCCCCAGGACGTAAGTCCCATGACTTCAGGCCATGCCACACAGAAGTTGCAGTAACACGGAGTAATTGCTCTGCACACCCGACTCCCACGCCCCTCTGCTGATACCCACTCTCCCCTCCATCACCCGCCTGTGCCCTGGGCCTTGTCACACGTAAGAGCCAAACTACTTACCACTGGGCGATCCACGGAGATTGTATTCTCAACTTCCCTGTGAGGAACACAAACATGAGGGTATCTCAGTGTCACCAGGAGTAAAGCACAGAGGGGATTTGCTCAGGTCACCTGGCTTCTCAGAGTCAAGTTGGCACTGACCTCAAGAGAACCCCAGGAACTAACATCCTCCACCACAGGTATCATTCCCTGCAGCCAAGTGCAGACACAGGGCTTCTTGTTGGCTTTGTCCAGATTTCCCCAAATGCATTACCGAGCCACCTATCCATGGATCTTGTGCTTCTTTTAGGGACAGAGGTCAAAGTGGCAGGACCTATGAACTCATCTCTGATGACCAAGAGGGCAGGATGTGGCCTTGCTGGCCTCCCTGGTCACCCTAACCCTAAAAGTTCAATCACCCCCAGCTGCTCCTATCCCTCCTCCCACTTTATTTTTTCTCCTTATCACTTATCTAAATCTAATATACTCTGTATACTTTTTCCTGTACATTGTCGTCTCATGCTAGAATGTTAAGCTCCCTGAGGGCAGGGATTTCCTTCTGTTTAATTCACTGCTCTATCCTCAGTGCCTAGAGGAAGAGTGCCTGGGACATAGCAGGTGCTCAGTAACTATCTGTGTGATGGATGTATGTAAGGGAGAAGTGGCCAGTGGCTTGGGAAGAGGGGAAGAGGTACAGCCTGGTCAGCATATCCCAGGACTCATGGAGGAGACCTGTCCAGCTGCCTCACACCTCTAATCTCTGGAATGGGCCATGTGGGCTCTTAGGGGGAAAAGCCAGGCTGGGACTCACTCAGAGAGGTTCCTCTTTTCAGAGAAGACCCGGAGGATGAATTCCCCCTCCTGGTGAGGCTCGTAGGTGGATGGCACAATGACGTACTCGCTGGGAGGCAGGCGGAAGCGCTCAGACACCTCCCGCATGTTGATATAGGTTTTGCTCCTGGCCTTGGAGGCGTTGTACAGGAAGAAGTCCTTCTGCAGGTGCTGCTTGTTCCCGTGCATCTGAGGGAGAGAAGAGCCCAAGGGACCTGAGCCCCTCGGGAGGGACGCCCTGTCCTGCTCAGTCCTCCTCCAGGGAGTCCTCCTTGCCGATTCCCTGGTCACCCGTTTCATAGTCATGACCTACCGACTTCTGATTCCTAAGGCCTCGAATAGTTCAACATCCCTGGAGCTCCCTACTCCATCCATATCCCCTTCCGTTTCTGCTGTGATCCAGAAGTGAGTGTCAACTCCGGCATCCCCCACTCAGGGCCACTTACCAGAACTGCCGCTGCTCAGCTGCAGATCACCTCCAGGCTGGGGAAGGACCCCCAGGAGGTAGGGGGAGCCGTGGCTGGGGTCTGAGGGAGGCAATCCCTCCATCCCAAAGAGGGCAGTCAGCCTCAGAATGTGTCTGTGTGACTCTGTGTGTGAGTGTGAGCGAGTGTGTGAGTGTGTGACAGTCTCTGGCGGGAGGGGTGAAAGGGCACGTTGTAGGGGCAGTGGTCAGGAGGCCATGCAGTACCCTGAGGCCCTGGCTCTGGAGTTGAGTAATGAGGGCAAGGCCCTCTCCTATTGTAGTCCTGCCCACAAACCCCACAGGAGGCTCCCCAATGTGCCACAGGTGGACACAGGCCCCCGGGTAACGCTGCACGCACTGCTGGGCTGCTCCACTTCTATACCTCTTTGGGAACCTTAGGGAGAAACAGAAAAGGAAGGTGTTTAGATTCTGTGATTTCAGATCTGAATGGGGATAGAAAGCTTGCCAAAAGGGCATGCTAGCAATCATAAAGCAAACGCAGGGGTCTGACTCCCCGTGTACCTACCTGGAGAGCACTGGCCCCCCTCCACCTCCCCTAGATGAGGTTTTTTTTCCACTCATTACAAACTTCTAAGAGGTTCTGACACAAGTGGGCCTGATATCAGGAGTTTGGGGGGCTGATGGGTATTGGGGAAGCCGGGGGACCCCTCGGGAAGCCCCCTGAAAGCCTCCTTCCTGGTCTGAAGCTGATCGGGGACGGCGCACCTCGTAGATGGCGAAGCCGATGGTGAAGAGGTTGGCCCCCAGCTTCCGGTCCTTCCGCCGGTTCTTCTGCATCAGGGCCACCAGGAAGCTGCAGATCACCTCGGAGTCTTCAGGGTCGTCGTCCTCCTCCAGGAGCTTCAGACGGTACTGAGGGTTGGTCCAGAAAGTGTCTGTGCCCCGCAGAAAGGAATTGTACATTCAGATCTGCCTCTCAGAGACAAGGCAGGACCGGAGATGAGAAAGAGGGAACCTATTTATCTCTATCCCCCCACACCTAGGTGCTCAAATATGTAGGGAAACAAAACGATCCAGGCATTTGTCTAATTATTTGGTGTGTGTGGGGGTAGCCTTTACACCTTTATACAGATGGAGCTGCGCTGATGCCTGTGTGGCTCCTCCTTCCTCTCTGAACTTTCATTCTCTGTCTTTGCTGATGGTTTCACTTTCCTCACCTGCCTCGTCAGTGTTGTTGGTCCCTGGGATTTGGTCCTAGGCCTCTTCTCTCACCCCATCATTCTACCTCCCTAGGCTGTCTTATCAACTCCCACTTTCTAACTGCTCCCTGCATGCTGGTGACGCTTGAGCTGCAGATCCCAGCCTCAATGTCTCTTTTGACTCCCTCCCTTTGTCCCTTTGATCTTTCTTTTTTCTTCCTCCCTCCCTTCATCCCTTCTTCCCTCCTTTCCTCCTTTCCTTCCTCTCTTCTTTCCATCCTTTTTTCCTTCCTTCCACAAATCTATATTGAGTCCCTATCGTAGAGTCAAGTACCATTCTTATCTGTGCATCCAGTTCTCTATCACACTGTCTTCACCTGGATATTTACAGGTGCCTCAGACTTCCCATGTCCCAAAGTAAACTCCCCTCCCTCCCCTCCCCTCCCCCAAACCGACTCCATCAAAAACAAACAAACAAACAAAATCACCGATTGTTTTTCTCTTGTGTGTTTCATGTTACATCCCTGGCACCATCTACTCAGGCTCCCAGAGTGGGAATCTTGAAGTTGCTCTTCCTTCTCCACATCACCCAGTATTCCCTCCCCTCAACCTGCCCCATCCCCCTGATCTCTGCTGCTCCTGACTTGGCCTAGGCTTTCCTCATCTCTGGCTTGAATTCTTGCAGAAGCTGCTAACTCAGTCCTCCAGTCCCATCCTCAGCATTATGAACACAATCCTGTTCTGACATAATAACCTGCTTAAAAGTTGTTACCAGCTCCTTAATGCAAACTCCTCAGCATGGAGGTGTCCTTCTCAGTAAAATGGGGACAGTTAAATAAGATAATGTGTGTCTGGGACTTTGTAGAGACTCAGCAAATGCTAGTTAATATTCTTCTACCTGGAACTTGTTCTGCTTGGACCCTTCCCCCATCCAGAGCATCTCCCACCTGGGAAGTTGCGGCAGCCTCCAGCAGAGCAGCCCCTCACCCAGCGGCCCTCGTTCACGGACACTGTCCAAGTCTGAAGCTTGTCGGACTCCAGGGCATCAGCTGTGAGGTTGCAGATCTCCAGCTTTGTGAAATGGTAGATGAAATCATCATAGGACATCCTGAGAGGTTGGAAGAAGAGAGAGAGACCCATATGGGAGGCTGGGAAAGGTAAGACTCCAGGGCTAACACAGTACAATGAGATAGTCCAGAACCACTTGTTCATGATCCTAGAGAGGACCCTGTCCTTCCTTTTTAGGGTCAGTACTGTCAGTTCTGATGTATCCCTTGCAATAATGACTCAAACTCATGTGTTCTTGATGGGAGAGCTTGGCAGCAATTCAGTTCTCCAAAGTGTTACTGTGTGCCCCTCCACCGGGCTCAGGCACTGGGCCAGGGGAAAGAGAGATAGTTGGGGAAGGACAGATGATTAAGCAAGCAATTTTAAAGGTGATGAGTATCACAGATAAATTAATCCCAATCCTGAGGAAAACACGGGGATCCTGAAGAAAGTTCCCTTTAATCTGAGACTTGAAGGCTGGGTAGAAATGATCTGAGTGAGGGTGAGGGGGGCATTGACTGAGCAGAGTAAGTAGAGCTTCCTCGGCTCAGGAAACAGCTCTGCGGAGGCCGGAAGGGAGCAAGTGGCTGGAGCAGTGTGCGTGGTGGAGGGGCACAGAGAAGTGGGAGCCACAGCGTGCTGGCCCAGTCCTGGGCTCAGTCATCACCATGACTCTTGGGCTCCTCTCAAAACCTCAGTCTTGCTGGGTCTCTGGCTGGATTTGGAGAACAGGGCCCAGATGTCCCAAGGGCTGGAAGCTGATGGCCTCTGCCCGGCGATGGAGGCTTGAGATTTCAGCTCCCACCCTGTCCCTTACCCTGCAGGGTCTTCTTGGGTCCTGGACTCACCAGAATTCTCCATCCTCCATGACCTGGTGTTGCAGACGGGCCTTCTCTCTCTTGTCCACAAAGCTCCAGTCCTTCCAACTGGAGGGAGAGTGGAGGAGTTAGGGAAGGAATAAGAAAGGGAAGGCCTGGTGTGAGTTGGGACAGGAGGTGTCAGAGAAATATGAATAAGTTCAGAGACTAGGTCATCTCCAAACTGCAGCCAGTGTGAACCATCGAAATGCAAATCTGATCTGATACCTTCAGTGTAAAACCCTATAATTGCTTCCCATCATCCTCAGGATTAAGACCACACTTTTTGAATGGTTTATAAGGGCTTGACTCCTCTCTGGCTGAATTTTTAACCATTCCTCACACTTTAAAGTTAGGAGTTGGGCTCTGGAAGTAGGTAAACTGGAATTTCAATTTAATCATACCAGTACTAGCTGTAACCTTGGGCAAGTCACTTCAACCCTCTCAGCTTCTGTTTTCTCAACTGCAAAAGGGGAATGATTATATCAACTACTCACAGGGCTGTGATGAGCAAGAAATGCAAAACTTTTAGAATAGACCCGTCATCTAATAAGTAACTGTCTGGGTTACTGAGAGAAAGACCAAACATGTAAACTTCTCCTTCCTCCTGCCACCCCACGAAACATCCCAGTTTTGTGTTTTAAAAGGCTGGGCAGTTTTATACACTCTTTCTCCCAAAGAAAGAGGAACTAAAGCACATTTGTGTTTCAGGCATGTGGAGGAGAATGAAACTAGACTAGTTTGGAGAGGTAAGGGATTGAGGAAGTGCTTGGAACCAGGGAATACCGGAGGGGAAGTGGAGATTCCTGAGACCAGCAGGAGGGGCACAGTGTCGGGGAGTTGTGGGGAGGGTCTCCTTGTGTGACTGAGGCTGGGCCCCACTAGTCAGTGATCCCTGCAGTGGAGGTGTTGGCAGAAAGTGAGTTAAGGCCGGACACCAAGATCTGAAACTGGAGGACACAGCGAGGGTCCCTGTGGGTGACTCAGGCCAGTGGAGTGGAAAACTGATGGGGCACTGAGGGCCTTCCCAGAGCAGAGAGCCCAGTTCAAATGCCACGCCCTCCAGGCAACTTTCTACCTTCCTGTCCCACCCAGACAGGGAGAAGGGCTCCCTCTTTGTGACCCTTACCATAGCATTTCTCTCAACGATTAGTGTTTTTCTGTCCTTTCCACTGGACCTTAAAGCTTACAGGACAGGGCCTGAATCTCTGCGTTCATTTCTAAGTCCCCAGACAGTAGCATGGGGCCTGGCACATACCGCACACTGAGGAACTGGGGATTTGTCGCACGGATAAGAGAAGGGAACGGTAAGGAGACCAGGATCAGCACCTTATCGGTCTACCAAGTGAGGCTGCCTGCTCACGGAAGGGCCCCAGTGCTTAGACCTGTGCTTGGGATTCAGTAGGTGCTCAGCGAATACTTGCTAAGTGAATGAATGGCCGAATGAACCAGTTATTAAGGTGCCCTGAGATGAGAGGTATGTTGAGGTAAGGCAGGGGTTGAAGGACACACACAGCCTGGGTGTGGTCCTTCCCAGCTGCTGAGTCCTGCTCTCCCGCCTTGGGAATAAAGGAGCTCCAGGGCCTACTCTCCAACCAGAGAGGCGGAGTCAGGAGCCAGTGATATGGGTGGGACAATAAAGGCTTTGTGAACATTCTGGAGCCTTCATAACAGCTTCCCCAGGTGTGTTTATTTTTGCTGCCCCCAGTCACTTGCTCTCAGTGATAAGCAGTAAAGTTCTTGCAAAGGGCCTGTGCATCTCTTTATGCGGACAGTGAGGGAGAGGAAATCTTAGCACTGGTTAAGTGCTCTCCTGACACAACCGCATTTTCTCCTCATAACAGCCCACCGGGTAGGTGCTAACCTTGTTCCCATTTTATAGGTAAGGCAACAGAGATTCCGAGAAGGGAAGTCACCTGTCCAGTCCAGACCCCTGCATCAAGACTCCCCTCTGGCCTGGACCTAGCCCAGGCTTTCTAGACATCTTTCCTTTCCAGACAGTGGCCATCAGCATGCTCTCTGGATCCCAGGTTCCCGTGGCTCTGCTCCCAGCCCTTCCCTGAAGCCCACGTCCCCTCTTCTCCTCTGCGGATCCTTGGTTTTAAGGGTGATTTTAGACCAAGCATTTGTAGTACTCTTGTGGCTCGGTACCCAGCCCTGCCTTGCCCCAGGCTTTGTTGTCCCCTATTTGTGGGGTCCCCGCACCCACCTGTCACTCCAGGAGCCATTCCACTCCACCTGGCCCCAGGGGTTCCGCAGCCGCACCAGCTTCACTTTCTCACCCTTGTACAGGGCCTTGAGCAAAGAGAAAAAAGCTTTCTCCCTTTGGGCCCTTTCTGAAAGGGGGTCTTCTGTCTTGCCCTGAGGGCTGGGGTGGGAGTGGGGAGAGAATGCTGTACAGGGGGCTGTCCTGCCTGGCCCCAGTCAAGGACACTAACCACAAGTCCCCTGTGGAATGGCAGGGTGATGGGTCAGAACCTTAGGGCTGAGTCTGCAGGAGTCAGGCTTGGCCACCACCTTGCCATCTTCTAAGAAGTGATTTTCCCAGCGAACATCTGGCCATTCAGAGCTTTGGGAGAGGGGGCAGGGAATATAATGTAGGGCTCTGCTAGCACAAGGTGCCTCTGTGTGAATTAGATAAAACGCCCCTGCTGACTGAGGAACTATAGAAAATGTCTCTTCCAGATAGATCAATCAGAAAAAGGGGCCCTTCCTCCTGTCTGCTGCATGGGCTGCTGCAGACGACTGCCCCTCTCTGCTCATCTCTGTGAACAGGGCACAACTCGCCCAACTGTGCACAAGGGGCCTGACAAGGTTCCTGTCTCTGATGTGACCCAGTGAAGGCCAGACATCCCAGGGGGAGCAAAACCTTGGAACTGACCATGAAAAACAAGGAACACAAGAGCCCATGATATCAACTTCATAAAACCAAAGTGCTTTCTATTTGTTCTTTGGAAATGTTGGGGCAATTGCTATCTTTAGCACTAAAAACAAACATAAACTGAGCACCATCTTGTGGCAAGATCCACCTACCAGTCCCAGTGGTCTCCTCCATCCCCAGGCGCTCAGCCTGAGTGCCTGATTGGAGGCAAATTCTACAGATGTGAAGGGACACAGAAAGCCAAGTCCTGACTTCGGGAGGTTCACCCAAGTAGCCCCTCAAGTCCTGTCCCGCCGAGCCCCTGCCAGGCTCACCTCTTCCAGCCCAGTGACTGAGTAGGCGTGGCCTTTGACCAGCCCGCAGGCCATTCTTGTCTCGTACTGAACTGGAACAATCGTCTGTGGAGTGAAAACCAGACAACCTGTCAGGGGTTGCTGCCTGAGACAAAGTTCACACTGGTTCATGTCCTGGGTTCTGCAAGGACAGGACGAGGACTCCTCCATGCCCTGGAAGTGTGCCTCCCAGCCATGAGAAGGCCCTCACTAGCCCTTTCAGAGACCCAAGAAGATGCAGCCCAGACAAGTGGTTTCCCCAGACCGTCGGAGAGCGACATGGAGCTGGGGCACGAGGTGGGTGAGAGAGTGCCTGGCCCTCCTTTCTGGATCCCTTGGGTTCCTGCAGAGGTGGAAGTGGGGGCAGATGGAGGCTGCCCTGGATTGGGCTCCCCTTCCCATTAGCCCACCCAGGGTTGACTATTCCTGGAAGGGAAAGGGATTGGGAAAAGGGGGTTAGACGAAACATGTAGGTCTAACCCTTTATCTTTACATCCTCTCACCTCCTCCACAACCCTCCAGAACATGCTCAAGCAATCAAAAGTGCCCAGGGAGAGAATTCTGACAAGGCCAGAGGAGAGTCCTGCTGAGACATGACTGTGCCTCAGGGAGCAGGGGTAGCTCTTCCATTTGAGATTTGCAGCCACAGGAGATACCCAGCGAGCCCTAGACGGATCTCTGTGGCTTCAGTTTGCATGATAGCATAACAGCTTTAAGAGGAGCAGCCTGGAGGCCTTTTCAAGGTGAGGGGTGTGTGGAGGGCCAGGGCTTTTTGCATCTCAGCCTCTTCCAGATTCCAGTCTTTATAGGACCCAGACCATGCTGAATAGAAAGGGAAGGGGGCAGGAGATGCGTGCATCTCTCAGTTCTAGGCGGTGGGGGGAGGGGAGGGAAGGAGGGAGCCACTTGAAATGACTCTTGTGGCATTACTTATGCATACCTAGCAATTCCACTGCTGGCCATCTGTCCTAAGGAAATCATCATGGACAGACACAAAGATGTATCTTACAGGATGTTCATTGTAACATTTAAACATAATAGCCAAGAACAGAAAAAGAAAACCTAAATTCCCAATAATAAGGTATTGGGTTGGTAAATTATAACTTATTTGCATGGTGGAATATTGTACAGCCACTAAAAAAAATGTTAGAGGAGACACATTAAGAATATAATTCTCATTGGCACATTAGGAATATAAAGCTAACTGAAAAAGAGCATGCTGCAAAGAGGTACATACAGTATGACAGCTATTTTAAAATAAAAATTTAGATTAATAGCATGCAAAGAAAAATACTAAAAGGACATATACCAAATGTTATTATCCTTAGATGGGGGAAATATAGCTTAATTTTTCTTCTGCTTTACTCCATGGCGCATATTACTTCTAAAAGTACTAGAATATAAGCTCTGGGGCAGGGGTGTTGGGGGGAGACTGCTTGTTCACTAGAATCCTAAACAAAGGGGAGAGAATTTTCTTTGTTTGCTAGAAGAGTGCCTAGTAGGAGCTCAATACATATGTGTTGAATACATAAATGAACAAATTAGAAGGAGAGAAGTACTTTAAAATGAATGAAGTCTCTCTTGTATTTCTGCCTGTTAATTTGTTATCAGAGAAACTGCCTGAACCATGGAGTTTGAAGGACCTCCTACAGAGATTCCTTCCAAAAGCTGTCTCCCACACCTTCCTCAGGAGCCTTGGAGAGGGCAAGTTATTCCAACCCAGACCCTTGGAAGGCCTCAGGAGGAGCCTGTGTGTGAGGTGCTGGCTGCTGAGGAAGGTCTGACACCACACACAACAGGGCCAGGTCATGCAGGTGGGAGGGATGGTCAGCCCTGACAATCAGAGGAGTACACACCCGGGTCGGTCTGACATCTGAGCATCCCTCAGGGATGAGGTCTGAATCCCTGAGAAGCGAGTTATTCATATTCCTCACCATCCGCTCAATCAAGTCCCTCATGTTCAGACCAGAAGGAGAGGTTCCATAGGTCATGTTTGTGCCATCCTGAGGCCAACGGGGAGGGCAGGGGAAGGGACGGGAGAGAAAGCAAACAAAGGAGGGTGATAGAAAGGGAAGGAGACAGAAAGAAGGGAGGGGACAGACAAAGGAAAAGAGGAGAGATAAGTAGAGCATGAATGCAGAAAAGATGTAGAACAGTGATGCAGAAAGAAAATGTTCATCCATGGGTGCTTTACGCTGACTCATCTTCCCAAGCTTCCCCATCTACTGGGTGTACCAGGAGAGGAAGGAACAGGAATTTAGCTTGGGGCTCTTCCTCAGCAATGGAAATCGCCAAGACTATTATACATTGAGCAGCCCCCAAGAAAGGTGTCTCTCCTGGCCAGTCTGCCATTCCCTTACTCTTGGCTCTGGTCTCAGTTCACACCACTTTGTAGCATAGGCTGAGTTTCTCCCAGATTGCAACACAAAGCCCGTATCCCAAGTGAGAGATACAATCAAAGCTCAATGACTGGGAGGCTTTCTTAGGGAACTGGTGGGCTCAGGTCCGTAAGCCAGTTGTGTGGCCAGCTTAATAGTGGCATGCTGGGACTGAGAAACACTGGCCACAGAGGCCTACACTGACATAGGCCTCTGGACCTATTTCCACCTAAATTCCAGGGCTTAGAATGTCCTTGCTGAATATCTTTATTGAAAATCTCCACAAACTCTTCTCCCTTGAGAAATTCCCAATTTTCAAAGTTGAGAACCAGTTCCACCTTCCTAAAACAGTAGATTCACCCTATCCCGGAGGAAAGCACTATGCTGCTAGTCACTGGGTAAGGCTTCCCGATAGCTGGCAGCTTGCTGCCTGCATCCCACACCCTAGACTTACATCAATGGAGCAACCCATGAGGGAGCCCCTCTCGATGGCTTTCTTCATGATCTTGTACATGTCTCTGGGAGCATCCTTGATTTCAAAAAACTCTGTTACTCCTCCTGTGAAGTCCTCCATGGCCTCTGTAGTGTTCCCACCTTTCAGGGCTTCATATGAACCATGGAGCCTTAGAGAGAGGATGAAGACCAATCTGGGGTCACAGGGTTCTAGGAAACATGACCCAGGTACCCCTACCACCAGAACTTTACTCTTGGGTCCTGTGATGTTGTCTCATCCAGTTCACCAACAAGCCTGTAAGCTGTTGGAATAGGTACTATGATTGCCTTTTTTCACAATGGAGAAACTGAGCTCTAGAGGCTAAGTGACCAGCTAAGGCCACAGAGAGGAGAAACACTGGGATGGAACCCACTATTCCCACTTCCTGATGCTTTCCACTATACCCTGAACCTGAGGTAGGGCTCTGTTAAAGCCATTAGTGGCTGGGGTGGGGCTTCTAAGTTTAGAGATAACATGGCTTTATTAATATATTGCAAGCTCATGAGGTGGAGCCAAGCCAGACTCTGGGATCTGAGCTCCAAAGATATAATGCTCTCATCTAGGATTCACAATGCCACCAAGAAGGCAGGATTAAAGAGCTCACTACGGGAAGCTAAAGCTAAAGATTTCCTACACACGTCTTATTTCTACTCTTAGTGGTTTTACTTAGAATCACTGCTGCCTGGACCAGATCTTCACACACACACACACACACACACACACACACACACACACACACACACACACACACACACACACACGCTGGATTTTGCAGCCCACCTCCTCGCCTCTAGCCCTGCCTCTCAGTCTAAAGTGCTGCTTACTTAGCATAAGCCTTCTCCAGCAGAGCGCTCCAGAACTCATTGTGGTGGTTGGATTTGGTGAAAACCAGTTCATTGTTGTAAGTTGGCAGGCAGTCATCAATAACCACGTCCACCCAGTCTCCATAGCGCCAGAACTGCACAGAAGCGTCAAGCACAGAGTCACATCCTCAGATTACCTTTGGGAAATGTGTCCCTACCCCACATTCCTTAATACCAAGCACCTTGCTGCTCATTCATATTATTCTGGGTTTGGAGTGTGTGACTGTCTCTAACTGGACTGGGAGCTCCTTGAGGGCAAGAAGTGGTTTACAAACCACTCTCTCTTCCACCCAGTCCAGCTTGGTATGAGGGATGGTAGGCGCTCCCTACATACCTGAGGGCTTGAGATTTTTCCTTTTCCTGCTCTGTAAGTCTGGGGTGTGGCCTAGGTATCAGTATTTTTAGGTATCTCAATTGATCCTGATATGCAGTCAGGGTTGAGAACCACTGGTCTAGGTGAAGGTGATGTATGATTTATGTATTTCTTGATGACACATAAGGCAGAAATTGCTGCTGAAGAAGAAGGGTTGATGTGGAAAAGGATAGTGACCCAGAATATACTCTGGCTAAAGCAGGAACACTGTCCAATATTCTCAATTCTGGATAGTGTTCTTTTTTGAAAAAATCAGTTTTGACCCAAGAAAGCCAAATGTAGTTTAATTTCCTTCTAATGACATTTTCTCCCTTATGGACAAGAGGGCAAAAATCTATCTTTCTGGTCTTTGTGTATATGATCCTTTCGATATCAGACCTTTTAAATATTTGAGGGAGGTGAGTAGCTTGATTTTGAAGAAACAAAATTCAGGGCCCAGCTGCCTTGCCTGAGCTGGGACGGCAGCAGGACACTGATCCTGAACCTGCAGAGAAGACCCTTTCTGAAGTCTTCAGTCCTGGGATAGAAGATCAACTGATGATCTGGGGCAGCCCAGGACATTTGGAGCCTTAAAGGCTGGAGACAGATTGATGCCTCAGAACCCCAATATCTGCTAGATGCCCACATACGAAGCTCTTTTCAGTTCTGGGCCAGCACAGGGTTTGGCTCTTTGCCAGGACAATTTGGATCCAGAAAGTTTCCAATGGCTGAATTGATTCTGGAACCAAAAGACTCATTGCTGGGCCGAAGCAGAAGCCTGGTTCCCAGATTAAGCAGACTTTTCTTCCAGAGGCTGGAAAGGGTGCATGATAGTCTTGGTATAGACCTGTGTTTAAGGGACACAAGTAAAAAGGAGCTGCAGCCGTGGATGGGATTTCCTGTACAACCTAAAGGGCCCTCTGGATTCCCAGTGCTAGTATCTTAGGAATTTACTTGAGAAGGGCTGCCGGTAATAACATAGAAAGAAGCCAGCCAGCTGGAGAGGCAAAAATAAACCCACAGGTCAGCAAACGGGATATCCTCCAATCTTTCTGGGGCCTAGCGGAAGGTGTAGGGGTTTGAGGGTAGGAAGTGATAAACAACTGCTTCCTCACAGTCTTGAGGCCCGAAGGGGATCACTGCCCACATCCATGGCTGGGAGGGTGGGTGGGAACCTTTCCTGGAGCCACTAAGAAGTGAAGGCAGGGAGACCAGTGGTGAGTAGACAGCAGCTGGCCCTCTTAACTACACTCCCTTGACCTCACCTGGAAGTGAAAGATCCCCGCGTAGTTTTCGGTGAAATTCTGATCATGGGGTATGACCCGGAAAAGCAGTCGCTTGTTCAGGGTCAGGCAAGCGATGGCTGCGAGAAACCAGCAGTCCCCTGCAGGCAAACACGCGGCACAGGTCACGGGAGGCCCCACACCTCCAGGGAAGACGGAGACTCCATCTGCATCGGCTGCTCTACTTCTCTGGAGGAGGGCGTTCACTTGGTATTCACTGTCCCACTTCCAGATCTGACCTTACAGAGGTGTCAACCCAGGGAAGGAGTATGACAGTAATCTCTGGACCATGTGATCAACAGGGTAACTTACTCCCTTGTGACTGGCTTTCCTGAAAGCTGTAGGCAATTCCTCTGTCTGAAGCATAAGCGCAGACCTCCATTTGGACCTCAGTGGAGATGGGACAGTAAGGGTCATAATTGGGTCATTCTTTCTAACACCCACAGGAAATCTGCCTGCCCCGTAACTTTGCAGTGTGAGTCCATTTCCCCTTCAGACCTTGGCAGAGACTGAGCAACTGAGAGCCATCACTGCAGCCCATTTGTATTGTAAGGAAAGCTGGCTAGTAGTTGGAGGCGGCACTTTGCCCTGTGTATGTGTGTGTATGCATGTGTGAATGCCCAAGGGGCAGGCATGGATCACTAACAGAGCACAGACTACATACAAGGACTTCATTGTGCTCTGTGGGATATGACAGCATCTTTGAGACTACAGAGGGTAGGCTGAGAGCTGCCACAGCCCTCCTCCCACCATTGGCACCCCCCCCCCCCAGGCCTCCCTAGGCAGCCAGCTTCTCCTCTGAAACAGGCCCAGATTATTAGCTTGCCCAGGGCTCCGCAGGCAGTCTTCCCTCGAGTGTAGGAACTCAGATATCCAAAACCTCTTCAGCCTCTCCTCTGGGGCCAGGTTAGCCAAATTCATCTGGTCTTGAGTGCCCTTTTCCCACAAATTTTAAACTGTGTTTGTCGATGTCTCTCCAACTTTATTTCACAGAGCTTTCCCACAGTCCACACCAAAGATAATACTTCCCGAACAAGAGGCTGAGACAGAGGAAAGACTGGTGAAGCAGACAAGCTAACCAACCAGACAGAAAATTAGATGCTCATCCACATGGCAAATGTCGTCTTTGTTGAAAGACTCCTTTAATATGAAGCTATTCTGGGGCAATTTCAACAAGAGTTCGAGTTACAAAAGCACATTTTGTGAGCATATAGATTCCATGTGCCCAAGGGACATGCGTGGTACATGGACAGTTTCAGAGCTGCCTTCTAAAGAAGGTGGGTACAGCTAAAAGCAGGGTTTTTGTCTCGCTGAGTGGGGTGTGTGAGTGTCCTGGAGACTCTGGAGAGGAGGCTGTGGAATGAGGCACACCTCCTGTGACACAAGGCAAAGAACTAGTGAGAAAGGTGGGAAGGACAGAAATTAAATGAAGCAATTACCAGCACATTGATAAATGAGTATAAGGTAATGTTATCAAAACCTCCTCCCCCAAATTCATTAAAAGCAAAACCAGATTATTGTCCCTTTACTTACTGTGAAGGGATCACACCTTTTAATCACCCCTTGATTGTTTGGCTAGATATGACCCGAGAGACTTTCCTACCTAGATCTCCTTGACAGATGTCAGTTCTGTTCGCTCCACCAATGATAAATCGGGGATTCTCACAAATTTCCTGTGAAACAAAAAGGAAATAATAATAGTAGCAGTAGCTATTATTTACTGAGGTCCATACGTAGTACTGGCATCACATATCAAGAGTTTTACACACACCACTCATTTAAACCTCCAAAAACAGCCCATGAATTGGATACTATCATTCTTGTTTTTCAGATGAGGACACCAAGGCTCAGAGAGATTAAGAAACCTGCCCAAGGACACACAGCTAGTAAGTGAGAGAAGCCAGATACATGGCTTCTTTTCCCATTGTTCCACACTGCTCCCTCACACTGATATACTGTTTGAGTAAAGATGCACCTTGAGAGTTAGGGCAGTGTCACTACTGTCACAGCTTTGGAGGGACAATAGAAAACATGGCTCTCGCTTTTTTTTTTTTTTTTTTCTATGCCAGGGAAAAAAGGTACAGGAGGGAAAGTAAAGATCTTTTCCCCCAAGACATGGTAACATAGATATTTAGTATCAGCATATGTCCCAAGGGGCACAGGACTTGAGAGCTGGGGAGAGCCGAGGGTAAATTTGGTGTGGGCCTCATCTGTTGGTGGGTGCGTTCTTTTTTTTTTTTTTTTTGGCGGGTGCGTTCTTTATTCAAGGTAACCCAATAGGACACCCCTGGCCTGAGCAGTTTTCAAATCCAGGCACTGCCAATTATGTGTATTCCAACAGAGACCAACAGAGGGTGCTCTTGTTTTTGTTTGGATGTGTCATGCTTTTTTTTTGGTTTTTTAAAATTTATTTAAAATTTTTTAGTTTTTGGCTGCGTTGGGTCTTTGTTGCTGTGCGCCAGCTTTCTCTAGTTGCAACAAGCGGGGGCTGCTCTTCACTGCAGTGCGTGGGCTTCTCATTGCAGTGGCTTCTCTTGTTGCGAAGCATGGGCTCTAGATGCGCGGGCTTCAGTAGTTGCAGCACGCGGGCTTCAGTGGTTGCTGTGCATAGGCTCAGTGGTCGTGGTGCGTGGGTTCTAGGGTGCGCGGGCTTCAGTAGTTGTGGCGCATGGGCTTAGTTGCTGTGTGGCATGTGGATCTTCCCAGACCAGGGCTCGAACCCATGTTCGCTGCATTGGTAGGCGGATTCTTAACCACTGCGCCACCAGGGAAGTCCCCATGCTTTGTTTTTTAACTTTTCAAATAATTGTAGATTCTGTGTTTTTGTTTTAACACCATTCTTCACAGCTTCGAGAAGCTTATCCCAGTGACACAGCCCTCTCCTTCTGTCTCCCCCATCACAACAAGCTGGTATACTCACATGAGTTGAAGCTCCCTGCACTCAGGAATCTATCTCTCTCTCCTACTAGATGGAAAGTCAGTCGTGCTTAGACCACACCACACACACATCCCGCCTGAAGTTCTTAATCAATGGAAGGATAAACCAAAAACAATAATTTTTAAAAAGGTTACCTATAGGAGAGGGAAGGATTAAGGGGGTGAATATAGGGATGGAAGTAAAACTCTGAATATAACGGTTTGAAAATAGTTTTGACTTAGGAATCATGTAAATTTTATAGAATTAAAAGCCAAAGTTAAAGACAATTTTAAAAAGCTATCTTTAAAAGCTGAGAGCAAACTGAAGCAAAGGAACCATACTGCTTATCAAATTGATGGCATGGCCACACACATAAAATGAATTCTTTCAAGTGACTTAAAATATAAAATTTTGGTTGTTTATTCCTTTTGGGATATAGCCTAATGTCAAAAACCAAAATCATAAAGAAATGTGAACCATAATAAAGAAAAATAATGTCGTTGCTCCAAAACTTTGACAGGTAGGATAAGGTAAATAAGAATGTACATTAATGTCATCAGGAACCAGGATATTTTTAGTGTAAAAGATAATATATAAAATTATAAAACTGAATAACTTAAGTAACAGCCCTGCAATGTTAAAGTTGAATTGGATATGTAACTCATGATTTATTTTTGTCTCTCTAGAAAAAATTTTCTATCTCTCTGCACTGAAACAAAAGAAACAAAAAAACTAGAAGCAGTAAAAATCTAGCAGTAAAGAAAACATCAACGTCCAGAATGTGGTCTTTAAAAACCATTTCCCACTAATAAAATATAAAACTCTCATTATTCCAAATAAGACTCTTTCCTCTTAAAAACCAAAGAAACCAATTAAGGTATAGTCAACATATATTATTTTTGTTTCCCCAGTGTTTTGCCTCCTTAAAATACATTCCACTTTCTCCTGGCATTACACCTCAATTTTCAACTGGGGAGCAACACCACTGTCAGCCCATGTTGTTCTGGTGGGTTTCCCTCTTCACCCAGATCCAGGTGGCTATTAAGGGCAATCAGAGTGAGAGTGACTGGTTCAGGGATGGGCACATGACCAAATCTGGGCCAATGAGATATGGGCCAAGACTTTCGTTGTAACTATTGAGAAAGAAATATATTCTCTTCTGGGAGTTACTAAGCTGGTAGAGTGTCAGCCTGAAGCTGCTGGTGGCCATTTTTGCCCCTTTGTGAAGTTAGCCCACTTGAGAATAAAGATAACTCAGAGGAAGCAGATGGGGGAGTGGGTGGAGAGGTCGGAGGTGATGAATAGATAGACAGGTAGATAGACAAATAGATGATATAAGGGATTGTGTCTTGAAGACATTGTTTGAGGCCTGGATTCAGTGTGTCTAAACCTGATCATCACTTTTGAACATTCAAGTTATAGAGCTTTTTTTTGGTTTAAGTTAGTTTGTGTTGGGCCTCTGTTACTTGCCAGCTGAGACACTTGACTACTGAATGTCCTTCCCTGTTATAAGGAATATATTATAGAGTAACAAATACTAGAATTATAGCTACATATTTTAGCTGTCACAAGGATAGATTTCTCTCCTTGGGTCTTTAGGTACAGAAGCACACCTCATCTCCTCACCTGCCACCAATTCCAGGGCTGACTACTTGGAAAGGCAGTAGCAACTGCACTACTTTCTCTTCCATCTGCTTAGAGGTCCAGGTATTTGAATGGAGTTACATTTTTTGCAGTAGTAGAGATTCCCCAATATACTACATTTACATTCAATACTACCTCAGCTAAATTCACCAAACATTAATTGAGCTTCCAAGTATGCACAGGGCTGGGGGATTTAAGGATATAATAAAAATAGGAAATCATCCCTGCCTGCCAGCCAGGAAACCCCCAGCCTAGAGACCCTCAGTTGTTTGTCCTCATGAGAGATGTCTGTTTGGTGAGGGTCAGTTACCAAACTTGTTGAGGGTTAATTCATAGAATAGCTAGATTTACCTAGATACCCCTTCCCACCACCTACTTTCCTGGAGTGTCTGACACCTGTTTTTGTTGGTTAATATGAACAAAGGGTAAATTATCCTGGCTCTGTCACTTTAACTTGTGGACCTAAGACTTACAGTCACTTGTTTGGCTATAATTTAGCATGGAGACTGGATCTGTCAGTGATGGATTCCCAGCAATTAGCAACAGATGACCATTTCCTCAGTTTTTGAGTGCTGTGGTTTGCAAACATTTTTTTATTGTATACCTCCATCATTAAAATATTCTGAACATGCAACTGTACATATTCTTATTAGTTTTAAATTATGTGTGTGTGTTATCCTAACATATAATGTGCATTATAAGATAAACAGAAGCATACATTTAAAAGGGTGGGCTAATATAGTTATATGTAGGGGACTTCTGGTTTCAGCTCCAACATGTAAAAAGCTTGGAAGTCATCCCTCCCATCCTTACCACAAGAAAAAGCCAAACACCTGAAAACCAGTGACTTTGCTTGGATCCATCAGAGAACTGAGGTTGCAGGCAACCTACCACCCTGAGATATGGACACAAGTGAAACCAGAGAGTTATAGCCAAGATCTGTTTATCTGGAACAGAAGCTGCCTCAGCCACAAACTGGACTTACCTGGAACACTTAAGTGTTTATCTGGAACACTTAAATGGTAACTTTGATGAATTTCAGGAAGCTGAGTGTGGTAGCACAAGAGTGAGAAACTTCTGGAGGCCACAGTCTTGGGAGAAACCCCCAACCCTTTCATGGTTTTTACTTTCAAAAATTCCAAGTTCTCATGGTGAAGATCCAAGAAAGATCCCCCCCTACAGGGGAAAAGACTTTTCCAGTCTTACGTATGTCGGGGGAAGTGTATTACTCCCACTCCAGCCACCTCCAGGCTTTCTCACCTAAGAAGGGGTAAAAGCTATACCAATGGAGAAATGTGTATGAAGGTCATAGCCCAGAGAGACAGTCTCATGAAGAGATAGAGCTTTAATCATTAGATTATAGAACACTTCTCCTCCCCGATCATACCACCACATCAACAGGGCTCCAGTGAAATAACAGTGACTTACAGCTGAAAGAGCTGGAAGATGTAAACTCTGATAAGTATTTAGGAAAGCCCAAAGTCAAGATAGGAGACAAAACAAGGATATTAAAGGAATTTGAATCTTCTGACACCTGCAGCTGGAGGAAACAAACACAGCACAACTTCTAGCCAGTTTAACATAAATCCTTATGCCGAAAGCTAATGTATCTCAGTTCTTATTCCAAAGCAATATGTCTGGCTTTCAGTAAAAAATTACAAGAGATGCCAAAAGACAGGCAAAAGCAATCTGAAGAGCAAGCATCAGAACTAGATTCTGATATGACATAGATGTTGGAATTATCAGGCAGGGAATTTAAAATAACTATGATTAGTATGTCAAAAAGTCTAATGGAAGAAGTATATAACATTTAAGAAAAGATGGGCAGGGCTTCCCTGGTGGCGCAGTGGTTGAGAATCCGCCTGCCGATGCAGGGGACATGGGTTCGTGCCCCAGTCCAGGAAGATCCCACATGCTGCGGAGCAGCTGGGCCCGTGAGCCATGGCCACTGAGCCTGCGCGTCTGGAGCCTGTGCTCCTCAAAGGGAGAGGCCACAACAGTGAGAGGCCTGCGTACGGCAAAAAAAAAAAAAAAAAAAAAAAAAAGAAAAGATGGGCAATATAAGCAGAGAGATGGAAACTCTAAGAAAGAATCAAAAGGAAATGATAGAAATAAAAGACAGTATAGCATATATTTGATGGGCTCATCAGTAGATTAGACATGGACAAGAAACAAAAATCAGTGAGATTGAAGATGAGACAATAGGAATTTCCTAAAGTGAAATGCAAAGAGAAAAATATAACAAAAACAACAACAACAAAACAGAGCAGAACATCCAAGAACTGTGGGACAATTCAAAAGGTGCAGCATATGCATAATTGGAATACTGGAGGGAAAGAAAGAACAGAGCAGAAGAAATATTTGAAGTAATAATGTCCAAGAACTTTCCAAAATTAATGACAGATACCAAATCACAGATCCAAGAAGCACAAAGAACATCAAGTTGCATAAATGCCAGCAAAATAAAACATAACTACACTTAGGTATATCATATTCAAACTGCAGATAACCAAAGATAAAGAAAAGATCTTCAAAGAAACCAAGAGGGAGAAAAATACCTTTGCTCTAGAGAAAAAAAGACAAGAATTATAGTAGACTTCTCTTCAGAAACCATGCAAGCAAAAAATATTTAAATTGATGAAATGTTTAAATTGATGAAAGAAAAACCCACCAACCTAGCATTCTATATGCAGAGAATTTATCTTTCAAAACTGTAGGAGACTAAAGGCTTTCTCAGACAAATAAAACCACAGGGAAGGGACTTCCCTGGTGGCGCAGTGGTGAAGACTCCATGCTCCCAATGCACGGGGCCCTGGTTTGATCCCTGGTCAGGGAACTAGATCCCACATGCATGCCGCAATGGAGTGCGCATGCTGCAACTAAGGAGCCAGCGAGTTGCAACTAAGGAGCCTGCTGGCTGCAACTAAGGAGCACACAGGCTGCAACTAAAGGAGCCCACCTGCCACAACTAAGACCCGGCACAACCAAATAAATAAAATAAATAAAGTAAATGTTTAAAATAATAACCCACAGGGAATTCATTTCTATCAGACTTGGCTTGCAAGAAATGTTAAAATAAGCTCTTCAAGGAGAAGGAAAATTATATAGGTCAGAAACCTGGACCTACATAAAGAAAGGAAGAGCATCAGGGAAGGAATAAATGAAGGTAAAATAAAACTTTTATTTTTCTTATTTTTAATCTAAAGATAACTTTATTTAAAGTAATCATCACAACAACATGTTGAGTAATTATAGCATATGGATAAGTGAAATGCATGACAGTAATGTCATGAGGGAAGGAAGGGAGGAATTGGGAGTTTTCTATTATAAGGTACTAGACTACACATACAGTGGTATATGTTATTTGAAGGTGAAATCAGATTAGTTGTAAGTGTATATTGGAAACTTTAGCATAACCATTAACATTTTTTAAAAAGTATAATTGATATACTTAAGAGATAAATGGAATCATATAGAATACACAATTAAAATAGAGAATGCAGGAAAGGGGAGAGGAGAGAAACAAAGAAAAATTGCAACAAATAGAAAACAATTATAAACATAGTAGGTATTAATCCAACTATATTATAATCACTTAAATGTGAATGGCCTAAATACATCAATTAAAAGATAGAGATTGTGAGAATATATTTTTTAAAAGACCCAATGATATGTTATCTATAAGAAAATCACTTTAAATATAAAGACTTGGATAGCTAGAGAAGGATATACCATGCTAATGCTCATCAAAAGAAAGCTGGAGGGCTTCCCTGGTGGCGCAGTTGTTAAGAATCCGCCCTGCCAATGCAGGGGACATGGGTTCGAGAGCTGCTGTGGGAAGATCCCACATGCCGCAGAGCAACTAAGCCCATGCGCCACAACTACTGAGCCTCTGCTCTAGAGCCCGTGAGCCACAAGTACTGAGCCCATGTGCCACAACTACTGAAGCCCACGTGCCTAGAGCTTGTGCTCCGCAACAAGAGAAGCCACCGCGATGAGAAGCCTGCGCACCGCAACGAAGAGTAACCCCCGCTTGCCGCAACTAGAGAAAGCCCACGCGCAGCAACAAAAGACCCAACTCAGCCAAAAATAAATAAATAAATAAATAAGAAAGCTGGAATAGCTGTATAAATTTCAGACAAAGCAGACTTCATTACAAGGAAAATTATCAGAGATAAAGAGATGCATTACATAATGATAAAGGAGTCCTTTGTCCAAGAAAACATACAATCCTAAATGTGGATGCACCTAACAACAGAGTGTCAAAAGACATGAGGCAAAAAGTGATACATCTGAAAGGAAAAATAGACAAATCTAGTATTATAGTTGGAGACTTTAGCACCCTTTGTTCAGTAATTGTTATTCAGCAGGTAGAAAATCAATAAGGATATAGTTGACCTGAATGGCACTAGCAATCAACTTGATCTAATTAACATTTATAGACTACTCCACCCAACAATAGCAGAATACGCATTCTGCTCTCAATATCACATGGAAGAGTCACTAAGATAGACCACATTCTGGGCTATAAAACACACCTCGACAAATTTAAAAGAATAGAAAACATACAAAGTATGTTTTCAGACTACAGTGGAATGAAACTAGAAGGCAATAACAATAAGATAACTGGAAAATCCCAAATTGTTTGGAAATTAAACAACACACTTCTATATAAAACACAAGTCAAAGAAGTTTCAAGAGAAGTTAAAAATTGTTTTGAACTAAATGAAACTGAAAATATATCATCAAAATTTGTGGAATGCAGTGAAACCAGTGCTTAGAGGGAAATCTATAACATTAAATGCATATATTAGAAAAGAAGAAAGATCTGATATCAATACCAATATTCTATCTCAGGACACCAGAGAAAGAAAAAAAATTTAAGCTCAAAGAAAAAAAGAAATAATAAAAGATTAGAGCAGAATCAATGAAATTAAAAATAGCAAAACAACAGAGAGAATCAATAAAGCTGAAAACTGGTTCCTTGAAAAGGTCAATAAAATTAATAAACCTGTAGCCATGCTCACCAAGGAAAAAAGAGAGAAGACACCAATTACCAACACCAGAAATGGAGAGATCACCACTACTGATCCCAGGGACATTAAAAGGATTATAAAGGAATACTGCAGATACCTCTTAGCCCACAGATTTGATAACTTTAGATAAAATGGACTAATTTCATAAGACACAAAACTCACACAAACAGACCATCTGAATATGGCTATACCTATTGAAGAAATTTATTCAGTGATTAATAACCCTCCAAAAAAAAAGCACCAGATCCAGATGATTTACTGGTGAATTCTATGAAACATTCAAGGAAGAAATGATACAAATTCTCTACAATATCTTCCAGAAAAATCAAAGCAGAGGGATCATTTCCTAACTCATTCTTTGAGGCCAGTATTACCCTAATACCCGAACCAGAAAAAGACATTGCCAAGGAAAACTACAGACCAGTATCTCTTATGAAAATAGAAACCAAATCCTCAAAAAAAAAATTAGTAACTCAAAAACAACAATGTATAAAAATTATACACTACAAGTATATCATTTACCTGGGATTTATTCCAGGTATGCAAGACTGGTTCAACATTTGAAAATCAATCAATGACATCCATCACAACAGGCTAAGAAGAAAAATCACATGATCATATCAGTTGATGCAGAAAAAGCATTTAATAAAATTCAATACCCATTCATGATAAAAACTGCTAGGAATAGAGAGTTTTTATTCATAATAAAAACTCCTAGGAACCAACTCAAGTTGGTAAAGAAAATTTACTTTTTAAAAGTTTTAAACTAACTGCAATTATCTTCATATTTATGTTAAGAAATTAGATGCTTTCCCCTTAAGGTCAGAAACAAGTCAAAATGTCTCCTCTTACCACTCTTATTCGACATCATACTGAAAGTCCTAGCTAATGAAATAAAACAAGAAAAGGAAATACAATTTATAAAGATTGGAAAGGAAGAAATAAGCTCTTTATTCACAGATGACATAATTGTCTATGTAGAAAATCCCAAACAAATGACAAAAAGAAAAAAAAACCTTTCTGGAACTAATAAGCAAGCACAGTTGCAGGATAGAAGGTTAGTATATACAAGTCAGTCGCTTTCCTGTATACCAGCAATGAACAAATGGAATTTGATAAAAACAAACTTCATTTACAATAACACATACACACACAAATAGAAATACTTTGGTATAAGTTAGTATGAACTCATGTTTTGCTTATTATAAGTACAGATAGTTAATATAGAAATACAGTTATGTCTGGGATGAGTCCTGGGAATCTGCATTTTAAACTGGCATCCCAAGGTGATTCTGATGCAGGTAGTCCAAAGACCACACTTTGAGAAGCAGAGAGTAGCTGAATACAGTTGAAACAAATGGACTCCTCAATTGCCAGGCAGTAAAGTATCCTTGAGCAAACTGCTTCTCCCTGTAGGGAGTGTGGCAGGTCAGCATGGACCTTTTTGTTTACACAGAAGTGACACATCACTAATGAACCAGACTTAGACAAGAAGTTAAGAAGGCAAATCTCTAGCCTCCTGCAGCCTCCTATGTCATAACTGTTCACCAACTTCCAGGGAACTCTCCTTGAAATTGTGAGCCCTAGTCCTCTTCACCACTCCACTTTCCCACCCCCAGAATACCTGCTCTCGAGAAGAAACATGATAATCAATTATTCCTTACTGTTTTACTACGAATTTAAGTCAGTGCGTTAGCTCTCTTAAAAATATTTACAGTCTCAGGGATCTATAAAGTATTAAATAATCTCTAGTTCAGGAATAGAAAATAACAGCTCCAGTTTCAGGAGGAAGCAGGAAAGTATTTTGGGGGCAAATGGGTAGGAGAATGTTGATAAGCCACTTGCTCAGATCCGGGATCTGTGGCCTCAGGCTCTGCACCACTTGACCTCCTATCCCCAAGAGCTGTCTCCTGAAGCCCCGTCCCTCCTATCCCTACCTTTGGCCTTTTCCACGTGATGGCCTTCATCTTGGTTTTCTGGCTCAGCTCATGGGAGCCCAGGGACTGAACACTTGCTGGGAACACACGGTCTTCAAAGAGGCACTTCTGAGCCAGGCACCGTTGTCTGAGAACAACAAAATCCTGCCCCTCATACTTGAGGGGCCGTGTGGCGGTGCCTTCTCCGTTTCTCCTGTCCCTCTCCCGGATCACACGGTCACAGAAGAATCCTGGCAGCAGGTAGGGCATGGTGACCTCTCAGGGAGTGGAGCTGGGCCTTCACTGTGGCCTCTCTCCTGCTGTGCCCTCAGTCCAAGGCCTAATCCTCCCGTGAATGGGCCGGAGCCTATATAGCTCCTCCACTCTCAGCAGCGCAATGCAAATGAACACAGCCCAGAGAAAGGCCGTGGTCAGAGTCAGCAGCTTTGGCTGGAGGCCCCTGAGCCCACGGTCAAGGGGCGACACCATGCCAGTCAGACAGGGAGCTGGCAAGGGGGGTGAGAGAGCCGGGGACAGCCCCAGGACAGGCCACAAGACCTGCAGACCTTCAGGCTACTTCCATCAGCCTTGTTGGGATTCTTTCTTTAAAAAGAGAAAATATAGTTACAGAGAGGCTTACCCTGCCTCAGCAAAAGGCATTCATGCCTTTAACACTGGCGGCCAATGGGATATAGCATGGGGCCTTCGAAACATGCTGTATACACTAATCCTATACAGGCTCCTGAATGCATAGGAGGATTCTGTTCCGGGCCATTGTCTGAGGTTAATGAAGCCTTCATTCTCCTGATGTCCCTGCCCCATCCCCCCAAAGACCTTGACTGGCCATTTAGGGACTCTAATCTGTGAGAGAGACCCAGAGGGTAGGTAGCTTGACCTCACATGAGAGTCCCTGTTAGAGTGGGTCCCAGTGGCAGTGAACAGACATCCACAGTTGTGAGTTCAGGACCTTTGAGGCAGAGAAAGTGGTAGATGGGGAAGGAGGATAAATGTGTGTCAGAATATTCACAAGAAAGCTCAGCTTTTTCAAAATTTCACCATGCACAAATGGGCAACTCGAGAGTAAGGGCAGGGAGCTGGCATGGGTGGAAACTCCGTTCTGGCAGCCTTCCCACTAGGAGGATGCCGCCTCCCTGTCCACTTGTTCACTCTGGTCAGTTTTTGTCTACTCCGTGCTTCTCAAAGTGTGGTCTTTGGACTACCTGCATCAGAATCACCTGGGATGCAAGTTTAAAATGCAGATTCCCAGGGCTTACCCCAGACCTAAGGATTCAGATCCTCTTGGTAGGGGTCTGGGACTCTGCAATTTAAATAAGCACATCAGGGATTCTATGTTCTATTTCAAACATTCTAGTGTTTGAAACCATGACATTGGCTTTACAGGACACTATAATAGCTCAATGTAATTTTTGAGGTCAGTTTTTTTAAGAAATAATTTTATTTTTATTCAGTTTATACATGAACAAAGTTTTAAAAGTCAAACAAAAGTTACCTAGAGGAATAGCAGTCTCTTGCCCTGCAAATTTCTCTCCTCAGAGACAGCCAGTTTTAATTCTTTTAGCTCTTTCTTCTGGTATTTACCTCTATATTTCTAAATAATATGCTTATCTTATTACTTTTTAATTTATTATTTTTAGAAAGTATCAACAGAATTCCTATTTGTGGGAATGAGATTTAGGTTTCTCACATTATGCTCTGCCCATCATCTTCCCAAAATACTTATGTCATAAATTTTAGAGAAATTAAAATTCATTATTTCCTTTAATATAATTAGTTAAATATCGTTCACTTCTTAACTAAGTAGTATGTATGCTGTGTTACATTTCCTTTTTGTATAAATGTTTCTTTTCTCTTAT
Organism: Kogia breviceps; assembly: GCF_026419965.1. Taxonomy (NCBI): domain Eukaryota; kingdom Metazoa; phylum Chordata; class Mammalia; order Artiodactyla; family Physeteridae; genus Kogia; species Kogia breviceps. The sequence continues at coordinate 86,240,928 of NC_081312.1, read as the reverse complement.
TCTTTATAATTCTCTGATTTTTTTATGTATCCGTCAATGCTTTTCCTCAGCAGTAGTTTTTACAAATACTTAAATGCATAGATAACCTAGAGGTTCCATTGCTCCCCAACCTAGGGCCTTCCTTTGCAGCCCTTCTCCCCTACAAACCAGACCAGCAATCTTCCAGGTCTGGAGCAGTGCCCTGGGACTGACCGCCCTTCTCCTGGGTGGAAATCTGTTTCCTGGATCTTAACCCTTCTTTGGTTCACTCCTCGATTTTATTGGCACACAACTTGCAGTTTCGTAAGAATGGATGAGTGGGAGGTAAGTCACTTGAGTCCTTGCCCATCTATCTCTTTTCTATCTTTGCACTTGATTGAGAATTTGTCTAGGTGTTTTAGGTTGAAAATCAGTTTCCTTCAGAAGTTTTAAGGCATTGTCTCATTGCTCCTGGCATCTGGTGTTGAGAAGTATGATGCAATTTTGATGAACATTCCTTTGTATGTGACCTATCTTTTCCCTCTGAAAGCTTTTAGGGTTTTCTCCCTTCTCCCTCTCCCCAACAATCCCCCACCCCAATTCCAAAAGCCACATTTGTGTGTCTTGGTATGAGTTTATTTATTTTTTAAATTCTTTGTGCTGAGCCCTCAGTGACTCCTTTCAATGTAGAGAATTTTGTCCCCAGTTCTGGGATATTCTTATATTATTTCTTTTACATTTCTCTCCCTTTAAATTATTTTTTCTCCCTTTCTTCCTTTCTCTCTTTCTTTTTTTCCTTTTTTTTTTTTTTTTTTTTTGCCGTACGCGGGCCTCTCACTGTTGTGGCCTCTCCCATTGCGGAGCACAGGCTCCGGACGCACAGGCTCAGCGGCCATGGCTCATGGGCCCAGCCGCTCGGTGGCATGTGGGATCTTCCCGGACCGGGGCACGAACTCGTGTCCCCTACATCGGCAGGCGGACTCTCAACCACTGTGCCACCATGGAAGCCCTTTCCTTTTCCTTGATTTTATATTTTAACCCTGTTATTGAAATGTTAGATTTTAGCTATCACAGTTGTTTAGCTTTTTATTATGGAAAAATTTCAAACTTGCAAAAAAGTTTAAAGAATGTACACCCGGGCTTCCCTGGTGGCGCAGTGGTTGAGAGCTCGCCTGCCGATGCAGGGGACGCGGGTTCGTGTCCCGGTCCGGGAAGATCCCACATGCTGCCGAGCAGCTGGGCCCATGAGCCATGGCCGCTGAGCCTGCGCGTCCGGAGCCTGTGCTCTGCAACGGGAGAGGCCACAACAGTGAGAGGCCCGCATACAGCCAAAAAAAAAAAAAATGGACACCCATATAGTTTACATCTACATTCAACAATTGTTAACATTTTGCCATCTTCGTTTTACCTATCTATGTATGTATGTATAGATTTTATTTTTTTGCTGAACCATTTGAAAGAGTGTTGTTCGTACAATGACAGTTTACACCTAAATACTTAGGAATATACTTAGGATACACCAGGCATCTCCTAAAGACAAGAACACTCTCCTACTGACTGTAATGCCATTATCACTAAGAAAATTAACTACTGCTCTCTAATATTATCCAAGATCCAAATCCCTGATAATTTTTTCAGTTGTTCCCCAAATGTCTTTTATAGATGCTTTTATTTTTTGAACCAGTATCCAATTAATGTTCACACTGAAATTTAATAATTCAATAATTGGATTAGGTGGTGTTAAAGTGAGAATTAGTGAATTGGAAGCTACTTCAGAAGAAATCACGTAGAATACCACACAGAGAATCAAAGATGGGAAATTTTTTTTAAAAAGAGGTTAAGATATATATGTGACTGAGCAAGATAAGATCAGCATATATTTCATTGGAGTTCTAGAAGAAGATAATAGAAAATATGGGGAGAAATAATATTCTAAGAGATTTTCTACAATGGATTAATGACTCCAATCCTCAGATTCAAGATCCCAATGAATCCTAAGCAGAAAAGATATAAAGAAATACATGTTTAGACACAGCAATGCAGAATACCATAGACAGAGAGGATTTTGAAAGCAGTCAGAGAGAAAAGGCAGATGGCCTATTAAGTGATACCAAATAGAATGATTGCTGATTTCAACAACAACATAATCCAGAGGACAGTACTGAGAATCAACCTAGGGCTGAATACTCAGGAAAAGTATTTTAAGAATGACAGCAAATTTCACACACAAAAAAATTGAAACGCTTACTACAAATAGTCCCCCACTAAAGGAACTTCTAAACAATGTACTTTAGGAAAAAGTAAAATTATTCTAGAAAGAGAAATCTAAGACTCAGGAAGGATCGGTAAACAAAGAAATTGGCAAATGTGTGTAAATTTAAGCAAATATTGAAAAATTACAATATTTTCTAATTTTAAGGTTGAAAAATCAAGATAGAGATAAGATTCTGAACAACCATGGCATATTAGTTAGAAGAGGAGTACTTAAAGTGCTCTATGGTCCTCATATTATTTATGAGAAAAATAATGGTATTGATATTTCAAGCTTCATCAAGATAATATGTATGCTAACAATTTAAGGCAACCACTGAAAAGACAGAAATAATCCATAACTTCCAAACTAGTAGAAAGAAAAAAAAATGAGAGAATGTACTTTTAATCAATTAAAAGGACATAAAGAGGAAAATAGGAACATTTCAAAAGAAATACAAACAGAAAGGTTATGGTTAGGAAGATAGATAGAAATAAACCCAAAGTACATCAAAGCTCATAATCAATGTAAATAGACTAAAATCTCCAGTTAAAAGACAAAGGTTTTGGACTTCCCTGATGGTGCAGTGGTTAAGAATCCACCTTCCAATTCAGGGGACGTGGGTTTGATCCCTGGTTGGGGAACTAAGATCCCACATGCTGCAGGACAACTAAGCCCCCCCACGCAACTACTGAGCCCATGCACCACATCAGGACATAGAAATGTTGAAAGTAAAAGAATGAAAAAAATATATATCAAGCAAAAACTTGCCCCCAAAGTTGCTGTACCTACATTAATATCCAATATGATTGACTTTAGAGCAAAAAAAAAAAGGTTTTTAAAGAGATAAAATAGTTACTAAAAATTCCTAGAAGAATAAATATTACCATTGACTCAAGAAGAAAAACAATTTCAAATGATCCCATTATTATTGAAGAGGCTATATTTTTCATTAATAGATAAAATCTTCCCTTAAAGAAAACACTGGGAAAATTCTACCAAATATTTAGGAAACATATAGCTACCATCTTACACAGTCTCTTTCACAGAATAGAAGAAAGAACATTCCCCACTCATTTTAGGAGGTTAATATAACTTTGATCCCAAAATGGGACAGCACCAGAAAGGGAAATAATAAGCCTATCTCACTAATGATCATATATGCAAAAACTGAAATAAAGGATTTGTAAGCCAAAATTTAGTGACATGTAAAAACGATAATACATTATAAGTTTGTTTTATTCTAAGAATGCAAGGGGTCAATACTGGAAAACTCTATTAATGTAATTTTGTATATTAACTGTTTAAAGGAGGAAAATCACAATTTTCTCAATAAATGCAGAAAAAGTATTAAAGTTCAACAACCATTTATGATTTTAAAAGAAACTCTTAGCAAAGCAGGAATAGAGGGGAACTTTCTTAATGATAAGTTGTTTCTACAAATCAATGTGTAGAAAATCTATTCAGCAGTGAAACATTAATAATACTCCCTTTAAAACGGGAAACCTGAGGAAGATGCCTGCTATCTCCTTAGTTATTAACATTATGCTAGAGGGTTTCGCCAGTGCAATAAAACACGAATTAGGCTGCTGAATACAGTTGTGCATAATGCACTGGGCAGCCCCATTATTATTTGTACTTGACCTAACTATTTATACAGAAACATAGACTCTGTAGACAAATAACTTGGGATCGATAATCAAATTATTAGAATTACTAAGAGTTTAGTGGGAGCTCCCTGGCAGTCCAGTGGTTACTCGGACTCGGCACTTTCACTGCTGTGGCCCGGGTTCAATCCCTGGCCGGGGAACTAAGATCCTGCAAGCCATGTGGCTCGGCCAAGAGGAAAAAAAAATGACTTATTGGCACAAGGTGTGTTAGCACAAAGATACATATACACAATGGAACACAACAGAGAGCGCAGAAACAAAACCACGCATTGATAGATATTTGATTTATTTTAAAAGTGGCATTGTAAAAGGAATTGTCTTTTTAATAAATTGTGCTGGAAACTTTGAATATCCATATGGAAAAACAACAAAATGTGATCCCTATCTTATATGCAAAAATCATTTCTAGATGTATTATAGACCCAAATATGAAGGCAGAAAAATAGTTTCTAAATGATAATAAAAAGGAATTACTTTGGTTTAGGAAAAACATTCTTAACAGAACACAAAAAGCACTAATTATAAAGGAAAAAGTAAATTAAGAATTAATTTAGAACTTCTAATTAAGAGCTTTTAATTTAGAATTTTTTAAGTAAAAAAATACCCTTAAAAGAGGGAAAAGTTTGGACTTCCCTGGCAGTCCGGTGGTTAAGACTCTTAGCTTCCAATGCAGGGGGTGCGGGTTTGATCCCTGGTCGGGGAAATAAGATCCCACATGCTGTGTGGTGTGGCCAAAAAATGGGAAAAAAAGCACATCTAAACAATAAATGATTAGTATCCAGGATACATAAAGAATGCTTATAATTCAAGTTGACAAAACCAAACGACTCAATAGAAAAATGAGCGGAAGACATTAACAACTATTTTGTGGACAGCAAGATAAATAATCAAGAACTACATGAATTATGAAAATATGCTCTTCTTTATTCATAATCAATGAAATGCATCTTCTCATACCTTTCTTGGCTATTTCTGTCTCTGTCCCTCCCATTCTCAGCGCTCTACTGCTGAGTTAGTTATTTCAGCTTGTTCCTCCCATGATGTCTAGAGTCCTGTCTCCATCACGATTTTCAGGAGGACCTGCTGTCTTGCGGGATATAATGGGAGGCAGTCCTAAAAGTTATCGATATTTATAGAATTGTCACACTTTTGCCAAAACTTATGCTTCCCCACCCCCACTCCACGGCGGCACTGTGATGACTCTCTGCTGAGTAGAGAGGGGGCTGGCTCTCAACTGGGTACCTCATTTTGCCTTTCATTTACTGTCACTGCTATTGACGATCGTGCTAAGCAAGTCATGTACGGTATCTCAATTAATCCTTACAACAACTCTATGAAAGTAGGAATTTTCATTTTGTTTTCACATGGGAGGAAACTGAGACTCAGAAATGGTCCGTAACTTGCCTGAGGTCACGTTTGTAAGAGGTGGAGCCTGGATTTGAATCCAGTTTCTTTGATTTGAAAGCCTGTGCACTTGGTCACCGTGTTATGCTCCTGTCCTCAGCTGCCTATCCTAATATTGCTACCTTACCTTGAGCACCTACTAGGATTTTATGAATACTCAGATACAGCCATATGATGAGAATATCACTATGTGCATTATAGAAGAGAAATTCAAAACTTGGAAAGTTTATGTGACTTGCTAGGGGCAGAGCCAAGGTTCAGCCCAGGTCTGTTTGGTTCTAAATTCATTTGTCTTAACCACTCTGCACCATGCCCCCAATTCTTCTTCTTAGCGGCTAGCCCAGGGATCCCCACTTCTTTCTAAACTGTCTGACAGATGATGACACTAAAACAGATTACAAGCAGACCTCCCAGCTGGTTTTACTGGAAAGATAATATCCCTGAGAGAAGCAGCTGCACAGCTACTGGGCTCTAGGCCCAGAAACAGAGGGCTCACTGCACACAGCCTTGGTGTTTCTGTAGCTCTGCTCCCTCCTTCTCATCTCACACTGGAATGGAATAAATTTATTTTGTGCCAAACTAGGATTTCTTCTTTTCGGAACTGAGTAACTCAGGTCAAGTGACCCCCTGCGGGGAAGTTACCCAGGTGGGGTGTTAATTATGGAGGTGATGGGCATGTGGAAGAGGTCGTGAGAGCAACAGACCTCTGGTGTCCCCACAGATCGTCAGAAAACTTTCAACTTCAGAGTGCTGATGTAAAGGCCAAGCACTGGGGCCCAGGAAGTCAGTAGGCAGCTGTCTTCTACATTTCACTCCTTTTCTTTAACTCTAGTTCAGACTAAAAGGAACCGGCCTCCCTGAAGAAATGATTCATTCCAGATCTAGAGCAAGAAATATACAAGATGAGCCTGAGACTTTTTGTTGTGGCCAGAAAACAAGGAAGCTATTGAAGATGAATGGGGTCATGTCAAATGATACAGGCAACTTGTAGGAGGCTCCCATTGTCTGAAGATGGGACAATTTGAACATCAAAAAGAATAATGACTAATGGATTAAAATGTGTTGCAGTGTCTCCTACTGATCACACTGTTCATAGGGTATTATCTCAAGCTGTGATACCTATGAATAGAGAGAACATAGGAAGAGTGTTGATTCTCATTATACATGGTAGTTACATTCTATAAAGTCACTGTGACAATATTCACTCAATTAGTGAATATTGAGTCATTGCACCTGGAGGAAATACAGCATTAGATTCCTGGGTGTCTACCATCAATACACAACCTTATTTTATGTGTGTTTCTGTTTAAAGACACCTTATTTAATATATATTATTAATTCATTAACATTGAACTCACAGCACCATAGCTCATGTCTGAATGAAGCTTATCTAACACATGTATTTTCTCCCCAAGGCACGTCACAGCCTTCTTGCACTTAGGAACACTAAATAGCACTTCAGCACTACACGTTGGGGACATTTTATTTATTTATTTATTTGCCCTCAGCCTGTTTGCTTCATTTTTTTTTAACATGTTTACTCTTTTTTTTTCTTTTTAAAATTTTATTTTTGGCTGTGTTGGGTCTTTGCTGCTGTGCGTGGGCTTTCTCTAGTAGCGGCAAGCGGGGGCTACTCTTTGTTGCTGTGTGCGGGCTTCTCATTGCGGTGGCTTCTCTTGTTGTGGAGCACGGGCTCTAGGCATGCGGGCTTCAGTAGTGTGGCACGCGGCCTCAGTAGTTGTGGTCCAAGGGCTCTAGAGCACAGGCTCAGTAGTTGTGGCGTATGGGCTTAGTTGCTCCGCGGCATGTGGGGTCTTCCCGGACCAGGGCTTGAACCCGTGTCCCCTGCATTGGCAGGCAGATTCTTAACCACTGCGCCACCAGGGAAGTCTTCATCATGGACATTTTAAACAGAGAAGAAACGTGGCACCAGACTATGAAAACGATACTTGGTTATAGTCTGAGAGCTGAAACTAAAAGGCAGAGGGTCACCTTGTCTGACTTCAATTGGGAACGTGCATGGAAGGAGACTCAAGTTTTTCACTGCCCTACACATGTCAGCAAATGACTGAAGAGGCACCATGGATATTGATTTTGGGGTTATAAATAAATTTCAGTGAGTAGGTGAATTCACAAATACAGAATCCACAAGTCCTGAGAATCGACTGTATGTGGATCATAGCATTGACAACTCCAGGGTTGGAAAAATCACACCTATAGGGTAGAGTTGAGAAGTTTTATGACTATTTGATCTGAAGCAACTGAAGGAAGGATGGCATTATTCACGAATAAGGAGAATTACTATATAGAGGAAATCAGCTGACTCAATTTCACTGTCTGCTGGATCAGGGCCGGATATAATGTGCTAATATTGTGGCCGGAAGAGTTCTGGCTAGAAATAAGGGTGAACTTTCAGACTGAGAAAGGTACTAACTATAGGTTAATAAAGGAGATGGGGGCATCGTTTTCCCTTCAAAACCTTAACATCAGGAAAGAAGTCCATCTACCTGGAGTGGCAAAAAGTAGTAGTTCCCAAACATTTTTCAAGCCTATGATTTATAAGGAGTTGTTTATAGCAGCTTTGATACTGCTTTATAATATATACTATCTATTCCTGGTGCTCTTGGGGGGTATAATACACTCCTAAAAGTTCTGATGGTGATTATTTAAACCTGAAGTTTGGATGAAAATGGTAAAGCAAGTGTCAGCTTCACTTAAGCAATATGCTTCCCAGATGTTAGCTGAGGGCTCACGGTTCCTTGGAGATCCTGAATCCCCACATCATAGCCTCTGAGAGGTCAGACCCTCCTCCCTCCCACCACAGTTCAGCGGGTTCTGGGCAGCTTGCTTCTTTATGCTTCTCTCTTTCCCCACTCCTGTGCTTTCCATATTCTGACTTCCCGGTGTGCTGGCCCAGTTCGGCCTGTGTAAATAAAGACACTAGCTTCCGCCCTTTACGGAGAAAAGTTATATACTTGCATCCAACGTTTCACAAGTTCATTGGTAAAGAGGTCTTTGAGGGTCAGGTCAAGGGGAGGGATGACCTCCACCTGTGTGGCCTTCTGCCCTGTTGCTTCCCCCATCCCCCTTTGGTTTCTGTTCTAGCACTCCTTCCTCTTGTAAGTAAATCAGCATTTTTTTCCCTTTTTTTCCCCTAGAAAACAACCATGTCCAGCCCCCTTCCTATAACTACCAGAATCTTCCTACTTTTTCCTTATGTGTTTTCCTCTTGAAGAGAAAAGCTGACGATTCAGCCATGCTAAGGATTCACATATAAACACGTCTGGATAAATATGTATAAAATATCAAAGATAATTTTGTAGGGGTAACAAGAACTAACCTGAAGAATGTAGTGACTTATTTTATTTTTTAATTTTTGTCTGGTGTAACAGCTTGGGACAAGGGAGAGGTTAGTTCTGCCTGGATGGTGGGGACTTGGGAAGGGGCAGGACACCAGGTCAGACAGAGAGCAGCAGCAAAGCCCAGCTGGTGGGGTTGGATTCAGGCTGCTAGGCAGCAGAGGAGAAAGAAATGGTTTGGGAAGAGGAGTAGGAAGGGGATGGCAGGACTGTGAGTTAAGGGGGAAAGGGGTCTTATTTGTCTATTCTCAAGGTACTTCCCCCCCCCCTCATATTTTAACATCACTGAAATTGTGATGCATCTTACATTAGAAAGCCTCCTCCAGTTGCATTTAGCTGGGCGGTGGTCGTGACCTTTCATGGATACCCTCTGATAAGATCTTAGTACCAGCATCAAAATCTTCTAGACTTGTTGAAAGATGATTCGTGATAAATTTACAACTTGGGAAACTTACCTAAACTCTAGCCTTAAAAAGAGTGTACATCAGGAGATTTCCAGATATGGAAACTACAGGAAATAAAGTCATCTGTTCAGAATATAAAGGGGCTGCTGTCTGTCTGGGAAAGAGCTTTCCTCAGGTCTAGGTGTTGGCAGGAGGATCTAGCTGACCCAGAGAGCGCAGGAGAGCAGGGTCTAACCTGGGAGCCAGGCTGGACCAACGGGGCAAAGCACAATTGGATATGGGGTTGTAATAGTAATAACAGGTAAGACGGAAAGCATACACCAGAGAAATGTGGGTGAAGTTGGGACCCAGCTCCGAACTGGCAGAGGGTCAGGCTCTGAAAAGATGGAGCGATGGGGACAGGACCCGAGGGGAAGAGGCAGTTAGGCAGCCTATGGCTGGAGGCCCAGCCACTGCCAGCAAATTATAAAGCACTGGATCTGGAGATAAAGGAAAGATGGTAAATTCCCCCAACCCCCCAGAGCCAGTGGAAACAAAGCTGAGCACAAAGTGGCTCAGGGAAAATGCAGAATCCCAGCTATCAGCCCCAGGAGCTTAGAGGGCAGAGGAGGAAGGGAAAACAGATTTCCTAAGGAAAGAGCTGATGGGATAAATTGGGGGTGGCTGTCCATCAGTGATGCAGTTTTGACCTCAACTCAGCTGTGAATGGGAGGCCCCAATAGGTTATAACCTCTCCTGGCAGAGCCAAGAGACACTGAGGCTGTATCCATCAAGTGCAGTTTAACCTGAAGTCTGACTTAACCTGGTTCCCAAAGAGGTGGACTCCTGCTTCTCTGGGGTCCAGGTTAGGGTGGAGCTGGACTGAGGTGGAATTTCCTGAAAGGTGACTCTGCCTAGAGCCAGAGACAGGGGAGGCTCAGGAACACGTGCCAGTCTCTGTTGTTGGCGGCCTTAGTGAGCTGAGCTGACTCAGAGGGTTAGCACCGCACAGAATCTTCTATGCAGAAAGAATCCTTGCACAGAATCCTTGTGCTCTGCACCACAAGAGGATGTGAGTCAACTTGCCTATGGAGGGGCCCTGGCCTGGAAAGGCAGAGGCACCGAGAAGGGAGATGCTGCCTCCCAAGGGAGAATTCCCTCGTGGGCTTCTGGGTCTCTGTGGAGCGATCTGGGGGTCCTGCATTCCCAAGGGAAGGAGGGTACCAGATGCACAAGGCCTTGCAGCTGGCCCCTCGTGTTCCATCCCTGCAAAAGCAAAAGGGATCTAGGTTGCCCCTGATTTTAAGAGTGATTGCAGGAGAGTATGGAGAAATAACCTGGAATGCACAAGACAAAGGCAGATGGGGAAAATGGGAGCATTTGCTCACCGCCTTATTCCAGAGGTTGTCATAGCCGATAACTGAGTGAGCAGCCAAGTTCCCCGACCCATTGTGATTCCCCCTTTATGTGGTCACCTTCACACTCGAATGATGCACTCACATTTTACAATCAAACACACATTCTGTATTTGATGGGGATGACTGGAATGGCCCAAAAGGACAGGCAGTTTCCTGCCCACCAGGGGATGGTTCATACGCATATCCTCATGTTCGGTTGGACCGATTCATTTAGATCAGGCACGAAATACTCAAACACATCGCTTTGAGTAGTATCTTGATTGCTCTAAAGGCCGTGTATGAGAAGACTTAGAACAACAGAGCAGCTGAATGTGTAGGGGACCAGGAGAGAAGGTGATGGAGAGATGGACAGGGAGGCCGGGGCTGGCTGGAGAAGGGCCTATAGCCCAGGTAAGGAGTTTGGACTTATCTGAAAACATGGGGGGAGAGGAGAACACTGTCATTGAAGATATTTCATCAGGGATGCGACGTGTCCCAGTTCCCTCGCAGTAGGGCAGTGACTGGGTTGGAGAATGAAGTTCTTTCCAGTCCTCCCTTCCAAACTGAGGGCCCTCAGGACAGTCACGGGCCTGAGCATAGAGCCAGCAGGCAAGGAAAGGGGCCCTTGTGGAACACACAGGGTGAGGACAGGGTTGTTGGATATTTAACCTGGATATTTCATCTCAGATTAAAAGGAAACACATGGCTTGGGACATCCCTGGCGGTCCAGTGGTTAGGACTCTGCTCTTTCACTGCCAAGGGTCCGGGTCCAATCCCTGGTCAGGGAACTAAGATCCCACAAGCTGCAGTGTGGCCAAAACAAAACAAAAGAAGCACATGGCTCATGAATAGCACTGGGCCTCAGTGTAACCCAATGAAGCTCATGAATAGCACTGGGCCTCAAATGAAATGGTTTCCTCAGGAGGGCTTCTCTCTCTCCGTGGCCTGGGTTAGCTCTCCCTGCCTTCTGAAGCACCCTGAACATTGTCTCCTGAAACTCATCACTCTTGTTCAAAGCCTGTCTTGCCTTCAGGACTCTAGGCTCCAGGAGAGCAGGAATTTTTGTTTTCCTTATTTACACTGTCTCCTCAGTTGCTTGCCTGGTTTCTGGCTGTAGAAGATGTTCAATAAAGATTTCTTGGGCTTCCCTGGTGGTGCAGTGGTTGGGAGTCCGCCTGCCGATGCAGGGGACACGGGTTCATGCCCCGGTCCGGGAAGATCCCACATGCTGCGGAGCGGCTGGGCCCGTGAGCCATGGCCACTGGGCCTGTGCGTCCAGAGCCTGTGCTCCGCAACGGGAGAGGCCACAACAGTGAGAGGCCCGTGTACCGCAAAAAAAAAAAAAAAAAGAAAAGAAAAGATTTCTTGAATTAAGGACAAGAGTCATGCTGAAGGTGTGATCAGAGAAGGGAGCCGGGGGAATGTGACTTTCTTCCTGGTAGACCACTGTCAATGGAAGCCAGAGGCTGGAAGAGTCACTAAAAGAAACAGGGTTTTAATCCAGGCTGTCATGCGTGCCCTGGATGTACTTCACTCTGGTGTGCCTTTATTTCCTCACTTGTGAGGTGAGGTAGATGGACTCAAATGAGTGCTAGGGATTCTCCTTCTAATCCTAACATTTTGTGCATGAAAAAGTAGTCTTTGCTGCCACTCTCCTCTTTCCAGGGCTCTTTCCATTTCAGAAAGACATGGCTACTGGCAAACTTAAAAGAACATCATGATTTTAGCCCTTCAGTGAGAAAGTGAAGGAATCTTTTAAAGATGCAAGATACTTGAACAGGAGGGTAGATCTGTTCCAGGGACTACTCTCCAGGTCGGAATTTTGGAATTTGTTTGGAAACTCCAGTTTGGAATTTGTTCTGGGAAAGGAATACTTACTTTTAAAGGGTGAATTAAACTGACTTCCAATTGCTTTCATAAAAAGCAAGATTTTTTTCAGAGAGAGAGAGAGAGAGAGCAGAGAGTGAGAATCAGCCCTGCCTCACCTGAGGACACAGCCCTGCAGGGCTACTGCCAGGATCCTTCGCCCAGTGCCCCATGCACCACAGAGCTGTGCTGTGGGGAGGTGCAGAGTAGGAGGACTTCTCTGAGGGAAAAAAACCCAAGCTGCAACCACTCGGCTACTCACCGGAGGTCTCTTCCAGATGAACTGGATGGGGAACTTCTGGCTATAAAAGAGAGAGGTCTCATCCGGCGGGAACTCAGGATCCACATAAAGAACCTTCTTTTCTAGACATTTCTTGTGAAGCTGCTCAAATGTCTTCTCTTTCACCCCGATAATGGGAAAATTGCGGCTGATGATGGCTGAGTAGATGCCACTTGGGTTTCCGCCGCCAGCCTCGGTGCCCTTGCCCTGGGCTGCCTGGGGGATTGGCCCCGGAGACCTGGGCTCAGCCCCTGTCCGTGGGGCCACAGACGCACTAATGACGGTCAGCATGATAGGCAACTTTGGAAGGAACAGGTTTTTAAAGACAACAAGATTCAGCCACCTTTAAGGAAAGGAAGCAACTGCAAAGAGGAAGTTGTAGTAATTCTGTCATTGGAGAGAAAAATGTCCACATCACTTCAAAGTTTAAAGCCCATCAGAAGGTTGTCCAGCTTGTGTTCACGTTAAAAACTGAGCTGTGATCCAGAAGCCATCCAGTTTTTCCTGAGGAAGGAGTAAGGATTTCTGTAGCAGTTTTTACTTAGGGGGCTCCTACCAGCAGCATACATGCCAGAGGGAGAGAAAGAAAGTGAGGGTTGTGTTTCAGTGGCCCGAAGAAGCCTGAGCCAGGAAAACCAAAAATAGACATGAAGAAAGATCATGAGTATGAGAGCAAGAGAGAGGCTAGCAGTGCAGCCAGACTGCATGCTCGAGAGAGAAGGACCTGGCCAGGGATGTTCCTGTGTTGCCATTAAGTTCTGGTGTTGTCAGGAAATGAAAGGGGAATATTTGAGTAAATTGAACACTGAGACTTAGCAAAGAATGGCAGATACATGATTGAATTGGCAGTTATCCAGACTATCAAACTATTAGCCACCAAATTAATGGAAAACAATATTGAAAAAAGCTTGCAAGGGTGAATGTGAGATACTGAATTCTAGGAGAATGTTCTAGGCATTTTTGAGAACATGATTTTTACTTTCCTAGGATATCAGAATATTACTGAACTGGATTTGGCATCTCTTCTAGAATGTTCTGATGTCAGCGTTCAGTGAAACTGTCTGGGTGGAAAATGCCACTCAGCAGAGTCCTCAGTTGAGAAAATCCCTGTCTCTTCTTGCCCACTTGACCTAGCTATCCCTTGTCTCTCCCCACCCCCAAGATATACACTGGGACCAAATCTTCTACAAAAAGTGCACCTGAGTACAGATTATTCAGGCGTGCCACATTAGGCATCTGAGTCAGAAGTTGGAATTGGATACTGAGCCAGGTTGGCCATCAAGTCCTGGCACGTCATACCCAAACAGTTGGCCTCAGGGCTCTTAGATGAGACCACAAGTGGCTCTGGGGAAGGAAGTTGCCTGTCTGGCCTCTGCCTTATCTTCTACTCACGGTAGCTGCTACCCAGGCTGTCAGGAGATGGCCACATTCCAAGTGTGGCTGAATGAAGGCTAGTCCCAGAATGCAGCTCTGCCTGTTCCCATGTGCCCATCTCATCAGCCCAAGGCTAGAGGCTGTGAGAGAAGGTAGGAAGTGACAGCTGAAATAGGGAGTCCTGCCAGGCTCGTGATCCCTGGGGTTGCAGCTTTGAGGAGCCCTGTGTCTGGAGTTGCAGCTTGTAGGAACCATCAGCTTATTCCCCCATCCCTCTAAGGAAATGCCCAAGGATCTTTATTACTACTCTTGGAGAGGCAGAATAGAGAAGGGCAGCATCTGAAGCTGACTGCCTAGGTTCAAAGTGTAGGCCTGCTGCTCATTGGCTGTGCCTGTGTAGCTTTAGGTGAGTTACTTCTTCCTTTCTTCCTATGTCTCAGTTTTCTCACCTATAAAACGGGTATAATGATAGTCATTCTGTTATTGAGTTGTTGTAAAAACTAAACAAATTGCGTACATTTAAAATAGTGGCAGGATTGTCTTAAGCACATAATAAATGTTAGAGATGAACCGAAGTTAATATTATTTTGGGGTTATATCAGGTTGAATGACAGTTACTCATTGGCACAAATCAGCTTTCACTTTATGAGCATTTATTGACCATCTTCCATGTGAACAGTGCATCTGCCCAGGACCATGTGGTCACAGAATCTCCAGAGGCGTGACTATCTGCCTGCACTAAAGGAGCCTCTAAAAAGATTGACTTCCACCCTCAAACTCACTAATGGAATGGAAAACAAAGGGGGGCAGTTTCCTTCTCCCGCCATAATATGTGCCATCATATGTTTGAGTCCCAGCTCTATACCACCTTGAAATTCACAGCACTGACCCACATTTTATTGTTTCTCTTTATTGAGCTTCCTGTTTGCCCACAGGACTATAAGCTCTGTGAAGGTGGGAACTGGGTCCCCGCTGCACCGTAAGGGTTAAGCACATAGAAGGTTCTTAATAAATATGTGTTGTATATCTGTTGAATGACGTTTCCCTACGTGATAAGAAATTTCTTCCACTTCTTATTGCTTTGCCAATGCAATCAAATTATCTTGGCTGATCTGCCCCCGGGGGAGGAGCTGTCTCTGGCCCCCACACAGCTGACCTTCTTTTCCTCAGCTGTCTAAGCTAGCTCCATCCTTGGTAATGAAGATGGGTGTGTGATGGAGATCAGCCTCTTGTCATAGCACAATAGGAATACTGTATCAAACACACAGAGTGCAAGGTGCTATTCATTTTGCTCTACCAATTGTTGTGAATAAAACCCCCTCTCAGATTAGCAGGTCCAAACTCAAGGTTTATTCAGCTGCACAGCTGTAGAAACTCATGCTATCAGCGAGAAATCCAACCTGAGCCCACAAACAAAGGGAGATGATGAGCATGTAAACAGCTGCACGTTTTCAATTCCCAGAGCCTCTTCAAGGATAAAGAACTCGTTTTTATAACATATTTCAGCCAAGGTCATGCAATTTCTGCAGCTGGAATGGCGTCTGTTGCACCAACAAGGCAGTTAATGATTGCGTATCACTGTCTTCCACCAACATTTCTTTGATTCAACACTGTTGGAATTAATGCATTTGCTTATAATTAGAACACCTACCATTCATTAAGTGCCTACTGTGAGCTAGCCACTTCACATAGTTGTAAAAACTTTCTTTTTTTTTTTTTGGCTACACTGAGCAGCATGTGGGATCTTAGTTCCCCAGCCAGGGATCAAACCCGTGCCCCCTGCATTGAAAGTGCGGAGTTTTAACCGCTGGACCACCAGTAAAGTACCCTAAAAACTTTTAAAGTAATTTTAAACATACAAAAGCATTGCAAAGATAGCACAGATTTCCCGAATACCCTTCAACAGCCTCCCTTAATGTTTACACCTTACATAACTATGGTACAATGATCGAAAGTCAGAAATGAATGTTGGTAAGATACCACTAACTGAACTACAAGACATATTTTGATTTCTTCAGTGTTTCCACTAGTGCTTTTTCCCCCCTTCTGTTACAGAATTTGATCTGCACTGCATTTAATTGTCATATCTCCTTAGTGTCCTCCAATCTCTGACAGATCCACAGTCTTTGTTGCTCTTGAACTTGGCACTTTTGAAGAGTACTTGTCAGATATGTTGTCAGACATTCTACATATATGTAGAATGTCCCTAACTTGAGTTTGTCTGATGTTTTTCACATGTTTAGACTGAGATTATGGTTTGGGGGACGAATATCACAGAGGTTTATGCACCCTTCTCGTCAAATCAGATCTGGGGGTACATGACATTGATGTATTTTATTACTGGTGATATCAACCTTGAGTACTTGGCTAAGGTAGCATCTACCAGGTTTCTCCAAAGTAAAGTTACTATTTTTTTCCTTTCCATACACATGGAATACTTTTAATCTGTACACAACCCTGCAGGTTTGATTAATCCCATTTTACAACTGAGAAAACTTGAGATATCTGCTCTATTTTTACCGTTAAGTCATGGGAAACTCACAGAATTTAGAGATTATCTCTTTTCTTGAACAAAAGAGGAAACCAAAGCCTAGAGAGATTAAATGACATGGTCAAGGTCATTCTGCCAGTTCACTACAGAACCAAACTAGACCCCAGGTCTCCTGATATCCAGTGAAGGAATAAATGCATGACTAAGACTCCGGTAATGTGCATTAGGCATAAGATCTCTGGATCCTTGCATATAAATAGTCAGGGCTTCCCTTCCCCTAGCTCTGATGGGAGTGGAATCTAACACCATCAGCCGTGCTGAAAACAACAGTCAAGAAGCAGCTGTCTGATTCTGGCTGGACTTGCCGTGGCACTGCAGACTTTAGCTGGTCATAAGACAGGCAGATCTGATATCAGATGCCAATGTCTCCTTTATTTCTGCTAGAATGTGAGTTATATGGCCTCCATTGTCTGCGGTTAATATGGTAATCTGTTTCCAGTGGAGCTGCTGATGGCTTTCTATCCCCTGGACTGAGAAGTTATTTTAGTCTAGAGTGCCACTCCCCCCGCACCCCTGGAATTATGCTGGGCATTCAGAGGGTTTGGTAGATGGAAATCTTAAAAGCAGAGTGGAATGCTTGATATTGTCATAGGAGTTCCATTACTAAGAAGGCTTTTAGGTAAGATGGTCAATTATGAGCTAAAACCCATTAAACTCCAAATATTTATGTGTTTTGACTGTGTTTCTGCTGCCTATCACTATGATACACTGATACTGAGAAGGATGTGAAAAAGTGAAGGAATTCTGCACGCAGACCAAACTTCAGAACTGTGGTCTTCCCTATGTCTACAACAATCTGATAGGCCGGTATTAGTTAACCAGGACGTAAGGCTCAGCACAACTTTAAGGCAAACTAACGGTGATGAGCTGTGCTTTCCACTCTAGGGAGCCTTTAGGAGAATGGCCCAATCTGGGACTGGCCCTGGTCATGTTGATGTGTGGGACCAGGACCCTAGAATTCACTTAGTTCTGAAAGTGAGTTGTACCCCAGAACATAAATAGTCCTATAGGTACATTTAAATGAAAACAGCTGGGACTTCCCTGGTGGTCCAGTGGCTTACAGTCCGTGCTCCCAATGCAGGGGACCCGGGTTCGATCCCTGGTCAGGGAACTAGATCCCGCATGCTGCAACTAACACCCGGTGCAGCCAAGTAAATAAATAAATATTAAAAAAAAAAAAAGAAAGAAACTAGGCCTCTAGAGCAGGGAATGTCTTGGTACCTGGTCAAACTGGAATCTACATCCTGGGATCACTTCTGTCAGGAACTGACCACCCCAGGTCCACCATAGCCAGGATCTGCAGGATGATTTAGACCTGGGAAAAGAAGGAAGGTGACAAAACTGGCCTTCCAAATGCATGAAGAACTTTCCCTAACCACTATACAGGGCATCTGCCCTAAATAAATGCCTGCCATAAACATGTAGTCCATTCTTTTTCTTAGTGTGAATACCCTCCTGAAAGCTCCATGGTCAGCTCCTGCAGTCAGACAGGACCTCTGTGGGGAAGCACATATAGAAGCACATACAGCGCTGCCATAGTCTGGGTGGTGTGAGGTCAGGGGCTGCTGGCCTAGTGCTCTGAGGGTGGTGTTTGTGGTCCCTGAAGTAGGGGGCTTGGCTTGGCCTGGCATTTCTCCAGTGAAGAACAGCTGATCTTATGATTCTGAAGAGGTCTGCTGCATCAGAAATAAAGGTGTTTTCTTGTACTGGAGTTCATTCTTTTTATTTTTATTAGAAAAAATTTTAATTGAAGTATAGTTGATTTACAATGTTGTGTTAGTTTCAGGTGTACATCAAAGTGATTCAGATATACATATACTTTTCTAGATTCTTTCCCATTATAGGTTTTTACAAGATATTCAATATAGTTCCTTGTGCTATACAGTAGGCGCTTGTTGTTTATCTATTTTATATATAGTAATGTGTATTTGTTAATCCCAGACTCCTAATTTACCTCTCCCCCACTTTCCCCTTTGGTAACCATAAGTTTGTTTTCCATGTCTGTAAGTCTGTTTCTGTTTTATAAGTAAATTCATTTGTATCATTTTTTTTTTAGATTCCACATGTAAGTGATGTCATATGGTATTTGTCTTTCTTGGTATGACTTACTTCACTTAGTAAGATAATCTCTAGGTCCATCCATTTGCTGCAAGTGGCATTATTTCATTCTTTTAAAACATTTTTTATTTATTTATTTTTAAATATTTATTTTGGCTGTACCAGGTCTTACTTGTGGCATGCAGGATCTTTGTTACAGCATGTGCACTCTTTAGTTGCAGCATGAATGTGGGATCTAGTTCACCGACCAGCAATGGAACCCAGGCCCCCTGTGTTGGGAGCATGGAGTCTCACCCACTGGACCACCAGGGAAGTACCATTATTTCATTCTTTTTATGGCTGAGTAATATTCCATTGTATGTGTATACATCTTTTACCCATTCATCTGTTGATTGACACTTAGGTTACTTCCATGTCTTGGCTATTGTGAATAGTGCTGCTATGAACATAGGGGTGCATGTATCTTTTTGAATTACAGTCTTCTCCGGATATATGCCCAGGAGTGGGATTGCAAGATCATATGGTAATTCCATTTTTAGTTTTTTTAAGAAACCTCTATACTGTTCTCCATAGTGGCTTGGAGTTCATTCTTAACTCCATTTGTTTCATCCTATTTTACATGCTACAGCTTATAAGTCTTTACAACAATAGAAACCAAACATTTTAAAGCTATTAGATACTAGGAAGATATGGCCCAGCATCTTTGTTTTTAAAACTTTTTGCTTTGAAATAGTTTAAAATTTACAGGAAAGTTGAAAATATAGTGTAAGGAATTCCTGTATACCCTTCATGCAGATTCTTCAGTTATAACATTTTAATACATTTTGCCAACTTTCTCTCTGTCTGTCTCTTTTTCTCATACATACATAATTTTCTGAGCCATTTGAGAGCAAGTCAGAGCTATGCTACTTTAATACTTCCATATGTATTTCCTAAAAATAAGGAAATTCTTCTCTGTAATCATAGTACAATTCTCAAAATTAGGAAAATTACCATGTAATCAAAAGATCCTATTCAAGTTTTGCCAACTGTCCCAGTAATGTCCCTTATAGTTCCAGGATGGAACCCAGGATCATACATTTGTTGTCATATCTCTTTAGTCCCCCTTTAATCTGGAACAGTTCCTCAGACCTGTTTTTCATGGCCTTCACATTTTGAGCAGTATAGGATGTGCCTCAATTCTGGCTTTAAAAAAAAAATTAATTAATTAATTTGGCTGCATCAAGTCTTAGTTGCGGCACGCGGGATCTTTGTTGCTGCGTGCGGATCTTCGTTGTGGCGTGTGAACTCTTGTTGCAGCATGTGAACTCTTAGTTGCAGCATGTGGGATCTAGTTCCCCGACCAGGGATCGAACCCAGGCCCTCTGCATTGGGAGCGTGGAGTCTCAGTCACTGGACCATCAGGGAAGTCCCCAGCTTTGGTCTGCTTATTATAAACTTACATAAATGAAATCACTCAGTAAACATTTTATCAAAAACATACTTCTATGTTGATATATATAGATTGTTATTTTAATGGTTGCATAATATTCTACTGTATGAAAGGGCTATATTTAACCAATCCCCTGATAAAGGACATTTAGTTTATTTCTAGTTTTCCATAGTATAAACCATATTACAATTAGTAGCTCTGAGCAATTTATCTGATTTATTTGAAGTGGAATTTCTGGGTTAACGTATACAAATTTAAAATTTTGATGCTATTGCCAGATTGCCATCCAGAAAGATTATACTTAGCATAATTCCACCAACGATGCACGAAAGTGCCTATTCCCCACACCAACATTAGCACTGGACATTTTCATTTTAATCTTGGCCAATAAGGGATGCCCCCATTTCTCTGAATATTAATAATGCTGAGCGTATTTCATGCTCATTTTGCCTGTTTCAATTTCTTTTATGAATTACCTTTGCCCATATTTCTTTTGAGCAGTTTCTAACGTTTAAACTGATTTGTCAACTCATTCCTTGGCATTTAAGTCTTAAAGGAAAGACACATTATATATTCATTTTAGAGCTTTGTTTGAATCTTTGTTAAAATGATTCTAAGTTCTTATATAAAATCCAGTTTCCTGAGAAAACATATCGAGAATTAGCCACAACAAGGTAACTCAACACTGTAGGCCACCTTGGCCCCGCTTAGTTCTCTGGTCCTGAGCTTCAGATATAGGAGGTGGGTAAAGTGTGAGAAGCAATAAGAGCAGAGAACATTTAAGAACACCCAGGATGTATTTCTCTCCAGTCAATGTATCTAGTTAAACCTTTCAGGATAGTTCTGGGTCAAGACAGAGCAGTTCCTCACTAAACTACTCTAAAGTTCTTATTTCATTCCTTCCTCCAAAAATATTTTAAATGGATGAATAGACATGTAATAAATGTTGAACTGAAGATAGGTCTTAATTATTCAGCCTTAAGTGCTATTAAAAACCATCATTTACATTAGGTAAGAGCATTCAGTTTTCAGTTTAAGTCTTACTGTAGCTTGGCAAGGGAAACTTGAAGCTGGGGAATAGGACTTCAGCTAATGGAGGCTTCTTCCTTTCTCCTTAATTGCAAAACTTACAGAAATAGGAGCAAAGAATCTGTATATGTCTATGTGTGCTTATATATGGTGCAAAGCTCAAATCTGAACTGACACAATCAAATGTGTCCACGAGGAAATGTGTAATGTTTACTATATCTGGAGGGAAGAGTCCTAGGTCAGAAAAGTAAATCAGAAACAAATACATTCAATTCTCAATTTTTTTTTATTTATTTATTAATTATTATTATTATTTTTTGCGGTACGCGGGCCTCTCACTGCTGTGGCCTCTCCCCTTGCGGAGCACAGGCTCCGGACGCACAGGCCCAGTGGCCATGGCCCATGGGCCCAGCCACTCCGTGGCATGTGGGATCCCCCTGGACTGGGGCACGAACCCATGTCCCCTACATCCGCAGGCGGACTCCCAACCACTATGCCACCAGGGAAGCCCCAATTCTCAATTTTAAATCAATCAAATCTATCAGTCAACCAGTTACAGCCAACTATTACTAAAAGCCAAGTATAATCGTGCTCTGGCAGATATAAGACAAATATAACATGATCTTGAAGAACAAACAATCTAGTAGGGGAACAAGACAGACAAACCTGAAACACTGAAGCACCATCCCTGAGAATGCTAAGCAGAATGCATATTATAAGTGGGGCAGCATTTCAGAGAAGGGCAAAATCACTGCTCATAGTAAAGGGGAGTTAAGGGTGTTAGGGTAGTTAGAAAGGCTCTGTGTGGAAGTGGGTTTGAGTTGGGCCTGGATGGATGGTAGGATTTGCATAGGTGGAGGGCAGACCGTGGATATTGGGACCCAGGGAAAAGAGGCATAGAGGTGGCAGTTGGCAAGCTGCTGAGTGGAAGAAGCCTGATAAGCAAATGTGCATGTTGAGCAGTGCTGAGGACATGTGACTGTCCCAGCAGATGCTGCAGCCTCAGGGCGTCCCTGGGGAGCATCCTGGGGAACTGGCATGGTGTAGTGTTCTAGCCCATGCCATGCTGTACTAGAGTCTGAGGCAAAAGTAAAATGCAATACTATCGATCTTGTCCTTATTTAAAATTTTAATATTTTGTTCATCATGGATTTTTTTTTTTGCTGTTAATTTTGATTTTTAAAAATATTGCATTAAAATATTATTTATTTTGATTACTGTGATTTGGGACATCCCCTTAAATTTTGTGCCACAGGCAAGTGCCTTATTTGCCTCACCCTCATCCCAGCCCTGTGTTCTATTTCTGAAGTTTGAGGGTGGGGACATGGGTAATTATTTTATTATTTTTAATTATAGCTTACTCATATTATAAATAAGCTTTGGTTAGTGGACAGTATTTAATAAAAAAATTAATATAAAGAAATTAGAATTTTAAGGAGATTAATTTGGAACTTTGGAGCCCAAAAACATGACAGGGAAAAGAGCCCTTTGTGTTCCTGAGTCAGTCTCTAGGGTAGAGTAACTCCCTGTTGCTGCAGTGAATACACTGCAAGCAGAAAAGGTTGTCTTGTCCAGGTCTAAGTGGGTAAAAGATAACTGGGGTGGGGGGGCATCAGAAGCTGCTGTCCACTTGGAGATAGGCCTTGAGCAGCTCAGCTGCTGGAGCCTGAGTGGCTCTGCCACATGGACTGAGACAAGCTTCCACAAGGTGGGTGGGCTTGGCCCATTTCTCACATAAAACAAACCCATCCAGCTGTGCTCAAAGAGAAGCTGCCCACTGGGCCAGAGTGCATACCACAGGTCATGGCCCAAGGAGCAATGTGAGATCTGTGAACGCTATAAATGTCTCTGGGCCACTTGCATGTAGGAGAAGAGGAGGTGTGTGACACAAAGAGTATTATTAGCACATCTAAAAATGTAACATCTGAAAAATCTGAAAGCTATTGTTCATTAGTAAACTGTTGACTTATGAAAGATGACTTTGAGCCAGAGAAGTCAATAGCGTGCAGCACAAATCGCAAAAAAAAGGCCCCTGGAAAGGCAGAAAGATGCAGCTGCTCCCAGCACTTGCAACAGGTGCACTGCTCTGTCACTGGATTTGGACCTTCCAGTCAGCACCAACGTTCAGTGAGAACTTCTCCAGGTTCAGGGTGGATGTTTTGGCACAATATGTAAAAGCCACAGGCTGAGCTTTACCATCTAGATATCAAAATTGTAAAAGGCAAAGTTTGATGAACATCTAGGAGAGAAATTTTGAATTTAAAATGTTTCTGACTCTGTTATAAAACCTTATGCCCCATATAGGAGAATCCAAATTAATAGCACTTGTACCCATGGACTTCCATGAAATTTTAAAACATGAAACACTCCACTGTTTTAAGTGCAAGACTGAATGAAAACAAACTAAGGAACAAAGTGATTTGTCCAACAAATTCAGTAGGTAAAAAAGGATATATCCTATCCCATGTCCTTTAAGAAACTCCATAAACTCCATGAGCAGGATTCCCCAGGACTTCAGATATTTACAGTTTAAAAAAAATATTCAGAGAAGCTACAATATTATTTCAAGTCCCAAATAATTTCCTTTAGGAAAATTTTTTACAATGAGCAGAAAGACCAGTTGATGAAGAGAAGTAGGATGGCCTCATGCCCACTAGATACTAGTATATTTGACTCCTGCCAGAAAGAGCAGAGTCCACTTGGCTAGGCATATTATGTCAGTTTTAGACTAATCATCTCTTCACTGCAGATACTTCTATGTCTACAAAAACAAATGGCCTGTTTTCTCACCAGGTGAGTGGCTGGTCACAGAAGATGGCTGCTTTTTGAGGCCTAGGACCAAGATCTTCTCCACCACACACTTGCTGGCATAATGACCCCTCTTGTCAGCACAACTGGAATAGATACAACAAATGGCATTAGGAGAAGGAGAGAAATAGGGGTTTGGACTGGTTACTAGGTCACCATCCCGAGCCTTGTGAGTTCCCCTCCCATCTTTCTCTGTGGAGGCATGAAACATATAGTGGTCACATTTACTAGGATGAAGAGATGAAAATAGATGACCCTATGTGCCGAGGACAAGCTAACCAGTGGTCTCCCTCTAACAAGCCATTCGAAGAGGCATCACTTAAGGATACTGAAGTCCCAAATGTTACTTGGATGCTGCAATCAAATTGTAAGAAATCAGATACTTAATGAATGGCTGAAGAGGTGAATAAATGGGATTAATGGGAATTTATACTGAATTCTTTTTGATTTTTCAGAGAGGAAAGGAAAGGAAGACAGAGCCAATAAGGAAGGGATGTTCATGAAGTGGTTGAAAAATACTCCTGGGGGGCTCCAGACCAAGATGGCAACATAAGAGGCTCCTGAATTTCCCTCCTCCCACAGATGCACTGAATATAAAGCTACACATGGAGCAATTCCCTTTGAGAGAAATCTGGAAACTAGCTGAGTGACTCCCATACATTGGGTGACTAAGAAAATACCCACATCAAAACAAGTAGGAGGGACTTTCCTGGTGGTCCAGTGGGTAAGACTCCACGCTCCCAATGTAGGCAGTCCAGGATAGATCCCTGGCCAGGGAACTAGATCCCACATGCATGCTGCAACTAAGAAGTCGGCATGCCACAACTAAGACCCGGCACAGCCAAAATAAACTATAAATAAATAAAAATAAGTTAAGAACAAAAGAACCAAAATAAACAAACAAATAAAACAAGTAGGAGAGCAGAAGCAAGAAGAAGTACAATTCTGCAGCCTGTGCAACGAAAACTGCATTCACAGAAAAATAGACAAAAATGAAAAGGCAGAGGACTATGTACCAGATGAAGGAACAAGATAAAACCCCAGAAAACCAGCTACATGAAGTGGAGATAGGCAACCTTCCAAAAACAGAATTTAGAATAATAATAGTGAAGATGATCCAGAACCTCGGAAAAAGAATGGAGGCAAAGATCGAGAAGATGCAAGAAATGTTTAACAAAGACCTAGAAGAATTAAAGGACAAACACCTAGAAGAATTAAAGAACAAACAAACAGAGATGAACGATACAATAACTGAAATGAAAAATACACTAGAAAGAATCAATAGCAGAATAACTGAGGCCAAAGAACAGATAAGTGACCTGGAAGACAGAATGGTGGAATTCACTGCCATGGAACAGAATAAAGAAAAAAGAATGAAAAGAAATGAAGACAGCCTAAGAGACCTCTGGGACAACATTAAACGTACCAACATTCACATTATAGTGGACCCAGAAGGAGAAGAGAAAGGACCTGAGAAAATATTTGAAGAGATTATAGTCAAAAACTTCCCTAACATGGGAAAGGAAATAGCCACCCAAGTCCAGGAAGTACAGAGAATCCCAGGCAAGATAAACCCAAGGAGAAACACACCAAGACACATAGTAATCAAATTGACAAAAGTTAAAGACAAAGAAAAGTTATTAAAAGCAAAAAGGGAAAAATGACAAATAACATACAAGGGGACTCCCATAGGTTAACAACTGATTTCCCAGCAGAAACCCTACATGCCAGAAGGGAGTGGCATGATATATTTAAAGTGATGAAAGGGAATAAACTACAACCAAGATTACTCTACCTGGCAAGGATCTCATTCAGGTTCGACAGAGAAATCAAAAGATTTACAGACAAGCAAAAGCTAAGAGAATTCAGCACCACCAAACCAGCTTTACAACAAATGCTAAAGGAACTTCTCTAGGCCTGAAACACAAATGCTAAAGGAACTTTACAACAACAAATGCTAAAGGAACAAATGCTAAAGGAACTTCTTCTCTAATTGGGAAACACAAGAGAAGAAAAGGACCTACAAAAACAAACCCAAAACAATTAAGAAAATGGTAATAGGAACATACATATCGGTAATTACCTTAAATGTGAATGGATTAAAGGCTCCAACCAAAAGACACAGGCTCACTGAATGGATACAAAAACAAGACCCATAGGGCTTCCCTGGTGGCGCAGTGGTTGGGAGTCCACCTGCCGATGCAGGGGACATGGGTTCGTGCCCCGGTCCGGGAAGATCCCACGTGCCGCGGAGCGGCTGGGCCCGTGAGCCATGGCTGCTGAGCCTGCGCGTCCGGAGCCTGTGCTCCGCAACAGAAGAGGCCACAACAGTGAGAGGCCCCCGTACAGAAAAAAAAAAAAAAAACAAAAAACAAGACCCATATATATGCTGTCTACAAGAGACCAACTTCAGACCTAGGGACACAAACAGACTGAAAGTGAGGGGATGGAAAAACATATTCCATGCAAATGGAAATCAAAAGAAAGCTGGAGTAGCAATACTCGTATCAGATAAAATAGACTTTAAAATAATGTTACAAGTGACAAGGAAGGACACTACATAATGATCAAGGGATCAATCCAAGAAGATATAACAATTATAAATATATATGCACCCAACACAGGAGTACCTCAGTACATAAGGCAGATGCTAATAGCTGTAAAAGAGGAAATCGACAGTAACTCAATAATAGTGGGGGACTTTAACACCTCACTTACCCAATGGACATACCATCCAGATGGAAAATTAATAAGGAAACCCAAGCTTTAAATGACACAATAGACCAGATAGATTTAATTGATATTTATAGGACATCCCATCCAAAAATAGATTACACTTTCTTCTCAAGTGCATACGGAACATCCTCCAGGATAGATCACATCTTGGGTCACAAATCAAGCATTGGTAAATTTAAGAAAAGTGAAATCATATCAGGCATCTTTTCCAACCACAATGCTATGAGATTAGAAATTAATTACAGGGAAAAACATGTAAAAAACACAAACACATGGAGGCTAAACAATATGTTACTAAATAACCAAGAGATCTCTGAAAAAATCAAAGAGGAAATTAAAAAATACCTAGAGACAAATGACAATGAAAACACAATGATCCAAAACCTATGGGATAGAGCAAAAGCAGTTCTAAGCGGGACGTTTATAGCTATACAATCCTACCTCAAGAAACAAGAAAAATCTCAAATAAACAATCTAACCTTACACCTACAGGAACTAGAGAAAGAAAAACAAACAAAACCCAAAGTTAGTCTAAGGAAAAAATCATAAAGATCAGAGCAGAAATAAATGAAATAGAAACAAAGAAAACAGTAGCAAAGATCAATAAAACTAAAAGCTGGTTCTTTGAGACGATAAAGAAAATTGATAAACCTTTAGCCAGACCCATCAAGAAAAAGAGGGAGAGGACTCAAATCAATAAAATTAGAAATGAAAAAGGAGAAGTTACAACGGACACTGCAGAAATACAAAGCATCATAAAAGACTACTACAAGCAACTCTATGCCAATAAAATGGAAAACCTGGAAGAAATGGACAAATTCTTAGAAAGGTATAAACTTCCAAGACTGAACCAGGAAGAAACAGAAAATATGAACAGACCAATCACAAGTAATGAAATTGAAACTGTGATTAAAAATCTTCCAACAAACAAAAGTCGAGGACCAGATGGCTTCACAGGTGAATTCTACCAAACATTTGGAGAAGAGCTAACACCCATCCTTCTCAAACTCTTCCAAAAAACTGCAGAGGAAGGAATACTCCCAAACTCATTCTACGAGGTCACCATCACCCTGATACCAAAACCAGACAGAGATACTACAAAAAAATAAAATTACAAACTAATATCACTGATAAATATAGATGCAAAAATACTCAACAAAATACCAGCAAACAGAATCCAACAACACATTAAAAGGATCATACACCATGATCAAGTGGGATTTATCCCAGGGATACAAGGATTCTTCAATATACGCAAATCAATGTGATACACCATATTAACAAACTGAAGAATAAAAACCATATGATCATCTCAATAGATGCAAAAAAAGCTTCTGACAAAATTCAACACCCATTTTTAATAAAAACTCTCCAGAAAGTTGGCACAGAGGGAACCTACCTCAACATAAGAAAGGCCATATGTGGAAAAAAAAAAAAAGTAGGAAAGGCTGAGCCACACTCTCCATATAACCCCCACCCCTGGCATAGTCCCATACAATTGGGAAGGAATCCCCAACTCCTGGCTTCTCCAGGAAGAGTGAAGGGTTTGGACCACACTTCTAGTGTCCCTCCTTTCAAGGCTCCCACCTGAGGGATGGCCCTCAAATCACCTAGCTCTGATAGCCAACGGGCTTAATCATAGCAAATAAAGAAGCAGTTGTTAATAGGCAGTGTGGCTATCCCCACAGGGCTCAGTGCAGAGGGAGCAGGCAAAAACATCCATCTCACAGGTTCTCCATGGAAGGGATTTGACTGCATACTTTCCCAGCTACTGCCTGAGTGTCCTAATCAGCCTGCATCTAGGTGCTGACTAAAATCTGCCCCTTTGAGACACGGATGGGTCTCAGCACATCCTCAACAACTGTGAGTCACTAAGAACAAAGATGGCAGCTTGGATAATCACAAAGGTCTGAGAAACAACAAGGAGCTCAGGCCCAGCTGATCGACGAGGTTCATCTCCTACATGAGACCAGTCTGTCAAGACTGGAAGAGGTGGCTGTCTTATCTAATGTGAGAAACCAACACAAAGAGTCAAGGAAAATGAAACAGGAGAATAGGTTCCAAACAAAAGAACGTGATTAATCTACAGAAACTGACCTCAATAAAATGGAGATAAGTTATTTACCTGATAGACAGTTCAAACTAGTGGTCATAATGATGTTCACCAAGGTCAGAGAGCAATGCATGAACAAAGTGAGAATTTCAACGAAGACAGAAAATATTAAAAAGTACTAAACAAAATATAGACCTGAAGAATACAAGAAGTGAACTGAAAAATTCAATAAATACTGCATGGTGTAACTTATATATGGAATGTAAAAAAATTTTTAAAAAAGGCAAGTTGAACTCATAGAAAACAGAGTAGAATGGGGGTTGCTAGGGGCTGGGGGGTGGGGGAAATAGAGAGAGGCTGGTAAAAGAGTACAAACTTTCAGCTATAAGATGAATAAGGTTTGAGAATCTAATGTATAACATGGTAAATATAGTTGATAATACTATATTGCATAACTGAAATTTGCCAAGAGAGTAGAACTTAAGTGTTCTCATCAAAAGGGGAAAAAAAAGGGTTAAACATGTGAGGTGATAGATGTGTTAATTAACTTGATGATGGGAATACTTTCACAATGTGTACATATATCAAATCATCACATTGTATACTTTAAATATATTACAATTGTTTTTTTATTTTTTTTTAATTTTTATTTTATTATTATTTTTTTTTTGTGGTACGTGGGCCTCTCACTGTTGCGGCCTCTCCCGTTTTGGAGCACAGGCTCCGGATGCACAGGCTCAGCGGCCATGGCTCACGGGCCCAGCCGCTCCGCGGCATGTGGGATCCTCCCGGACCGGGGCATGAACCCGTGTCCCCTGCATCGGCAGGCGGATTCTCAACCACTGCGCCACCAGGGAAGCCCTGTATTTTTATACTAGTATATTTTATTAAAATTTTATTTCTAAATTATACCTTAATGACCTAGAGATTATCATACTGAGTGCAGTGAGTCAGAGAAAGAGAAATATTGTATGATATCCCTTATATGCAGAATCTAAAAAGAAATGATACAAATGAACTTATTTACAAAACAGAAAAAGACTCACAGACTTAGAGAATGAACTTACGGTTACCAGGGGGGAAGGGATAGTTAGGCAGTTTAAGATCGACAATGTACACACTGCCATATTTAAAATGGATAACCAACAAGGACATAATGTATAACACAGGGAACTCTGCTCAATGTTATGTGGCAGCCTAGATGGGAGGGGAGTTTGGGGGAGAATGGATACATGTGTATGTATGGCTGAGTTGCTTTGCTGTGCACCTGAAACTATCACAGCATTGTTAATCAGCTATTCTCCAATATAAAATAAAAAGTTAAAAAAATTATACTTTAATGAATCTGGGGGGGGGAGGAAAAACACTTCAAAGTGTCCTTCATCATTAATTTCTTAAAATAGCAACTCTGCATTTGAGGATAGCAAAAGGATAGCATAATTTAAGAAAGCACACAGCTTTTTTAGCTGCCATTACCTGTTGGTCAAAACACCTGAGGCGAATGAAAACTTTCTGTGCAAGAATTGCTTCTGGTGGAGGTATTGGAATGAATGACCATCATCGAGATAGAATTCACCCACAGCAGAACCCTGGAGAGTGAATCACGGATAGAGAATGTGCTTATGTAATAGCTTTCTAGGAAAAGACTGTCGCCTCCCTAAAGGAAATAACAGATTTAAAAATCTATGAAAAATTATGTTGAACAACTGCTTAATAGTCAAGCTGTACAAAGCAGTCATATAATATATATATCCTTAATACACATTTGTGAAATAATATGAATAAACAAGTCACACAAGAGGAGGACAGAGTTGGGCCTTGTTGAAAGAGATTTAAACTATGAAGTATGGTCAGCGGCATAGGTGGCTTCCCAAAAATATTATCCTAGAAGGTGACAACAGATCAAGAAAAGTTCACCAAATGGAAATGAAATTAAAAGAAAAAATTGGTATACAATGTATGAGATCAGCTATCTTTAGAAGACCCTCCATTTAAAGAACGGTATCTAGTTCCTACTGTCTTTTAGTAGGAGGACCACTTTAGCATGTCAGACAATGTCACAGCACTCCATATGGCAGTTCACTGTTATTGATGTTTCATGTGCTATGGACCTCGAGTTTCTTGTAATTATTCCATGGCCCCAGATGGGCCCGAGGTCCATAGTTTGACCCAAGAAAACATGCTTAAATGAAACGGATTGAAAAGAAAGAAGTAAGAAAAAGAAAGCTTAATTATTTTATAACATTTGCTTAAGAGTAAGGATTTGTGTTTGGCACTGTATTTTGGCAAATGGCTAGGAGAGGAATCTGTTATAGGCCTCATTTGGCTCAAAAGATCTCCTCAAAAGGACAGATCAACTCTGGAATCCTTCCAGGTTTTACCCAAGGAGATTGTAGTTGTTTGAGCCATGAGCACAGAAGTCATTGCATGAGACTGTGTCCCTGGAATGTTGCATAGACACAGGACCCTTTTATAGGAGACTGATATTCAGGGCTAATCCACATGGCGGGCTGCCTATAGCTCAATGAGCTTTCAGTCCAGTGGTAGTCAATGCCAAGCTGCAGAGCACCAAGGGTCACAGTGCCCTAGAGGAAATTTCTATTATTTCTAGTTCTAAGAGTACCCTTAAGGATAATTCCAGTAAAGTCAGACAAGAAATGATTCAAAACTTTGATTTCTAGATAAACTTCAGAAGCATCTATCCTGTAGATGGGGTTCACCACTTTTACAGTGTCACATACTCAAAGGCTACAACTGTAAAGAAACAGAGTGGTAACAAACAAGATGTGTAAAAGTAACATTTTTCAAATACCTTAGTGCTTAGGGCCACCCAGAGTCCATATGGGGAATCAGTCATGCAGCCCGTGGATCTTCCTATAGTTGTCTTTATTGGTACCACACTTCCACCTCGTTGAAACACTGGTATCTATAACAAAGCAACACTCTCAGAGAAGGAGGATTCATATAAGGCAATGTCAAAGTAGACTTTTAAAATATTTCATTGTACAAGACTCACATTCGTTACAAGTATAGACTCAAAGGCAAAATAAATCTGTGAACACAGAGATGGCAAATAGGGGGGCCCTGGCATTAAAAGGAAAAGAGTTCAAACACTAAAAATGGTTCATTTTTAAATTATTAGGGAAACTTCTCACCCTTCATCAATTTATTATCTGTTCTGACTGTCCTATAAGTAGCCTTTCCTGTTTTGTATTTTACAAGTTTATTTCTAGGACCCTGCTAAAGAAGGAATTTGTCTGTATAAGCAGGCCCAGATGTACATATGTATGTCTTTATAAAAGATGTAGGGACTTCCCTGGTGGTCCAGGCGTTAAGAATCTGCCTTCCAATGCAGGGGACGCAGGTTTGATCCCTGGTCGGGGAACTAAGATCCCACATGCTGTGGGGCAACAAAAGCCTGCAAGCCACAACTACTGAGCCCATGTGCCACAACTAGAGAGAAGCCCACGGGCAGCAATGAAGAGCCCACACGCAGCAACGACAGATCCCATGTGCTGCAACTAAGACCTGACTAAGCCGAAAAAAAAAAAAAAAAAAAAAAAAGATGGTCATTTCTTGGTTTGGGAAAGATGACTGTTGTCCTTACTTCAGCCTATACCCTTCTTGCTCCTGCTTCCCTGGTCACCAGGATGACTGACTCAGTTCTGAGGGTAAAACTGTGAAACTTTTGTTATAGAAGCCACCAAGGGCACTTGAAGTGACTCTGACAACAGGGTTGTAGGCATGGCCCCTATCTATGGGTCTTCTGAAATGGCATTCCCAGCCATGACAGCCCAGTAGGTTCCCTGACTCTCAGTGCAATCCTCTGTAAGGAAGCTCCCTGGATCACGTGAAGGTCTGTACTTTGCTCTGAGTAATGTACAAGAGGGGAGAAGAGCAAGAATACAGTAGTCCCCCCTTCCCCACGGGGGATTTGTTCCAAGACCCCCAGTGGATGCCTGAAACTGAGGAGAGTACTGAACCCTATATAAAGGTATTTCCCCTACACTAATGGGCGGGTAGCACACACAGTGTGGATCTGCTGGACAGAGGGGATGATTCGTGTCCTGGGCAGGAGGGAGCAGGATGGTGCGAGATTTTGTCATGCTACTCAGGACAGCGTGCAATTTAAAGTGTATGAATTGTATATTTCTGGAATTTTCCATTTAATGTTTTTGGACCACAGTTAATACTTTTGGGTTTTTTCTTTTTAACACATTTTATTTACTTTTATTTATTTATTTTTGGCTGCACTGGGTTTTTGTTGCTGCATGCGGATTTTCTCTCGTTGCGGTGTGTGGGCTTCTCATTGTGGTGGCTTCTCTTGTTGTGGAGCACGGGCTCTAGGCACGCAGGCTCAGTAGTTGTGGCACACGGGCTTAGTTGCTCTGTGGCATGTGGGATCTTCCCGGACCGGGGCTTGAACCTGTGTCCCCTGCATTGGCAGGTGGATTCTTAACCACTGCGCCACCAGGGAAGTCCTGCAGTTAATATTTTTGGGCCATGGATGATTGAAGGTAAATGAAACTGTGGAAAGTGAAACCGCAGATAAGGGGGACTGCTGTATACATGAAGCTGGGAATCAGGGTGGAAGTAGTCAAGATGTCCATCCACCCTCTGCTTGACTTGAAGTCAGCAGCAAGAAGTAAAGCACATCTACCTCCCCACCCTCATCAGCCAATCTCTTCTTATTCTTTTTTTTTTTCCTTCAAAGAATGAGGCAGTAAGTTAGTATGAATGAGCTCTGGAGTAGGTGTTCAGTTGACCTGGGGTCTTGTCTCAGTTCTGCCACAATATAGCTGCAACCCTGGACAAGGAATTTAACTTCTCTGAACCTCACTTTCTTCACCTGTAAGCATGAGGGATTCAAGTAGATGAATGGTGAGGTCTCTTCTAGATCTGCAAGTTGGCATCTGAAATCATTTTCTATATAATGGAGTTCATATTGCTGCTGAGAATTTTTTAAAATAACATCAATATCTCTTTATAAATCTTTACACTACTTAGGGCCTGTGGTAGTCATTGTGATTCAGCTGCAGGAGCAAACTTCCCTTCAGAAATGCAGCTTAGATGGGCCACTCTGAGTCTAAAATCATAACTCATAGCCTCCCCTTGGGCCTAGAGGTCCAACTAAAAACTCATGTTTTCTGACTTGGTGTTGTAGAAGAATATTCTGTATGGTGTATGTGGGGACCATCATGTATACTCTCTGTTGTCAATGTTATTATTTTTCTTAGACATACAAATGTAAATCAGAGTATGTTTTTTATATTTTTTCTCACATTTAACAGCCTTATTGATATAATTCATGTCATACAATTCACCCATTTATAGTGTACAATTAAATGGCTTTTAGTATATTCAGAGTCATGCAACCATTACCATAATCAATTTAAAATCACCCCAAAAAGAAACACTATACCCATTAGTGGTCACTTCCCATTGCTCCCAAAACCCTCTCCCTGCCTTCAGCTCTAGGCAACCACTAATCTACATTTGGTCTTCAAATGTATGAGCTATTATGCAGAACACTGATGTCCTTGGTTCTTTCTATGTAGGCACATGTTATGGACTAAATGTGTCCCCACAAAATTTACGTTGAAGCCCCAACCCCCAATGTGACTGTATTTGGAGACAGGGCCTTTACAGAGGTAATTAAGACTAAATCAGGTCATAGGAGTTGGGGCCCTGATCCAAATGATTAGTGTTATAAGAGACAAGAGAGCTCACTCTCTCCCTCTGCCATGTGAGGACACAGCAAGGTGTCTGTCTACATGCCACGAAGAGAGCCCTCACCAGGAAATGAATTTGTTGGAACCTTGATTTGGGACTTCCAGCCTCTAGAACTGTGAGAAAAGAAATTCTGTTGTTGAAGCCACCCAGTCTATGGTATCCTGTCATGGCAGGCCAAGTAGACAAATACAGCACAATAGGTAAAAATAACAGTCTGAAAATAACTTACCGTGTCCAAGGCTACTGGAATCTTTACAGTACATGCTCCTTTCCAATGAGAAAATGTCTTAGAGTCATACCAGACCTGAAAAGAAACAGACCCTAATGAAAAAGAGTGTATAAGCAACTCCGTTCACAATTTCATTATTTAGTAAAACATCCATTTATCTGGATTTCAAAAAACCAGAAAGCTAAAATAAATACATTAAAAAAAAAAACACCTTGAGTAGAAGTTAGGAAGAACATATGCTTTTAAAAAGATCCCAAAGGAAAAACTTAGTACTGTGACAGATTAAGCTGACTAAAAGGCCATTCATTTTTCCATTCATCCATCCAAAAGTTATTTATAGACCAATCTACCGTGTGCCCAGCATTGCTGGGTACACACGAGTGAACAGGAAGACATAGAACCTGCCCTCATGGATTTTATAGTCCAGTTGGCTTATAAAAACTTAATGATCAGGACCTCCCTGGTGGCGCAGTGGTTAAGAATCCGCCTGCTAATGCAGAGGACACGGGCTCGAGCCCTGGTCCAGGAAGATCCCACATGCTGCGGAGCAACTAAGCCCGTGTGCCACAACTACTGAGCCTGCACTCTAGAGCCCGTGAGCCACAACTACTGAACCCACGTGCCACAACTACTGAAGCCCACATGCCACAACTACTGAAGCCCACATGCCTAGAGCCCGTGCTCCACAAGAGAAGCCACTGCAGTGAGAAGCCTGCACACCGCAAAGAATAGCCCCCGCTTGCCACAACTAGAGAAAGCCTGCGTGCAGCAACAAAGACCCAATGTAGCCAAAAATAAATAAATAAATAAAGTTTTTTTAAAAAACAAAAAACCTTAACGATCTAGTAGTGAAAAAGACAATGGAAGAGAGAAAACCACAACAAAGCAGAAAAGCACATTGCAAGCAAACAGATTACAAATGAGGCAGGAGAAAAAAAAGTGTCAGACAAGGAAACATCTTAGAGAAAAACAAATGGAAACTTGGATTACTACTATAGTGTCATTGTTTCTTAACAGAGTTCAATTCAGGAATGAGGTTCAAACTCTTACCTGAGAGGCCTGTCAATGGGGTTTACTTGCTAAAGTGCAAAAAAAGTCCTGCAAAGTAATTTGGTGGGATAAATCCTTAAGATACCATCAGAAGCAGCATGAAAACAAAACCTTTTTCTCTCTTCTAGTTCAATATAATTTCTGGCAGCCATAGAGTCTATTTCGCAAGTTCACCTCCTGGGATTACCAGAGCCTTTATAAAGCTGGGCTGTTGAATCTGTCATTGTCTTGCTGTGAATGTGAGAGGGCTATGACCTGACAGTTGCTAGCTACACTGAACTCTTAATTCAACTGGATCAGCCCCACCTTGTCATGAAGTATTATCTTTGGCTGGATTCAATTTGCTAATGTTTTGTCAAGGATTTCTGTGTCTGTGTTTGCAAGGGATATTGTCTTAGCTTTTTTTTCTCGTAATGTCTTTCTTTGGTGAATTCTACTAGCTTTAGATAAAAAGCTGGTGGGAGTGAAAGGTAAAAAAAAAAAAGGATTCAAACAATATTTGGGGATTTCCTGTCGACCATTTCCAGTCTAACTAACTGAAACGAGAGGTATAGCGTGTGTGCTCTGGTGCCATATTCAAAGATCTCCAGCCTAGGAAGTATACAACTGGTATAAAACATAATGTAGATCAGACCCGGAGCTTAGTCACCAAGCTCCTCACCCAGCAAGTACTTACAGAAGGCCTACTATGGGCCACGTGCCCATATAGATGCAGAGACCATAACAGATAAAAATCACTGCCCTCAAAAAGCTAACATTCTAATGGGAGAGATAAATATTAAACAAAACATGAAAGTAAATACGTAGAATGTTTAAAATGGCATGTTCTGTGGAGAAATATAAAGGACGAAGGAGGGCTGGACAGTACCGGTGCAGCGGGAGTGGTTTATAGTCTTTATTTTATTTTTGGCTGCATTGGGTTTTTGCTGCTGCATGCGGGCTTTCTCTAGTTGCAGAGAGCGGGGGCTACTGTTTGTAGCAGTGCGCAGGCTTCTCATTGTGGTGGCTTCTCTTGTTGCAGAGCACGGGCTCTAGGAGCGTGGGCTTCAGTAGTTGTGGCTCACGGGCTCTACAGTGCAGGCCCAGTAGTTGTGGCACACGGGCTTAGTTGCTCCGCGGCATGTGGGATCTTCCCGGACCAGGGCTCGAACCCGTGTCCCCTGCATTGGCAGGCGGATTCTTAACCACTGCACCACCAGGGAAGCCCCAGTTTATAATCTTAAACAGGGTGTCAGAGAAGCCCTCCCCGAGAAATAGATTCGCAGGAGAGGGAATGGGCCACACAGTAACATGGGGATGGTGACAGCGAGGTCTTTAGATAGCACCCTGCACAGTGTGATGCGATACTAGCTAACCAGCAAGGTAAAGTTCTGGCAAGAAACGGCTTGGCTCTCCTACCCAGGCTTTGGGAAGATGTAGCAAGAGAAACAATCACAGAACAGTCTGGGATATAGTGTTGAAGGAACAGGTTACATAGTTACAACAATGTGATTGCAATGTTAATAGGTCATTATAGAAATTCGTGGCTAAGTCAGAAAGGGAGCTAGTTCTTCTCAATAGGAACCTATGCTTTGTCAGAATCGACTTGAGAAACTCTCAGCAGAAATGCTTGGCAGGACAATTTATTTAGCTGTTGTTATATTTAACTTTTTTCTCGGGTTTCTGCTTGGCAGGGGAACCTTTGTAAAGAGCCCCACCTTCAGAACTACAAATTACTAGAGAAACCAAGCAGAAAGAACATCATTCATGAGCACTCTGTAGAAAAGCCTGGTTATTGTCATATCAGTAATGACAAGTGTAGTGGGCTGAATGGTGGCTCTTCAAAAAGATATATTTGCTTCCTAATCCCTGGACAGAGTGAATATTACTTTCTATGGTAAGAGATTTGACTAAATTAAGGATCTTGAGATAAGGAGGTAATCTGGAATTATTCAGATGGTCCCTAAATAACATCACAAGTGTCTTATAAGAGACAGTGGTAGGGGAGACACAGACACACACTGTGAAGATGGAGGCATGGACTGAAGCGATGCAGCTACAAGCCAAGGAATGCCAAGGAGTGCAGGCAGCCACCAGAAGCTAGGAGAGCGGTATGGAACAGATTCTCCCTCAGAGCCTCCAGAAGGAACCAGCCCTGGTGACACCATGATTTCAGACTTCAAGCCTCCAGAACTGTGAGAGCACAAATTCTTGTCATTTTAAGCCACCAAGTTTGAAGGAAAGAGACGTGAGGCATGTAAGGTATGCGGATGTTTGTCATTTACTTTTACCTCATTTGATCCTGGCAGAAACACATCAACCACAGTAGCTTTTGGTTCTGTGACTGGGTGAACCAGTAAAGCGCTTCCTGAAAAATGGGGAAGAAATAAAGTTGAATATCATGATAAGAGGTCTGAAAACATCCCTTCTCTTTGTGGTTTCAAAGACCACTCAACTAAACTTCTTGAAGGTAGAGATCTTGGTGAGTTGAACCAATGATTCATCAGGGAGATGCACTGTTAGTTAGAAAGAGGACAGTGGCTCCGAGGTAACTGTATTATTACCTGTCATTAATCCTCCTATGGTATAGTAGGATTACAGGCAGGGACCCTGACAAGTCTGGCACAGCCTCATTTTGTGCATAACTGTCATCTGAAAGCACCACTGCACTTCTCTGAGTGCTTCCTTGTTTGCTATACATGACTTTGAATGTGGTGAGTCTACAACTGTGACCCAGAAGTGTGGTCCACATAGATACTCAGGTCCTCTTCCTTGGGCAGGTATCACTGGAAGCCTGTAATTCTCTTAAAGGCAATCTGGATTATTAATTTCATTTTGATCTTGGCACCACCATATGTAAAATTCATCCATTTATGAATTTGCTCTTTAATTCAACAACTCAGGAGTTCCTCCTGAGTCCCAGGCACTGTGCTAAGGCTCTGGGGACGGAGTGACAAATAAGACAGACATGGTCCCCACCCTCATGATGTTTACAGTCAGTAAAGACAGATATTAAACAAGTAATTACAAATTACTTAGAGTTAAGACAAATACCAAAAAGATGAAAGTACAAAATGGAATGAAAAGTTATATATAATAAGAGGGACTGACTTTGACTAATGCAGGTGGAATTAGGTATTAGGAAGCAATTTTGGTCAGGGAAATTTTCTCCAGGGAAGTAGCTTTGAAATTTGAGACCTAAGGATGAGTGGAGACCGAAAGAGATAGGTTGTTTACATTTTGGGGTTTCTACTCTTTAGAAATGGAATTCACCTTTTGGGCAACTCTGTGTTGAGCCTGGCTTCTTGATGCCATTCCCCAAATGATAAACTTCCATGTTCCAAATCTGGTTAACCCTTGTTAAAGAAGAGGCCAACCAAAACAAACAAACAAAAAAACCCCCAAAAACCAAAACCAAAATCAAAACCAAAAAAACCCCAAAAACAAAATGAACAATAAAACCAAACCCCAAACAAACAAACAAACAACCGTATCTTGCATATGAAATAAGCTTTTCTGAGTCTTTACTATCTGGTTTACTATTTTCTACTTCCCTTCCCTGTGGTGGTATCATAAGGCTTAGGAGTGGACCCAGACAAGAATCCCAACTTACATCCACAAAGAAAATGGGTTTATATGAAGTTAACATGTTGTGTGAAGCACTACATGACAAGAGAATAGAGCTGTGATCCTACTAATACACTAAAGATCTTGGTGATGGAATTTCTTTCATTTTTGTTTTTGGCTTTCTTGAGATTAGGGATTTTTTAGCGTTCTTACACTAGAAAATACAATAAGAAAAACATAATTAGAGTATTTATCATAACTATAATTAATCAAGAAATGCTCACCCAGCATGTATTCATCTTCCACACCGAAAGTCTCTAATTCATCAGGGAACTCTACCCACAGAGGCCTGGGGAAAGGAAAAAAGAAATTTCTTACTTCAACATCATTAGATTTTTATTATAATTCAGTCAATTACATTTTCAGTTTTATAACTATTCAAAGGAAATTGGAAAAAGCCAAGACCCTCTTTGTATGATTCATGATTTTATGAGAGCTTCCCTGGTGGTGCAGTGGTTAAGAATCCGCCTGCCAATGCAAGGGACACAGGTTCGAGCCCTGGTCCAGGAAGATCCCACATGCCCCGGAGCGACTAAGCCCATGTGCCACAACTACTGAGCCTGCACGCCTAGAGCCCATGCTTTGCAACAAGAGAAGCCACCGTAATGAAAAGCCCGCGCACTGCAACGAAGAGTAGCCCCCGCTCGCTGCAACTAGCAAAAGCCCACATGCAACAATGAAGACCCAAAACAGACAAAAATAATAAATTAAATAAATAAATTTATAAGAAAAAGATTTTATGAGTACTTGTTATGATTACTATATATTTTTCTTATGTGAAAGAGCTATGTATTAGCTTAAATGGTTCAATGAAAGCTTGAGAATTCTGGTACCTGAAATTTCCCCTTCTTATTGTTGAGCACTAAATACTACTCTGACAGAATCAGAGCTTTGTCCAAGTCCAAATGCCTAACACGTTTGGTGTAAAACAAATTAAATGTTTGTAAAACCGAATTTTATAGTGTTGTAAAATCTGTGCCATTTTTTCATTCTGTCACTGCTTTTCATGAATCGTTAATCATTGCCTATTTAAATAAAAATAATTGGTTTTTCTTGTTCTCAAGCTGGCAACATTTTTGGAGGTTTCAGAAACTTGTGTGGGTTTTGAGTTTTGTTTTATTGTTATTGTACACAACTAACTAGGAGGCACGTGGGCTTATAAAAATCATAAAACTTTCAATATCTATGTATCTGGATATTAACCTAATGGTTCTAATATTATTTTCAATTTCATGAGGAAAAGATATTTCTTAATAAAAGAAACTTATTTTTAGTTTATTTACTAGCCTTTGTAATAATCCATTCCTTTTCTACTAAATATAACAAAGCAGCGGTCTCTAAACCTGGTTGATGTCTAAAATCACCAGGGAAACTTCTAACAAATATAGATCCCTGGAACTTAACCAAGGGATTCCTAGTAGGTTTGGTGGTATGGCCTTGGAATCTGTATTTTTCAAAAGCTCCTCGGATGATTCTGATCTGAGCCAGGCTGAGGAACTGCTAATCTAGAGGTCTTGATGTACTTACTATGTGTGTCTCCGTGTGTACTGTTCTCTAACCCAGAAAGTTGGTATTCACATCCTGTCTTCAAAATAGAATCAGAATATAACTCATACACTAGGAAAAGCCCTACAGGTAAGATAGAGCTAAGCCTGACAGAATAAGTTGTTCTTCATGAGAGGATGCCCGTGGGTGTCGGGACGAAAAAACAACTTTCCTCTACCCGTCTAGGTTCTTCTGGCTGGTCTAAGAATTAAATTGACATGAGAGTATTTAACAGGAGAAAATCAAATTTAATTATGTACATATGAGGGGGTTCCATAAAAATATGATGCCCAAGGACAAGATAGGCAATTGAGGCTTATATAACACCTGAGAAAAGGAGAAGGGAGTGGGTTTGGGACTTCAAAGGGGAGGAAGGATATTCATTCAGAAATGGAAAAACACATGTTTGGTAAACAAATGTTTGCTGGGCCATGCAGAGACAATGGGACACAGAGAGGACTTCCATCTCCACATTCCCCCTACCATGCTTAGCTCGTATTCCTTGTAGATATCTCTGATGAGAATGCACTTCCTGGACCAGGTCCTTTAACAATTCTTTTAGGCAGTTAAGGAGGAGGTTAAAAAGGAAGACTTCCTGAGCCTTTTGTTTCTTAAAAACAATTAGCCCCCAAGAATCCTCAAGCCAAAGAGACACATTTTGCGGTGGCAAGTTTTGTAGGGGAACTACATGGGTTAAATATTGGATGAATTCAGTTACAGAGTCACTTCCTTTTTCTTTTCTTTCTTTCTCCTATTTCTATCTCCTACCAGATATTAAC
The DNA here is from genome assembly GCF_026419965.1 of Kogia breviceps. Classification (NCBI taxonomy): domain Eukaryota; kingdom Metazoa; phylum Chordata; class Mammalia; order Artiodactyla; family Physeteridae; genus Kogia; species Kogia breviceps. The sequence goes on along the minus strand of NC_081312.1, from coordinate 86,199,377 downwards.
ACTTGAACCACCAAGTAGCAGGAGATCTAGTTTTTATCTTCTGTGACCTCCACTGCCTGACCCTGCTCACAGTTGGTGCTCAATAAGCTGATTGGCACTTGGTTAAACACCTGGCTTTTCTTTTGCAATCACTGTAATCACTCCACTGCCAGTGGCTGAGGGGATCTTCTGTTAGAGATTGGTTGCTGGTGTGACTGGTGAAGCCTGTTTACCTCATGACGGGTTGGGAAGCGACGTGTGCAGAGTAGAACAGAGAATACCAGTAGGGCAGAAGGGTGTAGCGCTCTCTGATGGCTTCTTGGATGAGTTGGGTGTGCTCCTCCCCAAAGAGCCAGGGTTCCCGTCGCTTGGTGTCCTTGGTGGCATGGCCACGGAAGAAGGGCTGGTAGGCTCCGGCCTGGTACCACCGCACTAGCAGCTCTGCCTCTGGATTCCCGATGAAGCCACCTACATCCGCTGATTAGTCAATTAAGAAAGGCTGAGTTAGACACCCAGGCCTCTAACAGACGATGCACAGGTAAGATAAGGCCTTGAAGACAGACAGGGCAAAGGCGCTGTATGTGCACTCAAAATGACAGCATAAAACTGTGGCCTCAAATTAGGGAGCACATACTAAAAAACTCAAGGTTGTTTGGGGATCTGACAGTACGCTCTTTGAATATATATTTTTTCCTGTCAAAAGGCTTTACTGCAAGTTCAACATTTCTGTATGTCCTGAGCCCAGGTAATGCAGAAATTGCAAAATGTCTGCCTGATTCAATAAGTCTGTGTTTAGGGGTGGGGTGGCGGTTTGGCAATTGATTTTGTTTGAAATCAACAGCTGAAGCAAGATAAAAATTATAGAACTAAAGGGAAAGATATAATCAGAATTAGAGGTTTAGGGAGAATTTCGTGCTTATCCTTTAAGCAGGATACATATTCCTTGGATTGAATGTGGACCAATGCCATAAAAAACCACATCTATCAAAAAGTGATATTAAGGTGCTCCCAGGCCCACTGAAAACAAGGAGCAGCTGGACCTGTAGCCATGCTGAACACCTTCCATACTGGGATCTCTCACCTGCAGGGAATTGTTAGGATTAGGGAAAGGCAGCCCATCAGAGAATCTTATTTTAATTAAATTTATCTTTTCCAAGAGAGAGTGTGTGTGTGTGTGTGTATTTAAGTTAAAACGTGTCACAGGAGTTCTGTAAAGCTGATTTCTGATTTGCTAAATTCTTTGTAGTTCTCTCCATTTTTCTCTTTCAGGTAGAAAAGGCATGTTTTAAGAAGAGAAACTCAGTTATCAAGAGTGTCTAAGGAGGGATCAGTAAGAGAATGAGGGAAAGAAACACCCTGGCTCACTTTCTGATGACTTTCTTCATGTCCTCAGTTCAGACAGTACACACGCAGCTCTGAAGTGTCCCCTTCACTCTCCTCCCTAGTCTGTTCTCCTTCACTCTCCTCATTTTCTCTTTCCCATGTTTACCCCTGTTTCCCATCCAAGTACTAACCAGGCCCGACCCTGCTTAGCTTCTGAGATCAGAGGAGATTGGGCACATTCAGGGTGGTATGGCCATAGAGTATCCCTGTTGAAAACAGCTCACAAGAAGGGATTTGTGACCAGCTTTGATGAAAATACCCTCCCTTTGTATGGCTGATTGATTTTGTTCTGCAGTGGAGGCTAACAGCATTGTAAAGCAACCAGACTCCAATAAAAATTAATAATTTTTAAAAAACGGCTTCCCCGGTGGCGCAGTGGTTGAGAATCGCCTGCCGATGCAGGGGACACGGGTTCGTGCCCCGGTCCAGGAGGATCCCACATGCCGCGGAGCGGCTGGGCCCGTGAGCCATGGCCGCTGAGCCTGCGCGTCCAGAGCCTGTGCTCCGCAACTGGAGAGGCCACGACAGTGAGAGGCCCGCATACCGAAAACAAAAAGCAACAACAACTAAAAAAAAGGAAACACTCTCCCTTTGATTTTCTCTCACGTCAAGCTTGAAGATATCATCTTACCTCCACAGAAAGAGATCCCAGTCACGCTGAGGGTGAGTAACATAGGGATAGAAATTTTCAGGTAACTCCACTCTGCTGTGTTGTCGCCTGTCCACACAGCACCTTTGGTCATCAGTAAGAAGGTATTAAAAGAAAAAAAATCACAAATCAGCCCAGGTACTCAATTTCATATTTTGATTCCTTATTTGTAATAGGCAAGCCAACATAAAGGAAAACATTTCTTTCTTTTTATATATTCTGGATACAAGTCCTTTGACATATATGTATATTGCAAATATCTTCTCTCAGTCTGTAGCTTGACTTTCATTTTCTTAACAATATCTTTGAAAGGGCATAAGTTTTTAATTTCAATGACGTCCAATTTATCTTTTTATATTTTATGGTTCATGTTTTTTGTGTTCTATCTAAGAAATTTTTGCCACCCCAAAGTCACAAAGATTTTCTGTGTTTTCTTCTAGAAGCTTTCTGTTTGTCGTAGCTTTTATAATTTAGGTCTATATTCCATTTTGAGTTACTCTGTGTGTACGGTGTAAGAGTCAAGGTTCTTCCCCCTCCCCCACATGGATACTCCATGTGCCAGCACGATTTATTGAAAACACTCCTTTCTCCATTGAATTGCCTTAGCAACTTTGTTGCTAATTATTTGATCATATATGTGTGGGACTCTTTCTGGATTCTCTATCCTGTTCCATCGATCTATATGCCTATCCGCCACACACCGCCTGTAACTCCACAAAATTCTCTATAAGAGGACTTAAGACGGTACAAGGGAGACATAATAACAGCAGCAATAACAATAGTTAACATTTACAGAGCCCTCACTGAGCCAGGTGTCACGTTGCTTTGCCTGTATTATCCCACTTAATCATTACAACAACTCTATCAGGTAAACACTGTTTAACTTTATTTTACAGTGAGGGAAATATGGCAAACAATAGATATGGTAGGATTTGAGCTCAGGCAGTCTGACTCTAAAGTCAGTGCTCTTGCGCACTGAATAGTTGATAAGAGCTTGTAAAGCTCTTATGAACCTCACTAAAGAGGTTCATAAAAGGAAAAAAAATCTTACGTTACTAAGTCTAGATTACTCCTGAAACATTTTTGTCAATCTTTTACCAAAATACTTTTGGTAGCTATTTTTGCTTTAATATTTTGTAGAAATTTTAGGCTGTCCTATGGGGAGCAAAGAAAAATATTTTCGAGGGACATTTAAAGTAGTATTCTCATAATTTCTCCTTGACTTCAGATGAGATATGTACATATCTGCATAATGATGTTGAAACCCACATGACAACATTCTTATCAAGAAACAAAGTTCATGTAAACGTTCGGATGTTTTCAGGTCTCATGTGGTTGTTCTGTTGAAAGCTCTCTCTGGCTATTGGTCTCAGCATAGAACTTGACACAGCAGTGTTCTCTGTAATGCCTCACTTGCTATGCTTTGGGGCAAATCGATAGCTTCACACAGAGTACTGAAGACTAGGCAGTGAGCCAATATTTAAGAAATCAAAGATTACTTAGTATGTGTATCTTCTGTTATCTTCTTTTTAAATTGGAGTATAGTTGATTTACAATGTTGTGCTAATTTCTACTGCACAGCATAGTGATCCAGTTATACATATATATACAGTTTTAAAAATTATTTTCCATTGTGGTTTCTCTCAGGACATTGAATTTAGTTCCCTGTGCTACACAGCAGGACCCGTTGTTTATCCATTCTCTATGTAATAGTTTGTATCTGCTAACCCCAAACTCCCAGTCCATCCCTCCCCCACCCGCATTATCTTTTTTAAACTGCTGCTTTTAAGTGTTTTCATTCAAAGACTTTACTTGTTATAGTGATTAAAAGGGATACTTGTAGAGAATTTGGAAAACAGAGATAAGTAAAAAGAGGAAAATTAAAATCACTCATAATCACCACAGTATTATTACTACCTACATATATTTATTTTTTAAACAAAATCAGGATAATATATAAACATTTAGGCTTTCTGCTTTTTTTTTCTTTTATCATGATGTCACAAAAATTTTCTCATGCAATTAATGCTACTATATTAAATAGCCTTATGATAGACTATCATACGGATATACCATAATTTAATAACTATTCCCGTATTGTTGGATATTTGGATTTTCTTTATTTTTTATTTTAAGGACTAATGCTGAGTATCTCTGTACTTGAATATTTGCCTGATGATTATATTTTGGTGTCTTCCAGAGTGCCACTGGGGCTGGTTTTCAGGGGTGGAGTAGGAGGCCTAATATTGTCTGTGGTACAATAAAGTCTGGATTCCTCAAACTAGGACCTAAGCTTCAGGTTATTTATGCAAGGCCAGGGGACTTAAAATAGCCTTCCTGCCACAGGTTGGTTAAGTTGAACTAGATCTGCATTAGTTAGCAAACCGGATCCAGTTATAGATGACGCTGACCACAAGCAAAAGCTGGGTCTATTTTAAACCACATTGCTGAGTGGAACAGCAATGTTCCACTAACATTGAAGGAATGTGTTAAAGTATATTTTCTCTGGTCTTGATAAATAAAAGAGACAGGATCAGAGATGACCATTCCAGGACCTGGAGTCTGTCATACAGAATGAAGTAAGTCAGAAAGAAAAAAACAAATACCATATGCTAACACATATATATGGAATCTAAAAAAAAAAAGGTTCTAAAGAACCTAGGGGCAGAACAGGAATAAAAATGCAGATGTAGAGAATGGACTTGAGGACACGGGGAGGAGGAAGGGTAAGCTGGCACAAAGTGAGAGAGTGGCATTCACATATATACACTACCCAATGTAAAACAGCTAGTGGGAAGCAGCTGCATAGCACAGGGAGATCAGCTTGGTGCTTTGTGACCACCTAGAGGGGTGGGATAGGGAGGGTGGGAGGGAGACGCAAGAGGGAGGAGATATGGGGATGTATGTATATGTATAGCTGATTCACTTTGTTATACAGCAGCAACTAACATACCATTGTAAAGCAATTATACTCCAATAAAGATGTTAAAAAAAAAAAAAAAAGATGACCATCCCAGCAAACAGATTCTCTGAAGTCATTCCCCCAACAACTAAGTGTCCAGTTCTTCAGTGGGAAAAAAGTAACTAAACTTTATTAAAATTGGTTTACTCAGTCTCAAAGGGCAAAATGCACACTTCAGAGCACATTGCTCTCTACAATCTAATACCTGACCTACTGAAAAGGAAGGCCTCAACACAGTAGCACCATATACCATATATGGTCAAAAAAGACAGATTGCTAGCTTGTGTTTTTAAGTCTGATCATATGAACCAGTCCTTACCATATCTTTGTGATCCAGCAAAGAAAGAACGTGTAAGAACAAAGGGTCTCTCCTTCCCTTTAGATCGTTGGATCAGTCCTTCTGCAGTGGCCATTTGCTATAAAGTCAAAGGAGAAAAATTTCAAAGAGATGACGATTATGGTACTGTGCAGACATCCCCAATAAGCTATTTCACATGCAAAAAGTAAATAGGTGGAATATGAAATGGAAAATATTAAAAATCTGCCCAATAATTTTCATGATGTAATGAAACTACTCTAAATTCCCCTATTAAAAGAGTGAAACAATTTATCTCATTAAAATAGCAATGAAATAATAGTAAATAATAGTATTTACTTGGTGCTTACTATTGTGAGGCATTTTTATAAGATTTTCTCTAGTAACCTACACAAAAACCTCTGAGATAGTTTTCATTAATGAAAAAAAAAACTGATTCAGAGAGGTTAAGTGACTGGCCCTGGCCTACATAAGAAAATTCTTCAACTATAAAGTATTGATAGTTTACAGTTATAGCAAGAGGCTGTGTAGAGAAGTACACAGATACCATCTGAAAATCGTGCTATATGTAGCCAGCAGCTCCCGCTGGAAAACATCAATTTGTGGGAGGCCCACAGGAATACCATTACATTTTGAAGATAACAAAGAACCAAGGATATAAATTAGGGCAAGTGACTGCCAAGTTTTTTGGATGTGACTGGCAAAAGGAAAACAATTCTACGACCTTCTATTGAGAAGGCTAAGTACTTAAGGAAGGCTTTCTACATTTAGAAATATACATATTGAAATTGTGCATCTGTGTTCTAAATCTTACTCCCCCGGTATGAATATAAAACTTGCTGTATGGGCTTCCCTGGTGGCGGAGTGGTTGGGAGTCCGCCTGCCGATGCGGGGGATGCGGGTTCGTGCCCCTGTCTGGGAGGATCCCACATGCCGCGGAGCGGCTGGGCCTGTGAGCCATGGCCGCTGAGCTTGCGCGTCCGGAGCCTGCGCTCCGCAACGGGAGAGGCCACAACAGTGAGAGGCCCGCGTAACGCAAAAAAAAAAAAAAGACGCTGTATTTAGACGTTTGTGAAATTTAAAAAAAAAATGTTTTAATTGCCTTTGTTTACATATTTATCACAGCCTACTTAAATAAAAGGTTTGAGGTATTATCTAATGCCATTTACTAATGGCTCCTGTCAAGGAAGATGTTTCTTTGTTATCATTAATCAACCAATATCTATAAATTAACCAAGTTCATTATAGATGGAAAAGATGCAAAGGGAGAAATAATGAGTCTTATATTGGCTACAACCTGATAAGACCCATTGTATCAACAGTTGTCAGAAAAGACACACAGAGAAATGACCTGTATAGCATTGTTGTTAAAGCAAATGACTTTCAGCCCAAAAGGCAGGGCACATGGATCCAGGTGGCTGCTTTTTAGATGTCTTACCTGATAAAAGCCATAGATGTTGTGAAGTTCTCGGTGCTCCCAGTTACCATGATGAATGGCATTCTTCTGCATGGTTAGTTCTGGCCCTCTAAAGACAGAGGGCTCATTCATGTCATTCCATATGTAGAGGATGTCAGTAGATCCCTAGGAAGTCAATCTTGGTCATGATAAAACTCCTACAGTGACAAGGTTAATATGATAGCCATCCCTATTCCTCTTTCTTCCTCCATTTAATTTATTATTTGTTATGTTTATTAACTATGCTCTGTCCTCTGCTAGAATAAAAGTTCCACAGGGCAGGGAATTTTGTCTGTTTTGTTCATTGATAAATCCCAAACACCTAGAACAACCTAAATGGCAGAGGGTTCTCAATGAGTACTTGTTGAGTACTTATGAATGAAAAAGTGCTGTGCTGTACTCCCATGTTGCCCACAGGTCTTCTATGAGACCCCCTGGAGAACCACTACAGGAAAGGTTGTGAATGTTCACAGTTAGGCTCTACATCATCCATCATCTGCTACAACTCTTAACTATGGGCAATTATAGCTGTCCATGAAAAGATTCCCCCTTCCCTCTAACACTATGAAAGGTTTGACAGCTAGGATACCCGTTTGTTAGTAGGATCTATAGTTTGTGTTCTACATAGAACTGTTAGCTTTAGAGTGGGAAGGGGCTGTTGAGTCATGTAGTTAACACGGTGCTGCTATCCCTTTATAGAATCCCTGGTCTCTCAGCATTTGACTCAATAGCTACAATGACTGGGAGTCCCTCAGGCAGCTCATTCCATTATTTTCTGAAAGTCTTGCTCCTTGTAACATCCTCTCACAGGGCCTAGCTTGCCTTCTGGGATACCACAGAATACATCTGCTGCCTCCCCGACATGGTAGCCTTTCAAATGACTGGAGGAGGCTTCTATGTTTTCTTTTGACTCTTTACTTTGAATTATTTCTAATCATGTATACTTCTATGAACACGGCTATATGGGTTCCAAATATTTAACCACTTTGACTGTTCTTTTTAGCACCCTCTAAGGCAGGGGTTGGCAAACTTTTTCGGGAAGGGCCAGACAGTAAATATTTTCAACTTTTCAGGCCATAAGGCCTCTTTTTCAATAATCCAACCCAGCTATAGTTATGTGCAAGCAGCCTAGACAATAGGGAAACAAATGAGCAAGGCCAGATTGGCCCACGTGTTCTTTACCCCTGCTCTAAGTTATTTTCTATATCCTAATACAGGATGCTCAGAAACTACAGTTTAGTGGTTAAGAGCTGGGCTGGGCTTCGGAGACAGACAGACCTGAGTTCAAATCTTGGGTCCACCACTTACTAGACGGGTGAACTTAGCAGGTTTTTACACTTGTCCATGCCTTGATTTCCTCACCTGTGGGATTAGAGTTAATTACAATTCCAACTTCAAAGAGTTATTGTGAAGATGAAATGGTATAATGCACACAAAGTGAGTAGCATAGTGCTTGGCACACAGCACATACTCAGTTTATATCAGGCATCATTATTCTCATCACCACTGCTGATTGAAAATGGTTCTCTAGATGTGGCCTCTCCAGTTCTCTCTGTGATTCTTGTAAGATTTTTTTTTTTTTTTTTTTTTTTTTTTTTTTTTTTGTGGTATGCGGGCCTCACTGTTGTGGCCTCTCCCGTTGTGGAGCACAGGCTCCGGACGCTCAGGCTCAGCGGCCATGGCTCACGGGCCCAGCCGCTCCGCGGCATGTGGGATCTTCCCGGACCGGGGCACGAACCCGTGTCCCCTGCATCGGCAGGCGGATTCTCAACCACTGCGCCACCAGGGAAGCCCTCTTGTAAGATTTTAAGAATTATTATTGTACCTTACTTTTAATATCACGTTATACTTTGCAAGATACTTTCTCATATATCATTATCATCATCTTTAATAATATACAATACTATTTTATGTAAAAATTTATACAGTTTGAAAATATAATAAGTCTCTATTATTAAGTACTTTGATATATCATAGAGTCTATCATAATAGAAGTCAAAATCACAGCTTTTGTGCACTTGGTAATTCATGTGGCACCACTCCTGGCACCACCAAGGTCTGTAATGTGGTTGGCATCCTGTCTTTTTTTTTTTTTAAGATTTATTTTATTATTTATTTATTTATTTATTTTACTTTTGGCTGTGTCGGGTCTTAGTTGCGGCACGTGGAATCTTTGTTGAGGCATGCGGGATCTTTTGTTGAGGCACGTTGGTGGCACGGGCTTCTCTCTAGTTGTGGCGTGTGGGTTTTCTCTCTCTAGTTGTGGTGCGCAGGCTCCAGGGGACATGGCCTCTGTAGTTTGAGGCACACAGCCTCTCTTGTTGAGGCGCCCAAGCTCAGTAGTTGTGGCGTGCGGGCTTAGTTGCCCCATGGCATATGGGATCTTAGTTCCCTGACCAGGGATTGAACCCGCGTCCAGCACATTGTAAGGCGGATTCTTTACCACTGGACCACCAGGGAAGTCCTTGGCATCCCTGTCTTTTCATACAAGTATTATTTATCAAGAGCTACTCAGTGAAGCAGAGTAGCTCTATTTAATCACTTTTTTTCCTTACTTTATCCTTCCAAGTAACTAGGAAAGAGCAAAAGAATAAAAACAAACCTGATAAACAGAGAAAGCAAAAAGACTGGAATACCACTCTCTGACTTTGGGACTGGTAAAATCCAGGTAAGAGGAGAGACCTGCAGAGGCAGAGGAGTAGACAGCCTGTTAGGAACAGTGCTCCTCATGGTAAGATATTTGTAAAGAAGAATATCAGATGTGAAAGCTGGGTAATGAATGGGCACCTCACATCAAATGTAAAAGATAGCTGATACAGAGGCATGGTCTGCTGAGAAACGAATGAAGAAGGCAGTGCTGGACTCCAGCGGCAATCACTAGCCCTCTCAACCTCAGTGGCCATGGGAATGCCAATGAACAAGCATCAAGATGGAGCCTGTCCCTTACTGATGGCCTCAGACAGGCCCAGGAAGGATGGCAGATAGCCTGGAGTGACCTCTCTGTTCTTAAAGAGAGGAGAGACATGTTTATAAGTGGTATAGGGAGAAGAGGATGCGTGCGGTTTCTCTACAGTGCATGGACTTGTGATAGAGTGCTATCATATGACAGAGTGGTGATTCCCTTTTGTCCTTGAGGAGTTTTTACCAAGGCTTTAAACTAATAATTTCTGAAATGAAGACTTCAGAGTTGTCAGGGGCAGTTGAGGTCACTCATGAAAGGCTGGGAAGTCAAAACTATGGGCTAACAGGGCAAAGAAGAATCACAGTGAGAGACATTGCAGGATTCTTCTTCTTTCTTCCTCTCTCTCCTCCTCTCATTTTCTCATTCCCTGGCTTTTAATTTTTATTTGCTTAGGGAAATAGCATGTCACTGAGGTTTGCTTGTTAATTTTTCATTCAGTCATTGACTTATAAATGTATACAAAGCACACTGTACCAGATGTTAAATGAAAGATATAAAAGATAATACTATCATCTTTAAGGGAAGGCACATAAATGTAGCACGTGACAACTACAAGAAATTAGAAAGATGGCCATGCAATCTTCATTAGTTGGGACTAAACAGTGGATAACAGGTGTATCAAATGACATCTTACCAGGCCAGCATACACCTTCAAAGTCTCCCCCTTCATGATTCCTCACAAAGAAGCCCTGTTCTTTGGCCTTAGCATACACTAAGTAGTCGGGATCAATCTTGATGTGGGGGTCACTAATGACCACAAGCTGTTAGGACATAAAGGTTTAAAGGTTTCATCAGTTTTATACAAGCCATATGTTCATTTACTTGTTTTCATCATAGTTTTGGCATTCATATTTTACTCAAAACAACTACTATTACTGAAATATTTCAGACACCAGTAAAATCCTATAACCTTTCATGGGCTTATGGGAATATAAATTGATATCAGAATCAGGCCCATCCTTTTTCACAATTATTGCTGCCCCACCAATACATGTTCTTAAGATCACATTTATTAGGCTTCTATCTCTCTGTGGTGCTGAGTGCTTTACATAAAGGATTAAGCAGGCAAGGTCCCTGCTCCCTAGATAGATAGAGGCTAAGATAACACAAAAGCAAACATTAAAGAAAAGAAACTAGCATATTAAAAACAAACAAAAAATCCCCAAACCTAAATATGGTACAGCCATATTTAGGAAGGAGGCTTGAGAAGAACTGTGATCACAGCACTCTTCTCCAGCATCTCTCCCTGCCCTTCTAATACCATCACTTCCACCTACTCAGGGGCCTCAAAACCACTTTATTTGGCTAGAATAACCTTCTAATAATCCTTCCTCATATCTATTCAAATCTATTCTACATACTAAAGTTTAATTCTCCATTGCTCAAAAACTTACAAAATTTTTTAATTGTGGTAAAATATGCATAACATAAAATTCACCATCTTAGCCAATTTTAAGCATACAGCTCAACAGTGTCAAATAGATTCGCAATGTTGTACAATGTCTAGAACTCTTTACATCTTGTAAAACTGAAACTCTACCTATTAAAAACAACTTCCCAGGACTTCCCTGGTGGTCCAGTGGCTAAGACTCCGTGCTCCCAGTGCAGGGGGCCCAGGTTCAATCCCCGATCAGGGAACTAGATCCCACGTGCCACAACTAAGAGTTCACATGCCACAACTAAAGATCCCACATGCTTCAACTAAAAGATCCCACGTGCAGCAACTAAGACCTGATGCAGCCAAATGAATAAATAAATATTAAAAAAAATACTCACCCCCCAAAAAAAAAACCAGAAAAACAACTTCCCACTCCCTCCTCCCCACCAGCCTTGGGCTACCACCATTCTTCTTTCTGTCTCTATGATTTTGACTACTCTAGGTATTACAGATTAGTGAAATCATATAGTATTTGTCTTTTTGTGACTGGTTTATTTCACTTAGCATAATGTCCTTAAGGTTCATCCACGTTGCAGCATGTATCAGAAAGTCCTTCCTTTTAAAGGCTGAATAATTTTGCATCGTATATGTATACCACATTTCCTTTATCCATTCATCTGTCGATGGGCTTTTGGGCTGCTTCCATAATAAATGCCTGATAAATGGTAGCTGTTTATTAACTGGGAGATTAAGAATTAACAGCATTGGCTCTGACCACCTGTGAAAGGACTGGGGCTCAATGCAATGGGTTGAAAAGGCAACTTTAATCTCAGATCCATTTATGTGATACATATGGGGTTCCTCCCTTTTCCTCTCTTGTTTTTTTCTCCTTCACCCTTTTCATTATTGCTATCACTCCCCCCCACCCTGCATTACACAATTTCCAGTGTCTTCTCCCTGTCCTCATTTTCTATTTTAGTTCTTTCCTTGGCCATATTGACAGATGGAGTCCATCAGGGAAGCATGCAGGAAAAATGGTGTAATAAAGAATCTGACTCCATTTCTGAGCGACTGTTAAGAGCTTCAAGCCCCATCACTCCCCCTTAGCCTTCCACCCATATCCGTGTGTACTGACAGAGAAAGCCCTGATGCTCCCTTCTTTGGTGCCAACAGGAAGTTCAAACCACACAAGCCCCGGTGCATGCACAGGAATCCTCACCCCAGTTCAACCCTCTAACCACCTTAAAACCTTAAAACCTGATCTTGTCTCCTTTCCCAGCTCTCTCAGGCCAATTTCAAAGGAGCTTGGGGGCTAGTCTGCTCCCCCAAGAATGCCTCACTATGGGACTAATTAGCCTTTTCATACCCTCTTGGTGCCAGTGTGACATAATCAATCTTGACATCAAAATCAAATTTTGTGTCGTGGTGTGCATCCATCACATCACTACAGGGTGGCCACAACGAATGGGACTGAATGCTAGGCCCCTTCATCCTTATGGGGACCTAGACCACTAAGGCAGGGATGGATGGACTGCTAAGGCAGGAGTGGATGGCAGGGATGGCCACCTTCTCACCATTGCTTTTCTGTTATCACAGTTACAGTTACAATTGAAGGTACTATTTTCCTGGCCGTTTTTTACCAGATGGTTCTCTTCCACTAATCAAGGCAACTTTAAAAAATTTAAAAATGCTTTGTAATGAAAAGGTTCAGAGTGCTGGCTTATTTTACCTTACGTTTTTTGCTCCTGAGCAGCTCTTGCATCCTTTTGGGGTATGGGAACCTTTTCTTGTCCCAGGTGAAGTACCTCTTGCCTTCAGTGTGCTCTATGTCCAGCCACATGACATCGTAAGGAATGTCATGTTCATCAAATCCTGCATCCACTGACTTTACATCATGTTCATCTTCATAGTTCCAGCGGCACTGATGGTACCCCAAGGAGAAGAGAGGGGGCATGGCTTGTGTGCCTAAAAGGGGGAGATGACAACTGAGCCAATTACCACCACAATGATAATTATACATTTGATAAATGTTTCCTGAATGTCTACAAGGTCTAAGCACTGAGCCTGGTACTTAGAATATCAAGAAGAAAGCAGAGTCCCTACCCTCAAGTGCAGAGGGGCTAATAAAGTTTGCAGTGAAGTATGGAGTCTTGAAAGGCTTCACAGAGGTGGTAACACTTGGTTAGAACATTGAAGAATAAGTAAGAGTATTCTCAGGCAGGGAGAATGAATAGATCATTGAGGCACAGGAAATAGAAAAGATATGGAGGCAGAGAAGGACATGATAAGCTTAGGGAAAAATAAATATTCCAGGGTGGTTACACTGTGAAGGAGGCCAACAGGAGATGACACTGGAGAGGGTCAGTTTGTAAAGGACCCTGTAGTTCAGGATAAGGACTCTAAATCTTCTTGTATAGGAAGTCATCAAAAGTTTGGCAAGATGTAACCTCAGCAGACCTATGTTTTAGAAAAATTAGTCGGGAGCAGACTTGAAGGCAAAGAAACTGCAGGCAGGAAGAACTGTCAGGAAATTATCATCAAAACATTTACTGACAACATGGAGGACTTCTGGTCAACCACTTGCATTTATCTCCTTCCCCTCTTAAAAGTCCCACTAAAATCAGAAGAAAGAAAAGGAAAAAAAGAATAAAGCCACAAGAACAAAGAGAATGGGAGAGGCGTAATTTCAACAAAATTTGGAAGGCAGCAGGCAGGGGTGGTGTGGTAACTACTGAGCAAAGCCAAGGAATCTTTCACCAGAGTGCTTGTGAGGGGGATGACAACGAGAAGGGTTCATCCCTGCTCCCAGAACACTAGCGGACAGGAGAATTCCCCCCTCCACCTCAACACGAGAGTGTAAAACTCATCCAGGTACACAGAGCTTCCAGGCAGAACCTTATTCTTAAGTATGCATGGATAGCCAAGGATCATCCAACATTTGAGTCAAGCCTCCAAAATTAGACAGAGGGACTCACATAAAGAAATAGAGTAGGGCTTCCCTGGTGGCACAGTGGTTGAGAGTCCGCCTGCCGATGCAGGGGACACGGGTTCGTGCCCCGGTCCGGGAAGATCCCACATGCCGCGGAGCGGCTGGGCCCGTGAGCCATGGCCGCTAAGCCTGCGCGTCCGGAGCCTGTGCTCCGCAACGGGAGAGGCCACAACAGTGAGAGGCCCACGTACCACAAAAAAAAAAAAAAAAAAAAAAAAAAAAAAAAAAAAAAAAAAAAAAAGAAATAGAGTAAAAGGATCTCTGAGAAAATAGGGGGCAATACAAGGAATCAAAGTAAATATCAAAATGTTATCATTAGTATCTCTGGGAGATGAAATAAAGTTGTACCCATAAAATAAGACTAGGGTAGCATAAAACAAATATATTAGAAACAAGGAACAATCAGAGGATAAGAGTCTGCAGAAATTAGAAATATGAGCATACATGGAAAGGCCTGGAAGATAAAATTGCTTAGGATTGGACAAAAAAGAGAAGGTTATAAAATCTGTAGAGTAGAAAGAGAAAAAGGAGGTGAAGATATTTGCAAAAGAATAATAACTTTTCCAGAACTGAAGGATACAATTCTCAAGAATGAAAGAGTCTACGTCTAATATGCAATTATTTTAAAAGGTCTATATCAAGGCATTTGTTTGTAAAATTTCAGAGTTTCAGAATATTAGAAATTTCAGACTATTAGAGATAAAGAGAAGATACTTCAGAGAGAAAAGATAGACCATATACAAAGGAACAGAATTCAGAGTGATTTTAGAACAAGAAGATAGATTATAGAGAAATGCCTTCAAATTCTGAGATAAATTTTTCAATCCAGTCACCAAATTATCAAACGAGGGTGAAGGTAGGAAAATAAAATGTTTTCATATCTGCAAAGATGCAAAAAGTAGACCTCTAATGCACTTTCGTAGGAAACTACCAGAAGATGCTTTGAACAATGAACAAAAACCAAGTTAATAAACCACAAAAAAGAAAAACATGGGCCCCAAGAAGGGAGAGATCTACCACCAGAAAACAGCAAACAGAAAACAGTAAGTCCTAGGGTGACAGCTGTGTGGGGAGCCTAGAGAGAAACAGTCCAGACAGAGATCTGGGGGTAAGTCTCCAGGGGAAAAAGTGGAATTGATAAAGCATCTGACACCCCTGAGCATTGGAAAAATGTAAACACTGAATGTTGATTAACCAAAAATTATGATATAACAATGTTAGAAGGAAGAGGTAAGAGGATATTATTCAACTAAATCCTTATTAGGAGTTAACAGATAATCTATAAATTTATAAATCAGATTTTTTTGACCATGGTGGCAGATCCATTGTTTTTGAAGCACTTTCCTGTAAACCAGACTATTCTCTCTAATAACAATGTTGAAAGGGGCTGTAGGGGGGCTTTGATGATACTTATTCCTATATGGGTGTCTTCCCATATCCGCAAATTCTCTGTTGGTCCTCTCATCAAAATTGGAATCAAATCTTCCCTTGACAATGGGCTAGAGTCAGGAAATTTTAACAATGGAATGCAGCAGAAATGATGCTACATTACTTTGATTTTTAACAGCTTTATTGATATGTAACTCATATACCATACAATTTACCCATGTAAGGCATACAATTCAATGTGGGTTTTTTTTGGGGGGAGTGGAGCATATTACATTACCAGTTTTAAAAAACTGTGGTAAAATATATGTAACATAAAATTTTCCATTTTAACCATTTTTACGTGTAAAATTCAGTGGCATTAGTTACATTCACAGTGTAGTACCGGCATCACCACTAGCTGTTTATAAAATTTTTATATCACTCCAAACAGGAATTCTATAACCACAAGCAATAACTTTCTGTTACTCATCCCACCCTTCAGCCCCTGCTAACTGCTAATCTTAACTTTTTGTCTCCATGAATTTACCTACTATAGGTACTTCATACAAGTGGAATCATGTTATATTTGTTCTTTTGTGTCTGGCTTATTTCATTTTGCATAATGCTTTCAAGATTCATCCATGTTGTAGCATGTATCAGAACTTCATTCTTTGTTATGGCTGAATAGTATTCCATTTTCTGTATATACCACATTCTGTTTATCCATTCATTTTTGATGAGCACTTGGCTTGTTTCTACCTTTTGGCTATGCTGCAGTGATCATTGGCATACAAGTATCTGTTGAAGTCCTTGTTCAGTTCCTTTGAGTATGTATCTAGGAGTGGAATTGTTGGGTATATTAGTTAGGGTTCTGCAGAGAAACAGAATCAATAGGATGTGTGTATATGTGTGTATGTATTTGTACATATACATAGAGAGAAAATGATTGATTTTAAGGAACTGGTTCATGTGATTGTGGGGACTGGCAACTCTGAATTCTGCAGGCAGGCCAGCAGCCTGGAGACCCAGGGAAGACTTGAAGTTGTAGCTTGAGTATGAAGACAGTCTGGAGAGAGATTCCTGTTTCTTTAGAGCATACCTCAGTCCTTTTCTCTAAGGTTTTCAGCTGATTGTATGAAGCCCACTCATGTTACGGAGACTAACCTGCTTTACTCATAGTCTAGTGATTTAACTGTTAATATCATCTAAAAAATAACTTCACAGTGACATCTAGACTAATGTTTAACCAAATATCTGGGCACCATGACTTAGGCAAGTTGACACACAAAATCAATCATCATGCTGGGTCATATGGTAGTTCTATGTTTAGCATTCTGAGGAACTGCCAAACTGTTTCCATACCAGCTGAACCATTTCACGTTCCCACCAGTAATGTATGAGTTTCCAACTTCTCTACATCCTCACCAACACTTATTATTTCCCCTCTTTTTTTGATTTAGTCATCCTAGTGGGTAGGAAGCAGTATCTCATTGTGGTTTTAATTTACATTTTCCTAATACCTAGTGCTGTTGAGCATCTTTTCATGTGCTTGTTAATCCATTTGTACATCTTCTTTGGAGAAATGTCTATTTAATCCCTTTTCTAATCTTAGAATTAGATTGTTCCTTTTTATTATCGAGTTATAAGAGTTCTTTATGTATTCTGGATACTAGACCCTTATCTTATGTATGATTTGCAAATACTTTCTCCCATTCTATAGGTTGCCTTTTCACTTTTGTGATAATGTCCTTTGATGCACAAAAGTTTTTAGTTTTTTTTTTTTTTTTTTTTTTTTTTTTTGCGGTATGCAGGCCTCTCAGTGTTGTGGCCTCTCCCGTTGCGGAGCTCAGGCTCCAGACGCGCAGGCTCAGCGGCCATGGCTCACGGGCCCAGCCGCTCCGTGACATGTGGGATCTTCCCGGATTGGGGCACGAACCCATGTCCCCTACATTGGCAGGCAGACTCTCAACCACTGCACCACCAGGGAAGCCCAGTTTTTAGGTTTTTTTTTTTTTTTTCAGTTTTTAGTTTTAAAGAAATCCAACTTGTCTAATTTTTTTTCCTGTTGCTCATGATTTTGATGTCATAGCTAAGATTCTGTTGCCAATCCAAGGTCATGAAGATTCATCCCTGTTTTCTTCTAAGAGTTTTATGACTTTAGCTCTTATATATATGTCATTGATCAATTTTGAGTTAATTTTTTGTATATGGTGTGAGATAGGGGTCCAATTTCATTCTTTTGCACGTGGATATCCAGTTGTCCCAGTGCCATGTGGTTAAGAGACAATCCTTTCTCCATTGAATGGTCTTGAACATTTATTGAAAATCAATTGGCCAGAGATGTATGGGTTTATTTCTAGACTCTCAATTCTATTCCATTGGCTTATATGTCTATCCTTATGCCAGTACCACACTGTTTGGATTACTTTAACTTTGTAGTAAGTTTTGAAATTGGGAAGTATGAGTCCTCCAACATTATTTTTCAGGACTTTTGGGCTATTCAGGGCCCTCTGAAATTCAGCATGATTTTAAAGATCAGCTTTTCCATTTCTTAAAAAATGGCCATTGGAATTTTGGCAGGGATTGTAGTAAATCTGTAGATTGCATCCAATAGTATTGCTCGCTTAACAATATTAAATCTTTCAATACACAAACATGGGATTTCTTCCCATTTAACTAGGCCTTCTTTAATTCAGGAATTTTTTGTAGTTTTCAGCATACAAGTCTTTCACCTCCTTGGTTAAATTTATTCCTGGATATTTTATTCTTTTGGATGTTATTGTAAATGGAGTTGTTTTCTCAATTTCTTTTTTAGATTGTTCATTGCTGGTATAGAGAAACACAGCTAATTTTGTGTGTTGACTATGTACCCTGCAACTTTGGTTAATTGTGTGTGTGTGTGTGTGTGTGTGTGTGTGTGTGTGTGTGTGTGTGTGTGTATCCTTTGGGATTTTCTATCATATAGTATCACATCATCTATGAATAGAGATAATTTTACATCTCCCTTTACAATTTTGATGCCTTTTATTTCTTTTTCTTGACTAATTTCTCTGGCTGGAACTTTAACTACAATGTTCAACAGCAGTGGTGAAAGTGGGAAGCCTCATCTTGTTTCTGATCTTAGGGGAAACCTTGCAGTCTTTCACCATTGAGTATGATGTTAGCTGTGAATTTTTCATAAATGCCTTTTATCATGTGGATGAAGTTTCCTTTCATTCCTAGTCTTCTGAATGTTTTTATCATGAAATAGTGTTGGATTTTGTCAAATGCTTTTTCTGCAGTCAATTGAGATGATCTCATATCTTTTGAAGATAAAATGCTTTATAGTGCTAAAGCCACTATATTTTAATGGAGAAGAGAACATAGAAAAGTTCAGGTTGGGATACTGGTCATCTGAGATAAAGGCAGAGAAAGCCCAGGGGTTAAAAGGCTCTAAGGAAGGCAGATGGTGAGTATTAGGGATTAGAGAATGGAGAATTCCAGCCCCAGTGGAATGTTTAACCAAGCTGAATGGGATGAGAGTGGGAGGAGAAATGCTTGCTTCTTTAAAAGCTTGGGTAAGTTGTTTATAAATGCTATATGGTGTACAACAAATATTAATTTACAGTGATTCTACATGGGATAGAGGAAATATAATGGAACAAGAAAGTGGCACTCCCACATGCAAGTACCTGTAAGGTATGAGTACTGCTTGAAGACGTCAGAAGGTGTAGGTCCTGTCAGCAAAAAAACATCAATGATTCCACTCTCTGACATCCAGTGCACATCAGTTTGAGATCTGACCTTTTGTTTAGCAGCAACTGGGCCCGTCTGGGTCAATGCATACTGGAAAAGGAATGGAATGAAGGTCTGAAAAATTTCCCTCTAACCTACAACACCCATCCATATGTGTGTAATAGTCTGATCCTTTAGTACATAACAATAACCTTCACTGATTATACTGTGAGGACTCTGGAGGCAGAGGACTGCCATTAAAAGCCCAGAGCTACACTTACACTTCAGTGGTTTTGTTTATTCTGTGAGTATGACATGCAGCCATGATCCATTGCTCACCTTTACAGCAGGTTCTGTATTGATCTCCACTAGTGTTTCTGAGGCATTTAGCCAAAAAATGCCTAGAGTCCTGCCCAGTTTGTGGGCCAGGAGATAAGGCACTGAACCATAAATGCCCATTTTGTCATGTATTTTATATCCATAGACATCTAGGTTATAAAGACGATAAGCATCTCCATCACTGAAACACACAAAGAAGGATTACCATTTACCACTACATATATGTTCTTAATGAATATTATAGCTCCATTCTCCCCTGCATTCTCCCCTTGGGTCCAATACATCTTTCAAAGCTCAACTCCTAACACTTCCCTAAAGGTTTCCTGACCCAATGTGGGTGAATATGATCCTCATCCTTTGATTCCTTTGGCATCCCCTCATGCTACTATTGGCGTGTATGATCTCATATCTTAGATAGCTTTTCTAAATATCTCTTGTGAGTTGAGGACCATTTCCTGTGAATCCTGCAAAATAGCAAGCACACAATAAATTGACAAATTTTGTGAGTATTTCTCTGTCGTGAAAGGAAAATGATAGTATCCTAACATGTTTCCACAGTGCTGAGTAGGGAAAGATTAGGAACTGAATTGAGGTGGGGAACACGGAGCTCAGGTTGGTGTGAGAGCAACAGTTTCTGATTCACTTGTCACTATGTCTCCCTATTATCTAAACAGCATCTGAACCTGGCAAATTTGACCAGACTCTGTTTCTCTTTGGTTCCACTTCCTCTTAGTCTGATACCCCTAGCATTTGTTTGTCAATAGTGTTATTTTGAAATAATCTCCCCGAGGGAATCAAAGGTGATATGAGATGCCACACTCTTCCATTCTCTGGCTCACTGTCTGTTTTTAGTAAAAGCCTTTTTCTAGGTCAGTGATCTTCACAGTGTATTTCCCAGGGTTCCACAGAAAGGACTTGGGAGGTGAAAGCAAAACCCGGGGAGGTGATATGATGAAGCTATCCCCGCTACTTTAACCACAGCAGCTCCATATTTTTACTTCCTCTATATTTTTAGGTTCAGCATTACAGTTTTTATAATTGTCTTCTTTTTGCCAAAAAATAAAAATTGAAAACCACTGCTCTGGGCGATCATTAAAGGGAAATTCTTAAAGACCTACAAGCAATATCAAGAGGGGAAAGGCCAGCTACATATTAGCACTGGCTCAGACATCTCACATATTTTCCTTTCAAACTTTTCCAGTCCAGAAACCAGAGCCTCCTGTAAGAATTCTTGTTTTCACTTTACCTGGTATTTTTAAGTTGGTGTGATTCTGCATGTTGCGGGATCCCATAGACATGCTCAAACCCATGCAAGGAGAAATCCAAACCAATGGAGGCAGGACCTGCAGGGACCAGGACAGTGACTGAGTTTTGCTTCTCAGTGGGAAAATCAATTAAGGAGATTCAGCAACTATAAGATTAGCAAGATAACTAGACTAGGGATCAAGAGACCTGAGCTTGCCCTGATCAATCAGTAAATCATGTATGCTGACTCTCTGTATGATGTTATATTTAGGTGTTGTGGGGATACAAAAATGCACACGGCAAAGTTCTGCGCACTTATTAGTTATGTTTCCTTAGCTGTGTGCTAAAGTTCTCTGTGTCCTCATTTATAGTAAATCTCTTTTCTATCTGTAAAATAGGATTACAAAGTTTTAGATTTTTTTCCCTAATCTAAATTTTCCAGAAATGTACTGCGTACTTGTTTGCTTTAGGAAGCAGAGGATAGCAAGCACTTTTAATACTTACTAGATGAAAGACTGGGTGTCTTCTGCCTGACTGTTCATTCTTACTGCATACAGAAACTATAAGGTCAAGGGCACCAGGAGGACCTTTCCTGGCTCCACAAAATACCCCCTTCCCTGTGATTGTAGATATATAAATTTCCTTTAGCCAAAGACAAAGTCCTTTGTTTGACAATTATTTTAGAGATATGGGGAAAATGAAAGTAACTAGGAGAGATAACACTGACTTAAATTCACTCTCAGGTAAAAGTATTTGTCATCAAATGGTCCTTATTTGGAGGAGTTTATGGAAAGGGGGTGCTTTAGGTAAGGTAAAAAGGATTATAATGCTACAGAAAGGGGAGCTTTAGGGCCCCTTTACTTATAATTTTTGGGCACATGTCAGTCCTGATCATTATATGAGGCTATAGAAATAGATGCTTGAACAGAGATTCTCAAGGAGTTAGGGAAGGTCTGTTATTCCCCAGGGTAGGGAGAAATAAGGAGAAAAGTGAGTATTTTTTCCAACTAAATAAGCCCCAAGTATTTGAACCGTGTCTCCTAAAGGGACAAATTCCTTCCCAGCCACCTACACCCTCCCCCCCATCACTAAGCCTAGTGAGAAATGTCATATAGATGGTCACATGATGCTCACATGAATGATGGGGAGGCCTGGAAAAGGATGAGAACCACTGCATTGAAATGTTGGAGCCAATGAGCTCTAGAACTTGGTTTCTCATCACCTGACTCTCATAAAAATAGAATGTGGAATTTGCAGCTGTCTGATTCACTGGATCGTGCAAGCAGTATGCAGACCTCCATGAGACCAGAAGCTCCATGAGGCCTATACTTCTCCTACACGCCCCACAAGTCATTCACTCACTATTTCTCTATTGCAATGCATTACTGAAGAATAGGGGACCCAAACATGAGATTTCTGTTCACCTTACAGAAGTCACGTGTTTAGGTGCCAAAGCTCAAGGGACTTTTAGATAGAGACTTTTGGCCATTTTGGAAAGGTCTGTTTTAACACTACACTAGTTTTAATTGTACCATTATCTTTGACATCCACAAAATTTCTGAATTTCTCCTCCCACAGGCCCAGTTCCTCTTGATTTTCCTGTTGGCACAAAAAAAAGGGAGCAAACTGAGGTTATATATTGCAACAAATGTTGTTACCACAATAGCACATTTATTTGATTAAAATATTAGACTGAGGAAGTGATTTCATCCTTTAAAAGGCCAATTTGTGATATCAGTATATTAAACAAATTAGATCTATGTTCTATATAAATGCCATTAATCATCCTTATGATCTATAGCAGACATGAATATATTTTTATTGTGGTAAAATATACATAACTTAAAATTTACCATTTTAACCATTTTTAAGTGGCATTAAGTACATTCACATGTTGTACAACCATCATCACCATCCATTTCCAGAATTTTTACATCCTTCCAAACTGAACCTCTGCACCCATTAAAAAATAATTCCCCATTCTCCCCTCCCCACAGCTCATGACAACTACTTTTCTACTTTCTGTCTTTATGAATTTGACAACTCTAGATATCTCATATAAGTAGAATCAGACAGTATTTGTCCTTTTGAGACTGGCTTACTTCACTTAGTATAACGTCTTCAAGATTCATCCATTTTGTAGCATGTATCAGAATTTCCTTCCTTTTTAAGGCTGAATAATATTCCATTGCATGTATATACTCCATTTTGTGTGTGCATTCACCTGTCAATGACTCTTGGATTGCCGGATTGCTTGTACCTTTTTGCTACTGTGAATATTATTCTGCTATGAACATAGGCTGCAAATATCTGTTTGAGTCCCGCTTTCAGTTTTGGATATATATCCATAAATGGAATTACTGGATCATATTGTAATTCTTTTTTTTTCTTTAATTTTTAATTAATTAATTTATTTTTATTTTTGGCTGTGTTGGGTCTTTGTTGCTGGGCATGGGCTTTCTCTGGTTGCGGCGAGCAGGGGCTACTCTTCGTTGTGTTGCGCGGGCTTCTCATTGCAGTGGCTTCTCTTGTTGCGGAGCATGGGCTCTAGGTGCATGCAGGCTTCAGCAGTTGCACCAGGCGAGCTCAGTAGTTGTGGCTCGCGGGCTCAGTAATCATGGCATGCGAGCTCTAGAGCGCAGGCTCAGTAGTTGTGGTGCACGGGCTTAGTTGCTCCATGGCATGTGGGATCTTCCTGGACCAGGGCTCGAACCCGTGTCCCCTGCATTGGCAGGTGGATTCTTAACCACTGCCCCACCAGGTGAGCCCCTCATATTGTAATTCTATGTTTAATTGTTTAGGAACTGCCACACTGTTTGACGTGAATATCTTTAAAAGAGCCAAAATGATGTGAAAGCACTTTGCGAAATGCAATCTTTTACATATGTAAGGCAAAACATTTAGAATCAAATAACTTGGGTCTCTTTTGAGAGACCCTAAGCAAAGATTTTGGCTGAGGTGGGCACTTTCTCTCCTGCTTCAGTTAGCCAAACTACTGGCTGTGTTCCTGTGCTGGATGGAGAAGTCAACTGGGATGGCCACTGCTCAGGTTCACTATCTTTTGACCTGGAGCCATGAACTTTCAAGCTTTACAAAAGTCACCTTTTCTCTGGTAAAATGAAAAATTTTAAAATAATTGTGTGTGTATGTGAAAAACACATTTCTTTTTAAAAAGTGAGGGACTTCCCTGGTGGTCCAGTGGGAAAAACTCCGCACTCCCAATGCAGAGGGCCTGGATTCGAACACTCATCAGGGAACTAGATCCTGCATGCATGCCACAATTAAGAGTCCGCATGCCACAACTAAAAGATCTCTTATACTGCAACTAAAAGATCCTGCATGCTGCAACGAAGATCCTGAGTGCCACAATTAAGACCCAGCACAGCCAAAATAAAGATAAATAAATAATAACAACAACAATAATAATAAAGTGAGCCCTTCCCCTATTTCTAGGTTGTTTCTTCATAATTAAAGCTTCTGTAAAGTGAGTCTGTTTGTTTTTTTTAAAACTACACCTGAATTCTTAATGTGGGATTATTATCCTGAGGTCTAGATAGGCTTTAAAGTTTGTGAACTCCCTGAAACAGTAGGAAAAAAATTTTTTTTTCTACAGAGATGGTTCACAGCTTTCATCAGATTCCTGCAAGGGTGTGTTTGACTCAAAACCACTATCTAAGCTATCTGATTAGAGGTCTCCCAAAAGCTAATCTAACATATTGTCACAAAGCTGTGTAAGGCACAAATGTGTTAGTTTTTATCTTCCCTATTTGAAAATGGAAAAATTACTCTCTCTCATATTCATCAGTATGGGCCAGTTCTCTAGAGGAAGAAGCATTTGTCTTATTGCACTGGAAATATTTTTCACCATTCTTGGTGGCCATAGCTACTGTCAGGGTTCCTTTAAAGATGTGTGGGGCTTTGGATGAAGAGATTTCTGGAATGCCCATTCTCCAGAATTTAGCCAAAATAATCTTTCCGAAACAGAAATCAGACCATGTATCTCTGCTGCTTAAGACCTTTCCATAGTTCTCCTTTGCTCTTAAAGTCCAAAAAAGTTAATGTGACTTAGAAGAATGTAAGCTCCATGATAATGAGGTAATCTGATTAGTTTGATGATACAGCACCAATTCCTTGAACAGTGCCTGGCCTACAGGAGGTCCCATTTATATGTAGTAAAGCATTTACCAACTACCCACCTGTATAAGGGAAGACAGACCCATTATATTCCACATAATGATGACGATAGTGAAAAACATTTAAAAAAGATAAATTACTCTATGTAGATTACCTGAGTGGTGTTATCTGATGTATCCTCCTCATTTTCCTTGGTAGCTGTGCTGTAATATAAAGTTGTTTCACTCATGGCAAGACTGACAATTTGTTCAATGATAAAGATTTTCATTTCCAAATATTAAGACCCCATAAATTATATCCTTTAACTTATTAAAAATAACATCATTATAAAAATAAATTTACAAAATTAAACATTTATGATGAACATTAATCCAACAGCTTGATTTCTTATAAAATGTAGATAGATTTGAATTTTCTTAACTCTTTTAAAAATAATTAATCAGTTTTTTTATTATAAATGTAATACATGTTCATAGTATTTAAACAAAACATAAGCAAGGTGGAACACAGTTCCTCTCACACAATATTACCCTAGAATGGAGCAACATGATGCAGTGTCTTGCAGGATGATGACAACTTATTCTAACACCTATAGTTGTATTTGAGTGCATATTCCGTTCCTAACAATACTAGACTACATGGATTTTTTTTTTAACTCTTAGCCAATCTAAAATTTTAGAAAAGATAATGCATTTCAATTTGAACTTGTACCATTAATGATTCAGACTACGTTTTTATACATTAAATGGTATTTCTAGTTCTCTGAATTGTCTATTCATACTCATTATATGTTAAGTTTTTCTTTAGTGTAAAATGCAGCATGCATATAGAAGAGTATATAATGTACTCACAGAGTTTAAAGAATAATACTAAAGTGAACAATTATGAACCTACCAGTGAGCATAAGCAACAGAAATGACTTGTTCTTTTGGAGTTCCTATGTGCCTCTCTTCAAATGCATCTGCCCCCCTAATATTTGCATTCAATGCTACAAATCTCCCTCTAAGCACTGCTTTTGCTGCATCCCACAAATTTTGATAAGTTGTATTTTAATTTTCATTTAGTTTGAAATCTTTTCCTTTCTTTCTTTTTAGATTTCTTCTTTGTGTTATTAAGAAGCATGTTGTTTAATCTTCATGTATTTTGGAATTTACCAGCTTTCTGTTGTTGATTTCTAGTTTAATTGCATTGTGGTCTGGGAGCTAGTGTTTCATGATTTCCATTCGTTTAAATTTGTTAAGGTGTGTTTTATGACACAAAATATGTTCTTGGTGAATGTTCCATGTGAGCTTGAGAAGAATGTGTATTCTACTGTTGTTGGATGAGGGAGACTATAGATGTCAATTATAGCCAGCTGATTGATGGTGCTTTTGAATTAGAATATGTCCTTATTGATCTTCTCCCTGCTGAATCTGTCCATTTCTGATAGAAGGGTGTTAAGGTCTCTAATTATAATAGTGGATTCATCTACTTCTACTTGCAGTTCTATCATTCTTGCCTCAAGTATTTTGATGCTTTGTTATCAGGCACATACACATTAAAGTTTGTTGATTGTTATGTTTTCTCAGAGAATGACCCCTTTATCATTATATAATGGCCTTCTTTATCCCTGATAACATTCCCTGTTTTGAAGTTAGCTCTTTCTGAAATTAATACAACTACTCTTATTTTCTTTTTTTTTTTGAGAGTCAGGAGTTAAGTTTTATTGGGGGCAAAATGAGGACTGCAGCCCAGGAGACAGCATTTCAGATAACTGAAAAACTGCTCTGCTATTTTCTTTTTTAAAGATCATAATGCTATCATTTATTGGATGAAAAAAACAGAAGAAAAAGAATTGTTTTGGAATGTTTTGGGGAAAAACAGCTTGCTTATAAGTAAAATTCTTTCCCTTTGAAATGAGTTAGTAAAAAAGAAAACAATCTTCATTATATGAAATAACATCGCCAGGTAGGAAAAGCAGCACACAAGAATATATTTTTGGATATAAATATTTATATTTATATATAGTTATGCCATCAGCAGCATTCAAAATTAGCTGAGTATCTATACAATTACACAAATTGATTCATGTTCTAACGAAGTGTTTTAAAAGCTCATCATATTAGAACAGGCACAATATTCTGAAGGCATATAAATTCCCCATGGGTTTTTGAACATCCTTACCCTCAACTTCACAATCAGAATTTACAAAAGCAGTGAAAGATCAGAGTTCAGAGGTGTTTTATTTTTCTTTTCCTTGTTCAAAGTGCCTAAGTCAAGCAAATACATTGAAAAAGGCAAAATAAACACTTTGCATAGCAGAAGATTGCAAGATTGCATGTAAACTATGATTCTCCTTTAGGACATTACACAAGTACAAGGTACATCTGTATTTAGAATAAGGCTCATTACCTCTTCTTGCAGCATGAATGTTCAACAGGCAGAGAGCAACATTCTGCCCAGGGACCAGTCTCAATTTGGTCTCAAAAAATGCCTCCCAAGGATCCACAAGGATAATATGTCTCGGCAGCCATTTATATCAAGGAACTTTTGTTCCCCACTATGTCTACTTTCTGGTGCTATTAAATGTAGTGACATTACTTTGTTGTGAATATACACGTTAGTGTTATTACGATGCTGTGGACTGACCTTTCACTCCAAATAGACATGTTCCTCCCATCTAGTGAACTCACTCTTCCCTGGTTTCAGTTCACCCCATCTATAGAAATTTTTTTTTACATTTCCAAGCCCAGTGTCAGTTTATCAGCTCCTGCTAAGAAGGATATAATTTTATTTGGTCAATTTACATTAACAATATGGTCGGCCTGTTAAACTTTAGCCATTCTAATAGGTGTGTGGTAGTACGTCACTGTTGTTTTAATTTGCAATACCCTAATGACTAATGGCATTGAACATATTTTTCAAGTGCTTATTTGTCACTGTATATCTTCTTTGGTGAAATATCTGTTCAAATCATTTTTTATTAGATTATTTTCTAAAATTTTGAGAGTTGATTCTGTATTATATCAATACATACAACTTCTTTATTAGATATATACTTTGCAAATATTTTCTCTTAGTCTATGAATTATCTTTTCATTCTCTTCATATAGTCTTTGAATGGGCAGGCATTTTTACTTTTGGTTATGTCCATTTAACCAATTTTTTCTTTTGTGGATCATGCTTTTGGTGTAATATCTAAGACATCTTTGCCTGATCCAAGGTTTCAAGATTTTCTTCATTGTTGTCTAGAAGTTTTATAGTTTTAGGTTTTCCATTTAGGTCTATATTGTATTTTGAGTAATTTTTTTTAAATTGACATTTCATTCTTGTTTGTGGCTACTTCTGAGCTCCTCACATGCCAGACTGGAAATTACAAGTCCATGCCTTTTCATTTTGTTCAAAATTACAAGTCCATGCCTTTTCATTTTGTTCAAGTTTTTTTGTTTGTTTGTATTTTGTTTTTGCGGTTATAATAAAGTTTAAAGTTTAAAATTTCTAAGTAATCGAATCAATCAACCTTTTTCCTTATGGCTCTTCAGTTTTTCTCACACTAATAAGTTTTTAAAAATTCTACATTTTTTCCTATTTTAATTTTTTTGTGTGCTTTATTTTTATTTATCTGGAATTCATTTTTGCTAATGTTCTGAGGTTAGGACCTAACTTACATTTTTTTCCCAAGTGGATAATCTAATTTTCCTAACACAAAGATAAATACAAATAATGGAAATATAAACTAGTACACAACCTCTATGGGAGGCAATTTGGAAACATTTATCAAAAGTACTAATGTACAAACCATTTGATCAGAAATTATACTTCTATGACTCTGGTCTATGGATATACTTGCATGTATGCAAAATGACACATATACAAGGTTATTCATGAAGTAAGTAGCTGTAAAACAATATCAGAAACAACTTGAAGGTCTACTAGCAGGGATTAACTAAATGAATCACAGTGTAACCATATAATAGAAACTATGTAGCTGTTTTAAAAAAATTAGAAACTACCACATTGGTAAAGGGGAAGAAGCAAGGTACAGAATAATGTGTAAAGGTGATATCATTTGTGTCAGGAAAGGAAAAAACAAAGAATACATTAATCTTATTGTATAGGCATAAATTATCTCTGGAAGGATACACAGAAAACTGGAAACACTGATTACTTTCAAGGATGGAATGAGGTAGCTCAAGCACAAATGGTGAGGGAGACTTTTCACTATATACACCTTTTTATTTTTTCACATCTTTATTGGAGTATAAATGCTTTACAATGTTGTGTTAGTTTCTGCTGTACAACAAAGTGAATCAGCTATATGATATCCCCACATCCCCTCCCTCTTGAACCTTCCTCCCACCTTCCCTTTCCCATCCCTCTAGGTCATGACAAAGCACCAAGCTGATCTCTCTGTGTATATACACCTTTGTACAATGTGCTTATTAAAAAAATAAATAAAAATTAAAAAGCCCAACTTAGATATCACCTCTACAACAAAATAAAACAAAAATAATGGGAGTTTAGTAAAAGGAAAAAATTGTTTTAAATATTAATGCTTAAATATAAATAAATAATGAATTAAATATAAATAACAAATATACAGGGATTTGTTATGCTATTAGTATTTTCAGCCAAAAAAAGTAATTGAATTATATTCATAAGGCACTAACAGAGTAGGTGGCAGGATTATGGGTATTTTAATTTTTCTTCTTTTCAATATTTTCTATTTTTCCTTCAATGAACACATTTCTGTGATAAAATAAGTCATTTATATTTTATAATTTATTTATTTATTTATTTATTTTTGGCTGCATTGGGTATTCGTTGCGGTGTGTGGGCTTCTCATTGCAGTGGCTTCTCTTGTTGCAGAGCATGGGCTCTAGGTGCATGGGCTTCAGTAGTTGTAGTGTGCAGGCTCAGTAGTTGTGGCTTGCAGGCTCTACAGCGCAGGCTCAGCAGTTGTGGCACATGGGCTTAGCTGCTCCACAGCATGTGGGATCTTCCTGAACCAGGGCTCGAACCTGCATCCACTGCATTGGCAGGTGGATTCTTAACCATTACACCACCAGGGAAGTCCCAAAATAAGATTTTTTAATATTAAAATTTTTAAATAGAAATAAGTTGAAACTCAGAAAAAAATCACTATGTTGAATGCTTTCTGCAGCTCATATACTATGTTCATTATTTGGGCAAAAATAGAAAGACTGGAGGATTTAAAGACAATATTAGTTAAAATGGAAGAAGAATCTCCTTCTACTACTATCTTCCAATTCATGCGACACAAACAGCTTTGATCAAATGGTTGGTTCCAGAAAATTCCTGGACAACTATTCAAGTCTAAGGTAACTCATGTTATTCTAAGGAGGTAAAATGAAATTCTGAAGACATGTTAGTTCACATTAGCATCTATCAAGTTAACAGGGTGTGGGCTTCCCTGGTGGCACAGTGGTTAAGAATCTGCCTGCCAATGTAGGGGACATGGGTTCAAGCCCTGGTCTGGGAAGATCCCACATGACGCGGAGCAACTAGGCCTGTGCACCACAACTGCTGAGCCTGCGCTCTAGAGCCTGCAAGCCACAACTGTTGAGCCCGCGTGCTGCAACTACTGAAGCCCATTCGCCTAGAGCCTGTGCTCCACAACAAGAGAAGCCACCACAATGAGAGGCCTGTGCACTGCAATGAAGAGTAGCCCCTGCTCGCTGCAACTAGAGGAAGCCCGCGCACAGTAACGGAGACCCAATACAGCCAAAAATAAATAAATAAATTTATTAAAAAAAGAAAGTTAACAGGATGCTTTTTTAGAAGGATGTGTAGGGTAGAGAATGTCGTCAAACATACAGGATGTGTTAAGAATGTCATCTTCACAAGTGTCTGAGAATAATTTTTGTCATCAAGCCTGCATTCACCTGCACAGGTGAAAAGATGAAATTTCTCAGAACAATATCCCAGCAAATAAGGCAAACCAGTTTTCTATGGTGATGTATTATCTACTTAGGCAACTGGTATTCACAATCAGGGTTTCTTAAGTTCTTTATGTGTTAAGTAATGTGCAAAAATACCTTTGCTTGGGAGGAATCTGCAGCTGCTCAAAGTACAGTTGGCCCAGGGAGTTTATGCTCATCACAACCTCTTCTTCAGCTACCAAGTCTATCTTGAATGGGTTTGCTGTGATGTGACACTTCAGATCTCCTTTTCCATTTGCCAATACGAGACTGCCTGTATCCCCTGAGCATGAAATCAGCCTGGAAAACAAGGCAGGAAGAAAAAAATAAATTGCTATAGGTTTACATGGCTCAATGCAATTCTCAATTCAAGTTAGTAAATCAATATTCATATGACATAGCATAGATAAGGAAGTAGAGAGCTGTAATTGAGAGCATGGGCTTTGGTGTCAGAAAGCCTGGACTAAACATAGCTCTCCCACGCACTAGGTGTATAATTGTGGACAAGTTAATCTTTCTAGTTCTTGTTTTCCTCATCTGTAAAGTGGAAATGATAAAAGCAAGAACAAATAGAGCTTTTTGAAAGGATTAAATGAGATCACACATGTAAAGCACTTGGCACAGAGCCTGGCACATAATAAGAGCGCAGTAAATGTTAGCTCTCATTAACATTATTACTTTGGTCTAGACAGTCTAGTAACAAGTTGGTGCATGGAATTTAAACATTTTGCTTTTCTTTCTCATTCCAACCCTACATTCAGAAACTGAGTAAATAACACAGATTGGGTTACTGATTCACTCAGTCCAAAGTGAGATGGAAAGGTGAAACTTTTGTTTATTTATCACCTGACTTCCAACAGCCCAATCTGACACGTAGACTTTTAGGATGCTTTGGGGCCCCAGGAGTTATATAAGTTCAGAGACAGCACTTAAAATCCCTAGGTCTATCATCAGGAAAAAAAGGGAGACTCAAATCAACAGAATTAGAAATGAAAAAGGAGAAGTAACAACTGACACTGCAGAAATACAACGGATCATGAGAGAATACTATAAGTAACTATATACCAATACAATGGACAACCTGGAAGAAATGGACAAATTCTTAGAAAAGTACAACCTCCCAAGACTGAACCAGGAAGAAATAGAAAATATGAACAGACCAATCACAAGCACTGAAATTGAAACTGTGATTAAAAATCTTCCAACAAACAAAAGCCCAGGGCCAGATGGCTTCACAGGTGAATTCTATCAAACATTTAGAGAAGAGCTCACACCTATCCTTCTCATACTCTTCCAAAATATAGCAGAGGGAGAAACACTCCCGAACTCATTCTATGAGGCCACCATCATCCTGATACCAAAACCAAACAAAGATGTCACAAAAAAGAAAATTACAGGCCAAAACCACTGATGAACATAGATGCAAAAATCCTCCACAAAATACTAGCAAACAGAATCCAACAGCACATTGAGAGGATCATATGCCATGATCAACTGGGGTTTATCCCAGGAATGCAAGGATTCTTCAATATATGCAAATCAATCAATGTGATACACCATATTAACAAACTGACGGGTAAAAACCATATGATAATATTGATAGATGCAGAAAAAGCTTTTGACAAAATTCAACACCAATTTATGATAAAAACTCTCCAGAAAGTGGGCATATATGACAAACCCACAGCCAACATCATTCTCAATGTTGAAAAACTGAAAGCATTTCCTCTAAGATCAGGAACAGGACAAGGGTGTCCACTCTCGCCACTACTATTCAACATAGTTTTGGAAGTTTTAGCCATGGCAATCAGAGAAGAAAAAGAAATAAAAGGAATCTAAGTTGGAAAAGAAGAAGTAAAACTGTCACTGTTTGCAGATGACATGATACTATACATAGAAAATCCTAAGATGCCACCAGAAAACTACTAGAGCTAATCAATGAATGTGGTAAAGTAGCAGGATACAAATTAATGCACAGAAATCTCTTGCATTCCTGTACTAATTAACAACAAAAAATCAGAAAGAGAAATTAAGGAAACAGTTCCATTTCAAACTGCAACAAAAAGAAAAAAATACCTAGGAATAAACCTACCTAAGGAGATAAAAGACCTGTATGTAGAAAACTATAAGATACTGATGAAATAAATCAAAGACAATACAAACAGATGGAAAGATATACCATGTTCTTGGATTGGAAAAATCAACATTGTGAAAATGACTCTACTACCCAAAGCAATCTACAGATTCAATGCAATCCCTATCAAATTACCAATGGCATTTTCACAGAACTAGAACAAAAAATTTTACAATTTGTATGGAAACACAAAAGACCCTGAATAGCCAAAGCAATCTTGAGAAAGAAAAACGGAGCTGGAGGAATCAGACTCCCTGACTTCAGACTATACTACAAAGCTACAGGAATCAAGATAGTATGGTACTGGC
This sequence comes from Kogia breviceps, assembly GCF_026419965.1. NCBI lineage: Eukaryota > Metazoa > Chordata > Mammalia > Artiodactyla > Physeteridae > Kogia > Kogia breviceps. Next base: position 86,166,140 of record NC_081312.1, on the reverse strand, counting down.
ACAAAAATAGAAATATAGATCAATGGAACAGGATAGAAAGCCCAGAGATAATCCCACGCACATATGGTCACCTTATCTTTGACAAAGGAGGCAAGAATATACAGTGGAGAAAAGACAGTTTTTTCAATACGTGGTGCTGGGAAAACTGGACAGCTACATGTAAAAGAATGAAATTACAACACTCCCTAACACCATACACAAAAATAAACTCAAAATGAATTAAAGACCTAAATGTAAGGCCAGACACTACAAAACTCTTAGAGGAAAACATAGGCAGAACACTCTATGACATAAATCACAGCAAGATCCTTTTTGACCCACCTCCTAGACGAATGGAAATAAAATAAAAAATAAACAAATGGGACCTAATGAAACTTCAAAGCTTTTGCACAGCAAAGGAAACCATAAACAAGATGAAAAGACAATCCACAGAATGGGAGAAAATATTTGCAAACAAAGCAACTGACAAAGGATTAATCTCCAAAATATACATGCAGCTCAATATCAAAAAAACAAACAATCCAAAAATGGGTGGAACACCCAAAAAGACATTTTTCCAAAGTAGACATCAGGCCAACAAACACATGAAAAGATGCTGAACATCACTAATCACTAGAGAAATGCAAACCAAAACCACAATGAGATATCACCTCACACTGGTCAGAATGGCCATCGTCAAAAAATCTAGAAACAATAAGTGCTGGAAAGGGTGTGGATAAAAGGGAACCCTCTTGCACTGTTGGTGGGAATGTAAATTGATACAACCACTATGGAGAACAGTATGGAGGTTCCTTAAAAAACTAAAAATAGAACTATCATACGACACAGCAATCCCACTACTGGGCATATACCCTGAGAAATCCATAATTCAAAAAGATACATGTATCACAATGTTCATTGCAGCACTATTTACAGTAGCCAGGACATGGAAGAACCTAAATGTCCATCGACAGATGAATGGATAAAGAAGATGTGCCACATATATACAATGGAATATTACTCAGCCATAAAAAGGAATGAAACTGAGTTATTTGTAATGAGGTGGATGGAGCTAGAGTCTGTCATACGGAGTGAAGTAAGTCAGAAAGAGCGCACATATATGGAATCTAAAAAACCAGTACTGATGAACCTAGTGGCAAGGCAGGAATAAAGACTCAGACATAGAGAATGGACTTGAGGACACAGGGGCAAGGGGAAGCTGGGACGAAGTAAGACAGCAGCATTGACATATATACACTACCAAATGTAAAACAGATAGCTAGTGGGAAGCTGTTGCATAGCCCAGGGAGATCAGCTCAGTGTTTTGTGATGACCTAGAGGGGTGGGATAGGGAGGGTGGGAGGGAGGCCCAAGGGGGCGGGGATATGGGGATATATGTATACATATAGCTGATTCACTTTGTTGTACAGCGGAAACTAACACAACATTGTAAAGCAATTATCCTCCAATAAAGATATAAAAATAAAAAAATAAAATCCCTAGGTCTAGATATTTTTCTAGTATATAGTCACCCTGGTCACAGGACTCTTTAGGGAGGATTAGGAGGGATAGTTTATGATATTATTATATGTTTACAACCTCCTCCATGGATTCTAGGCCTCCCCCTCAAGCAAGATGCTTTGGGTTCTGGAAATTAACTTCATAGTTTGAGAGGTTGTGTCTCACTGTTCATCAAACCTAAATAGAGTTCTTTTGATTATTCTGTCAAGTAGGACTCTAGTCCATCTATTTCAGCCTAATGGACCCCTTGACTTATTGTGCACTGCCCTGAGGTTTGAGCCATTTTGAGTACCACACGGGCCCTGTTATGGAAACACGTCTACCTTGTCTCTTACAACTAAATGCTGCTACTTTGACTCTGCTACCTAGAGTCTTATCATTTCCACTGAAATCAGGGAGCCCATTTTTTTTTTGGTGGTACGCGGGCCCCTCACCACTGTGGCCTCTCCCTTTGCGGAGCACAGGCTCCGGACGCACAGGCCCAGCGGCCACGGCTCACGGGCCCAGCCGCTCCGCGGCATGTGGGATCTTCCCGGACCGGGGCATGAACCCGTGTCCCCTGCATCGGCAGGCGGACTCTCAACCACTGCACCACCAGGGAAGCCCAGGGAGCCCATTTGAATGGTACCATTCTCACCATTATCTCTAGCTCAGAAAAGACATTCACTCACTATAATGCTTTCCAAGTGTTCCCTCACTAATGTATTTCTCAATGAAGGGAGTATCTTTTGGATCCTTTGGAGAACAGAATTAGGGGCTAGATGCATATGACATATTCACTTCAACATCTTCATCTCCCTAAGTCTATGAATCATTTCTTCTACACGGCGCCAAGGAATTTCTGGTATCTCAGCTTCATTCAGCACAGTCCATAGCTGAGTTCAAGTTATACTTAAACAAGCAAATAATTAGAACCACTTTCAACTGTCTAAGCTAGCATATTAAATGTGGATTCTCTGGTACCTGTACCCATGTCAGTAAATTTAGCATGATCCTAAAATTATGGTCCTTCCTTCTGGTCTAAAAGTCCCTCAGAAATCATTTCCATGCATATTTCCCAGATTTTTGCCAGTATGAAATCTTATAATTCTTTAGGTGTGTAAGCCGTTTCCTCCTGGGTTTGACTGTAATTGGCTCCCTAGGCATTTTGGGGTCTGACTCGATAGTGGGTTTGGAGGCAGTGAAGGGTGGTAAGGGTGAAGCACAGGGAGCACTGGAATCCCCTGGCACAGTATATTTCAGGTGAGGTTAACACGGGGTGTCCAAGCAGGTAAGATCAGCCTTATCAGATGGAGGAGGAGCTGCTTCTGCTGAACTGGGAGGCTCAGTGGAATTTTGAGGTTTGGGTACTCAGGGTTATCCAAATCTTCCCAAATGTTGCTATTCAATTTGGGGGAGTCCTACCTTTTCACAGTTGATGCCCTAAATTCATAGACCTGATGAAGCTGTGAATTCAACTTATGCTCTAATTCAGCAAACCACAGAATCTAACGCTGTATCTGATTTTCAGCTATGAGGACTCTGTAGATATGACTTTTAGGATTGTCATAGAAATCTACTAGGTTTCTGACAATGCTAAGAATTTAAAAGCCTGAAACTGCTGTTTTCTTTAAGTTCTCCAGTGAAATTAATAGCAGCCAGGCCACCTCAGAGTTTTGAATTTTGTGTGGCAATCATGCTATGCTATGGCCCCACCACTTGGTTTGCCAGAGCCATGCTTTCAGTAGGCATTCTATTTCAGGCAACCACAAGTAGTAATTTAAGTGACTGCCACAGAATGCCGTGGTTTATTGCTAGTCGTATTAATTTGCTAGAGCTGCCATAACAAAATACCACAGACTGGGTAAACATCAGAAATTTATTTTCTCACAATTCTGGAGGCTGGAAATCCTAGATCAAAGTGTCAGCAGGTTTGGTTTCTTCTGAGGCTTTTCTTCTTGGCTTGCAGATGGCCATCCTCTTGCTGTGTCCTCACATGGCCATCCCTCTGTCTATGTTATCTGTATCCTAATCTCCTCCTCTTACAAGACACCAGTCATATTGGATTAGGGCCCACCCTAATCACCCTATTTTAACTTAATTACCTGTTCAAAGGCTCTATCTCGGAATAGTCACATTCTGAGGTATGGGGTGTTAGGGCTTCAACATATGAGTCTGGTTGGGGAGGGTAGTATTCAGCCCCAAACACTAAAATCTCACCGTCTAATGAAAACCAGGTCCTCACTGCCTTCAGATCCAAGTAGATCAGCTAACTAAGCTCAGATTCCCATCCTCGAGGGTCCGTTGCTTATACTCATTCTGATATCAATGACTATGTTAACCAAAACTCAACTGTAGATAACAGAAACAACTCTGGCTATTTTAAGCAGAAAGTAAATGACTTAATATGGAGGAATTATTAGCTTACAACATCATAGAAGGTTTGAGGTAGCAAGTTCCTGGCTGAGTGTCCAGTAATGACTCCTAGAACAATACTGCATAACTGCAGGCCAACAGAACCTCTCTCTTAGCTGGAATCAGGAAGCTGGGTAATCAGAAGTCAGTGTGGCAACTGCTGGGCTCCAGCATCATGCCAACTTAGCTGCAATCCAGAGATCGGGAAACCACTGCCCTAACTAGTGGCTCTAGAGTCATTCTATAGCTGCCGATGCACACCAGCAAAATGGGAGACTCAGTTCTGAAATCAAGATAACTGTAAGTGCATCTGATTGGTGGAACCTGAATTACATCAGAAACTAGCTACATGGGAGTCTGGGAAATGGAGAAATGTAGTTTTTAGTTACTACAGTAGCCAAAGGTCCTCTAGGAAAAGGCTGAAATAGAAGCAAAACTAATATACCATATTTACTACACAATGCTAATAGCACCCTGACTCCAAAACCTGGCAAAGATAGCACAGAAAAACTATAGACTAATGTTACTTATGAACACAGATGTAAAAATTTTAAAGGTCTACTAGTAAAATGAATCATCCAGGAGAGTAAAAAATAATGTAATGTGACCAAGAGGAAATACACACACACACACACACACACACACACACACACACACACACACTCTCTCTCTCTCTCTCTCTCTCTCTCTCTCTCATTTGCCAAACTGCAAAGCCATGAGAATAGTCCCTTTTAAATTCTTATTTCCTAAGTTCTTAGCATATAGTAGTGGCTCAGTGATATATTTTAAATTTATGATAGTTCTAGCATAGCTAAATTAATTTCTCCTTATAATTTATTAACTTTTTTTTTGGCTGCGTCAGGTCTTAATTGCAACATGCAGGATCTTTGTTGTGGCATGTGGGCTCTTTCGTTGTGGTGTGCAGGCTCTTCATTGCAGCACGCGAACTTCTCTCTAGTTGCGGCGTGTGGTCTCCAGAGCACGTGGGCTCTGTAGTTGTGGCGTGCGGGCTTAGCTGCCCTGTGGCATGTGGGATCTTAGTTCCCTGACCAAGGATCGAACCTGCATCCCCTGCATTGGAAGGCGGATTCTTTACCACTGGACTACCAGGGAAGTCCCATAATTTATTAACCTTTTATTAGATTTTCATGGAAAAAATAATCTACATAAAACTAAGATAATGATGTAGTGAAAATTAAAGCATCTGGCATAATCTTATATTCCTTTAGTGACATGATATAAAGAAAATAACAAACCAACAGACAGAACCAAGTTAAAATATCACTGGAAAATGTGCTGAGAACTGATGCAGATTCTGCAGGTACATGAAAAATACTTTAATCCCCAAAGATTTTTTTCCACCTAGAAACTGATTATTAATTTATCTCTGACTCTAAGACAGATTACATGTTAGACTTCTGAGACTGCCATTAATTAAAAGTGAGTCAGTCTAACTGTATAAATTACTGTAAGCATGGGAGTTTTGCTAGTACATTGGATATCTGGAGCCCTGCCGCTCATCTGAGTGAGTCAATTAAACAGCTCTCCTGCTTGCTCCCAAAGTCTGGCTGATAAACTGCTTACTTTGTGAGGAGGAGAGAAGATCAGAAGCTCTGCTTCTCCCCATTAATAAGTGCTGATGAGTCAAATGGTGGAGGAAGAGAGTACAGAATGGATAACATCAAAATGGATAAATTTATCCCCAAATAACTAAAAACTAACTCTGCAAATGGTTGTATCTTTGAAGAAACAAAATATGAGACTCATACAAAAGCTGCTACTCAAGGTATGATAGAAAAACATATTGAGGGTGTATCCAAGGTAGCGTGTTTCTTGGCTTACCTTACAGTGCTTGGCTTGCTTGTGAGGACATCAGGAACTTCATATCTGGGTTTCAAGGGTGTTTCTTCATTGATTTTAAGCCTGAAAATATTTCCCTCTATACCGTATACTTCAGCCAGGAGAGGAACCTGGGAACACACATGAGATTAGTTTCAACAGGTTACCCAGGTCAGTTCTACAAATTATGATAATTAGAAAACTATGTTTAAATTATTATAGGCCAAGCAAATTGGAGAACAATGGCAATCATGAAGGAAAGGCTTCCCAATCTATATGTACTTGCTTGGCTCTACCTGTAGTAGAAACAAACACCTCCTATGTGTTCTATGGTTAGGCAAAAATATGATTGTCCAGACCAGGACTGTTAAGAGTGAGAGGGCTTTCTATTAATAATGATAGTGGATGACAGGCATAAACTGAAACTGCCCTTGGAAAATTGGGACATGTGGCCCACTGCATCTATGATAAAGTACAGGTATCTTAAGAATAAGAGTTTGGTGTTAAAACTAGAGTAACTGGATTCCAGTTGAACGAAAGATGAAGGGTAACAAGCCACAGAATAGAATAGACAGTAAAACGGTGGTCATTGGGGTTCTCTACTGTAGATGAATAAGGCTTCCTGTGCTAAAATCAAGGCACTTCCTACACACTTAGATTAAGGTCTGGGGAACTTTCTCCAGAGGCTGGGATATTCTCAGCTTTCTCAAGAGGATGGAGAATTTAGGTTAAATACTGCCTACGATGAAAGATGGAAGCAACATAGAATCATAAAGAGAATACAGAATTTGAAAAATAAAACAATAACAACAAACTCTGAAGGCAGAGATGGCTGGATTTAGATTACAAAATGAGGCATCAAGGTTAGGGAAATATCTTAAAACAGTGGTTTTCAACTGATGTGCCATGCTTCACTGGTTGCAAATCATTAAGTACAGAATGATGCCAAATTCTGGTTACAACTGGGTCTGTGTATTGTTACTATAATGTCTGTTAAATGAAAGGCTAAGCTGGGTAGCCTGTGTGAGGTAACACACAGAACAGGTATGATGTGGTGCAAGCAAGATATAGGAAGCAGGGAGAATATTAATGCAGCAGCAGAAAACAAAAACAAAAACAATCCCTCCCCCCACAAACGATGTTACTGGAACCTTGCTTCTTCAGAATATAGGAAATTAGTCAGGGCACTTGAACAGTGACAGGACACTGAAGAGTGACCAGGTAAATAATGGTAAATAGGCTGTGGCTGCTTTTACAGACATTCTTAAAACAAGGTTATGATGTAGTACTGATCATACAATAATTATTTTTTCCCCAGCTTTACTGAGAAATAATTGACATATTGTGTAAGTTTAAGTTGTACAACTCCTTGATTTGATACTTATATTTTGCAAAAATGATCACCACCATAGCATTAGCTAACATCTGCATCAAGTCACATAATTACCATTTCCTTTTTGTGGTGAGAACATTTAAGATCCACTCTCTTAGCAACTTTCAAGTATACAATAGAGTATTATTAACTACAATCACTATGCTGTTAGTCGTCTTATTATAGTTGGAAGTTTGTACTCTTTGGCCAACACCTCCCCCTTTCCCCCACCCCCAATCATGCTGTAATTACTGCTTATATGTTTAATATTATTTTATTTGATTTACTTCAAGTGTGCCATCAGAATTCTAAGATTTGAAAATGTATCCACGTATAAGGCTGAAATCCTGTTAGATTATGTACTCCCTCCCAAGTTAGACATAAATTTTCACTACTCTCTCAAATTTAATTCAACTAACATTTATTTGGCATCTAATATTGTGAAGTGCTGATTGCTGTGAAAAGGATGGCTAAACTCTTAGGGAGAGTGCAATTTAGAGGAGATGCAACACCTATGTAGTAACCATAAAGCGTTTTATGATAAATGCTGAGACAGGCCAAGGATACGTGCTGCAGGAGAACAAGGAAGGGGAATATTGATGACTGTAAGGAGAGGGGTTCTGGGACATCTCTCTGGAGGAAGAGGGACTTAAGCAGGGCCTTGAGGAATTAGTAGGACTTTGGGTAGGCAAAAATGGGCAAGAACATCCTAAGCAGAGGGCACACAGGTTGTCCCTTATATGTGATTAACAAATTGCATTAGTTTATATACTCAGAGATCCTCACATTATTAGTAAAATAACTTCCTTAAAATTTTTTATTTTTTTAAACCAAAGACTGGTCTGATATGTTCTGTTCTTGAGGCTGCAGCCTAGTAAAGAATCCTAATTATATGAGAGAAGGTAGCAATAACCCTGCTTTTCCTATAATAACCCTAGGCAAGCAAACATACAAATCAGAGTCAAAGCCCCACTTTGGTATTTTGTGTGTTTTTTTTTACATTATTATTATTTATTTTTATTTTTTAAACATCTTTATGGGAGTATTATTGCTTTACAATGGTGTGTTAGTTTCTGCTTTACAACAAAGTGAATCAGTTATACATATACATATGTTCCCATATCTCTTCCCTCTTGCGTCTCCCTCTCCACTTTGTTTTCATTTTAACTTAATTAAGCAAACCAATTTTGCAAATAGGTAACCCTTTTCAAAGTCAATATCCAGATTCATTCTTATCTCTTATTGTCATCAACATAGCTTCATATTCCAAGCACATAATTTCCTTAGACCTTAGTATACATTTGCTTGTATGATCTGGCTCATGCTGTTTTTAGTGGCTTAAAAAAATCAACAGCAGCAGACTCTCAGAAGTCCAATAAGTAAAGCTGCTTGGATTGAAAACAGCAGGAAGTGGCTCAGAGCCTCTACCATTGAGCCCCCTCCCCTCCCTGCATTGAGTCCTGAGACACCTCTACGGAAACCTCAGGGCTTTGCACATGACAGTTTATAAACCACTTCCCTGGGCTTCTTAACTGCCAGTTATTGTCCAATTCTTCAACCAAAACCGGGCTGTCAAAAAGTCTGGACATGAATATTATATCCTTCTATCTAAAACATTAAGAATTTCTAAACATTTCTGTTCTCTACAGACCTGTTTGGACATTTATTTTAAAATAATATACAAATAAATTATTGAATCTCTATTAGTGATTAAAAATGACGATAAAAAACACATTGTTACAGAAGTTAGACTGCATAAACTCAGAATTATTTAATGTTAATATTTAGAGAATAGCAGTAAAAATTGCAGCAAGATGGATTTATGTAAAATAAGTGAAGAAACATAAAATTAAACATTTAAAATAAAGTGAGACAGCATGGGTTTCGCTCCCCTAGAAAGATTTAAGATGTGTAAATGTCCTCCTACACAGAGAAGATGAAATAAATCCTCAAAGAAAGGAATACATTTTGGAGGTTCGTTTTAGTACCACAAGTCTCTACTTGGTTTTTCATTCAGAGGCTCACCTCCCATAATCTGGGAGAGCATAAATTCCCTTTTCCTATCTTATTTCTCCCATACCAAATAAAAATAAAACCCAGTACTTTGTCATCCCTAAGTCTAGGTTTTTTGGCCACAAGGGCAAAAATATGAGACAGGTTATAAAAATCATGGTGGTAAAAACAGCCTTGTCTGTACATTCAAGCAGTGGAATGGATCACAGTCACATTAAAAGTTTTTTTTAAAATTTCACCCAAAACTAGTAGAGACTATGACTGAATTAACAGAACAGCCCTCTAACACATATTTAAATGGTGGTGGGTATTAATAAGGGAAATTATGACCCCATCAACTTCTCCGTGATGGGTAGATCTTGCTTGTCCTCTGGAACCAGGTCTCTCTACTATATTATAAGGAATAGTTAACCTAAAAGGCCTAGAGGAGTGAGCAAAGACCTCTCTCAGCTATTGGTCAAGTCCTTCCAGGATTCAGAGAATGGTCTAAGATTCATTAAATTGCTGTAGGGCACTATTGCCCCTTCCATAGTTGTAGCCAGTTGGTTTATTGCAAGCACTGATTCTCTATGGAGAACGCTGGCAAGTTCACGCTGGGCATTAGCATGTTCCCCAAGGACAATTAGCCTGTCCAGGTATGCTTCTGATTGCTTGGCCAGTTCCCCAATAAGCTGCCTGTTCCTGGCCATTTCTGCAGAAACAGTCCTGGTTAACAAGTAGTAGTTGTTCCTCATCTGTTGAGGAGGTGGCTGGTTGGGCAAAGTCCCATTGCTTAGATGAAGATGCAAGGGATTACATCATGAAGGTGCTCAGAGATATCCCTGCATCCTTGGAGAAGCTGCCAGAAGTGTTGTCACCAGTGAAAACTTGCAAACAGGCTGCAAAATAAACATTTTGCTAGTTCATCCATGTCATGAAAAAGCATAAAAATTAGCAATATAAAGTAGGTCAAAGACATAGGTCTGTTCCAAATAGCCTTGCTAGCAGTGCTTTTTAAGTACACTCAGAAGAGAGCATAAATTTCCCTGCTCTGGTGTCACAAGACTAGATCTTCTCTTTTTCTCAATCCAGGTCAAATTTTGACTGAAGGTAAAAAATTGATAATCGTAGGAAAAAAAGAGGTCTAAAAAAGCAGTCAACACTTTACTGATAACTCCTTTAAGGTTTTTTTCTGGAAGCTTCTTTATCAAATATCTGATTATTTTGTCATAAGAAATAGGACCCTATGTGAGAAAACTTAGGGATTTGAACCTGCAACCAGTTTTTCTTCAAAGCCTAGATGTCCTGACCTAGAGGCAACACATAGGGCAACACTTCAGTTTGTTTTGTAACATTACTGTGTCCCAGCAACATCATGTTTGCTATGGACTGAATTGTGTCATTTTCCCCCCTCCCCAAACCCTCCCCATTCTCCAACCCTTCAATTCATTTGTTGAAGCCCTAACCCTCAATGTGATGGCACTTGGAGATGGGGCCTTGGGAGGTGTTTAGGTTCTGATGAGGTCATGAGGGTGGAGACATGATGGGATTACTGCCTTTACAAGAAGAGACCAGAGAGTTAGCTGTCTCTCCATCATGTGAATATACAGTTGACCCTTGAACAGAGATTTGAACAGCATGGGTCCACTTATACATGGATTTTTTTTTCAATAAATACTTACTATAGTACCATACAATCCTTGGTTGAATCTGTGGATGTGGAACCATGTATACTGAGGGCCGACTGTGAAGTCATACTTGGATTTTCCACTGCTAACCCCTGCATTGTTCAAGGGTCAACTGTACACTAAGGAGGTGGCAGTCTCCAGGACAGGAAGTGCGACCTTGATCTAGGACTTCCCAGACTCCAGAACTGTGAGAAATAAAGGTCTGTTAAGACACCCGGTTTATGTTATAGCAGTGTGAGCTCACTAAGACAACGGTGAATGAAACTTGGTTCTGTTTCCTGGTTGCTTATTAAGTGGCAGGTTGGGAGAAGGGAATTGGGAAGAAGGATTTCAAAAATTAACAACAAAGCCTGACAAGAAAATTATTGCTTTAAGAGTTTTAATGGTGTGAGGGCAGGTAGGCACTAAGAGTGCTGGGTTTGTCAGAATCTGCCTCATCAGTGAAATCTGAGAACTGCAGCTGTGAGCTGAATATGATCCTCTTAGACTTTGGGCTCTGTCTCTCTGAACCTGAAATAAAAAGCTATCATTCTGAATAAGTGGATGTACGTGGCTTTTTAAAAATCTCCAGACCATATCCATACCATATCCTACTGTGAAATCTCCCATGAAACACCCATCTCATCCCAGAAACAACCTCTAATGGAGGCTCCTTGACTTTGCAGCGAGCAGGATACAAGGTTCAGACAACTTTAGAAATTACTGTTTGGATCTTTGTTGTCCCTATCAAACTGATAGAGGGCATGAAGGCATAAGTCCTTTCAACTCCAAGTGACAAGGAGGACATTAAAATGATGTTCAGTTCAGAATTTTAGGGTGACCTCCCAAAACATACATTGCATGCATTTGCCTGACATCAGAGCATGTAGATTCCCTGTGCAGCACTGTTATTTCCAACACCTGAACACTGTGTCTGTTCCTAGGGGTCCTCAAAGTTCTCAGTCTTGGGAGCCACATTGCTGACATCCTGGATCAGTTGCCCTTGCTTGCCCGGCTCCTCAGCTCCCTTCTGAGCCATGTGCTTCTTGCGCTGAGCTCCCGTGGGTCCTCCTGGACTGTGGCTTCTTTTCCTTTGAAGGCATCCATATCTGGTGGGCTCTGGTTCTGGAACCTGACCTGAACAGCATTGTCCCTCATATTTTCAGGATCCAAAGAGAGGTGTGTACAGAGAAACTGAACTATAGTCTTGTAAAAGGCACTGTGAGAGGATCCGCCACTAACTTCCCTGGTATGGAGCTGCATTGAGAAGTTGCATTTTGGCCCACACCGGTATTCCGAGTGCCTCATTTACTCTGCCTTGGTATGTGTCATCACGACAGTGGATTGTTCAGGTGCTCAACAGACTGAGCCTCCCAGAGGACAGAAAGGGATTCTTGCCCTGACCATGGGACAGCTACAACTCTCTGGGGCTAGACACATCAGAGGCAAGAAGGCAAAAGAGCAAATGACAGGAAAAATGAGAAAGGAAGGGATCTGACTGCTGGTATTAAAGGCCTACCGACTTCTGGAAGGTCTCTGGTGGACTCCTTGCATTTCCTGGAGCCAATTGCTTCTGCTGACCCTGAATACATGGGTTTGGCAGGGTATTGGGCTATTAGACCACATGCAAATGGCCGGTGGCTCTCTAGGAAAGAAATTAATGCTGCCCCATGTTTTCCCATGAACAGCTTTCAAACTTGGCTACAAAAGGATGTAAAGTTTGGGAGTCCTGGATCAGTAGTTGAGGAACTATGACTTCCGGGGTACCATGAGCTGTGAACTCAAAGGTTGCACAGATGCCAAGCAAGGGGGGAAATTCCTCCAGAAAAAAAAAAATGAGTGGTATTAAGAAGTAGCACTAGGTTTTGAAGAAAGGCAAACCATCCCTTCAGTGTAGTTAAGAGAAAAGAACTAAGTGTGCTGCTACCACAACTACATACTTAAGTAACCATAAGTTGGGAAAAAGGGACTGGGATAGAGAACACAAACTGTTGATATGATTCTAGCCCCTATTTTGAATTCAGGCAAGAAAGATATGTTAGAGGATTCTACATCTTTGGAGTGACTAAAATCTCTAAAACTTCATATGGATGGTAGCCTTCCTCACTGTGCCATTGCTCCTTCTGCCTGGGAATAAAGTTGAGCCTCCCGACTAAGTTAAATGCCTTACAAATGCTATAGAGAACGCCCTGATGTTGTGGGGCAGTGTTTGCTCTGTCTTCTCTGAGAAGATTCCTCAGTGTAACGTTATACGGCAAGCGCTACGGTAGTCACAAGATCTCTCACAATGCTGCAGTGAAAGTGGGGATGTCTTCTCAGTCTGCTTCCCAGAACTGGGATTTGTTAGTGAGCTGATGGAATTACTATCTAAGCTGTTATGGGACTAGACTGCATGTCTTTACCTATGTCCTTCAGCAAATTACCAATTAAACCAGATTGGTCTGGGAGGCCTTAGAAGCTTAGGACACTTTTTGAAGACAGGGGAGGATGTGAAGTGAGGGTCAGGTTGGAAGCATCAGCTACTTGTGCATAACACACTTCCTAGCCCGGCCCACAGCACTTCCTCTAGTGACTAGCCCATCTGAAGTAGTGTGAAAACTTGACAGATGAGAAAAAGCACTTAGGATACTGCTCTAATCCTTTCAGCATGTAATAACTATGGTGATCTGTTAGTTAAGCAGCTTAGGGGAGGGAACATTTGTGACTTATTCAACTGCATAGACCATTGTTCCTCTTGCCCACTCACATTTTGAGGTATGGACATTCACTGAATCTGCACCTTGCTTGAGGGTATGTTGTGTAATAGAGATAAAAAGAGCGTGGGTGCATGACAGAGTCTACAGTCACAGGTGAAAATTCTGGTTACTAGCTATGACTTTGAGCAAGTGGCTTTTTAGACTTCAATTTCCTTATCTGAAAATCAGGGACAATGCAATGTACCTCTTAGATGATTCTGAAGATTAATTAAAAGGAAATAACATTCGTAAAACATCTAAGAAAGCATCTGATACAAGGCAATCTATATGTTGATAGTCATATTACTTTTAAAGTAGCATTGTGTAGATATTAAAAAGATGGCATTACTTCTCTCACAAAGTTTATTTTTGAAGCATACATAGTTTAATTAGCCTTTGTGGAAATTTACTTCATTCAACCCAAATAAATATAGAAACAAATAATTCTCTGTAGAAAATACTTTTTCTCACCTTAGCTGCTTCGTTGATGATTTGGAACCTGGTGCTCTCTTTGCCTGCTGTGACTGAGTCTAGTAATGCCCGATAGGTAGACTTCTTGGAGAGCCACTGTTTCTGACGCCTACAGATTTGGAGTATACAGATGCCTGAGAATGATTTGTGACTCTCAGCCTCCAAAAGACTATATTACCATGTGGAAGTCATTAAAATTCACTTTGATAGTAAGTGAACTGGGCACAAGCAGTATATTAGTACTCCCATAAAGCACTAAGAGGAGTATCAATAATTTAGAGAGCTAAGGAAATTAATAAGCAGAGTGCTAATGCAATTAATAAAATAATAAGAAGAGTACTAATAAAATTGTTCACCATAACACTACTCAAGGATGGTATTTTGTCCCCTTTATTGAGAAGGTGGGGCAGTTTTCGTAGATGACATGTATCAGCTTGTTGATGTTCCTCCCTCTTTCCATGAAATGTATACTTTAATTGAAACTTAATAAATTTTAGTGGAAATCCAATATAATCCAGTGGTTTGTCAAGGTGACCAGGAGTTCACTATAGAATTCCCTCTAAGGTACCTGTTCAGAATTAAAATGATATGATTTTCTTTCTCTAGAGTAGTGTATATAAATTAGAAAGCTGTATGATGTAATTTTTGGTGATTTCAGTTTCAGGATGACATAAAGGTAGACACTCAAAAAATTTTTTTAAGAAATATTTTTTGAGGCTCTGGGGAAATAGGCAATCATATAGTGGTGATGGGAGTGCAAAATGACACAATCTCTATGGAGGGATATCTGGTAATAGTTAAAATTTCAAGTACATTTACTCTTTGACCTAGTAATCCCACTCCTGGAAATTCATCCTACAAATATACCTGCATGTGTAGGAAATGACATATGTATAGCATTTCACTGTGGCAGTGGCATTACAGCAAGACTGAAAACAACCCAAGGGTCTAGCAATAGGAGAGAGACTGAATACATTATAATTTACCCAATGGAATACCATACAGCTATGAAAAAGAGGACAATTTCCATATACTCATACAGAGCTCTTCAGAATAAATTATGAAGCAGAAAAAAAGACATATACAACCGTGTGTATAGAAAGCTACTTGGCGTAAGAATGGTGGTGATATAAGAATATGTGCATTCATAAAAAGAAATACTGGAAAGATAAATAAGAAATTAATTAATTAATTAATTAATTAATTAATGGTTACTTACAGGGAAAGATGTGGAATGGGGTGGAAGGGGACAAGAAAGAGATTAACATTTTTCAATGTGTATCTTTTTATATTATTTGATTTTTGAACCATGTAAAAGTATTATTTCTTCAAAGATTCAAAATTTTAACAGTTGAAAAACACTTTTACTTTTAAAATACCTGTTTATTAACACAGTAATGTTAATTATAATGTATAAGCATACAATATAATTAATTATAATTAATAATAACATATTAATAATAAAATAATACAGGAGTTAAGCTAGAGTAGTAAAGGTGAATGTCTCCTGTCAATAAATTCTTTAATCACTGAATTTCCTAATTGACTCTTTCCTCAGAAAGTCTATCAGTTCTCAAAAATTTAATAAACATAAATTTTGAAATATTTTCAGAACTATTCTACCTAGGTCATATACTTCCTCTTCTTACCTGTAGAAAGCAATCTTGCTGCAGTCTTTGAAAATGTTTTTATCCACAGCTTCATCTTCAACACTAATAAAAAGACATTTTAAGAAACTTATTTTACATAGGGTTTGTGAATCCAAATTTTGTACCTTCTCTAACTATAATATAAATCATGGGACATAAATCACTGTGATGCAAAATTGTGTTATGGCCGTAACATAACACAATAATGTGTTTGCTGCAGAACAACATCCTTTTGTAAACCGCCCATGGTAAACAACAAAACATGAAGTTCTGGGATTGCTCAGAAAGCAACAGAAAAAGAGCACTGTCACTTATGAGAAAGGGTTCTTTAAAATTAATGACTGAAGGCTATGGCTACAACAATAAAATCTGAAGGAGTAAAAACAAAAAGCCCCAAACCAAACCAACAAAAACAACCCACCCACCTATTTATTCAACAAAATATTTTCAGAACATTCTTGCTGAGTGTTGGGCTCTGAGGAAGATAAGAAGTACTGTGTCTGAGTTTTCTTTGAGAGCCTAACCAACATCACAAATCAACATGACAAATGATATAACAGAGGTATGTACAAGGTGCTAGAATAAGGATAGAAACAGATAGAGAAGGAAAATCCTTTGCTTTTTAAGATGATGCTGACAATCTAGGGGCCAATGTTTTTTATGTATTTATTTATTTTTAACATGTTTATTAGAGTATAATTGCTTTACAATGGTGTGTTAGTTTCTGCTTTATAACAAAGTAAATCAGTTATACATACACATATGTCCCCATATCTCTTCCCTCTTGCATCTCCCTCCCTTCCACCCTCCCTATCCCACCCCTCTAGGTGGTCACAAAGCACTGAGCTGATCTCCCTCTGCTATGCGGCAGCTTCCCACTAGCTATCTGTTTTACATTTGGTAGTGTATATATGTCCATGCCACTCTCTCACTTTGTCCCAGCTTACCCTTCCCCCTCCCCGTATCCTCAAGTCCATTCTCTAGTAGGTCTGCATCTTTATTCCCATCTTGCCCCTAGGTTCTTCTGACCATTTTTTTTCTTTAGATTCCATATATATGTGTTAGCATACAGTATTTGTTTTTCTCTTTCTGACTTACTTCACTGTGTATGGCAGACGCTAGGTCCATCCACCTCACTACAAATAACTCAGTTTCATTCCTTTTTATGGCTGAGTAATATTCCATTGTATATATGTGCCACATCTTCTTTATCCATTCATCTGTTGATGGACACTTAGGTTGCTTCCATGTCCTGGCTATTGTAAATAGAGCTGCAATGAACATTTTGGTACATGACTCTTTTTGAATTATGGTTTTCTCAGGGTATATGCCCAGTAGTGGGATTGCTGGGTCATATGGTAGTCCTATTTTTAGTTTTTTAAGGAACCTCCATACTGTTCTCCATAGTGGCTGTATCAATTTACATTCCCACCAACAGTGCAAGAGGGTTCCCTTTTCTCCACACCCTCTCCAGCATTTATTGTTTGTAGATTTTTTGATGATGGCCATTCTGACTGGTGTGAGATAATATCTCATTGTAGTTTTGATTTGCATTTCTCTAATGATTAATGATGTTGAGCATTCTTTCATGTGTCTGTTGGCAATCTGTATATCTTCTTTGGAGAAATGTCTATTTAGGTCTTCTATAGGGGCCAATGTTTTTTAAAACCAAGTTTCCAAAAAAAGCTGTTTCTGGAAGAGAACATGATCAAGATGTATGTATATTGCAACTTCAGTATATGTATTTAACATATACTGATTAAAACATCTATAGGCTATAAGGAAGAAAAAACCACACTGACTTTCATGTAGAGACATGATGAATATATCTCTAGTCAGCATATCCATGATTATGTAGGAAGCTATGACTGAACACCAATTGCAAAATATTCTGATAACAAGCCCCAATACACTGGGCCATGGTTTATCATGGAAGTAATCAAATCCTTCATTGACTCAGTCTTTGTCAACCGTTCCTGTTAATTAAGTGTGCAAAGATTATGGACTTCCCTGGTGGCACAGTAGTTAAGAATCCACCTGTCAATGCAGGGGACATGGGTTTGAGCCCTGGTCCAAGAAGACCCCACATGCCACAAAACAACAAATCCTGTGCGCCACAACTACTGAACCTGTGCTCTAGAGCCCGCACACCAAAACTATTGAAGCTCGCGCACTCTAGGGCCAGCATGCCGTAACTACTGAGCGCTAGTGCTGCAACTACTGAAGCCCGCACACCTAGAGCCCATGCTCCGCAACAAGAAGCCACCGCAATGAGAAGCCCGCGCACTGCAATGAAAAGTAGCCCCCGTTCACCACAACTAGAGAAAGCCTATGTGCAGCAATGAAGACCCCAACACAGCCAAAAATTTAAAATAAATAAATAAAAAAAAAATTTTTTAAAGAGTGCAAAAATTAGAGAAATTTGCAGTCTCTTTCCAGTTTTTTAAAAATAGATCTTTATTGGAGTATAATTGCTTCACAATACTGTGTTAGTTTCTGTTGTACAACAAAGCTAATCAGCCATATGCATATACATGTCCCCATATCCCCTCCCTCTTGAGCCTCCCTCCCCTCCTCCCTATCCCACCCCTCTAGGACATCGCAAAGCACTGAGCTGATCTCCCTGTGCTATGCTGCTGCTTCCCACTAGCCAACTATTTTACATTTGGTAGTGTATATATGTTGATGCTACTCTCACTTTGCCCCAGCTTCACCCTCCCACTCCGTGTCCTCAAGTCCATGTTCTATGTCTACCTCTTTATTCCTGCACTACAACTGGGTTCATCAGTACCATTTTTTTTTAGATTCCATATATACATATTAGCATATGGTATTTGTTTTTCTCTTTCTGACTTACTTCACTCTGTATGGCAGACTCTAAGTCCATCCACCTCACTACAAATAACTCACTTTTGTTTCTTTTTATGGCTGAGTAATATTCCACTGTATGTATGTGCCACATCTTCTTTATCCATTCATCTGTCGATGGACATTTAGGTTGGTTCCATGTCCTGGCTATTGTAAATAGTGCTGCAATGAACATTGTGGTACATGTATCTTTTTGAATTATGGTTTTCTCATGGTATATGCCCAGTAGTGGGATTGCTGGGTCATATGGTAGTTCTATTTTTAGTTTTTTAAGGAACCTCCATACTGTTTTCCATAGTGGTTGTATCAATTTGCATTCCCACCGACAGTGCAGGAGGGTTCCCTTTTCACCACACTCTTTCCAGAATTTATTGTTTATAGATTTTTTGATAATGGCCATTCTGACCAGCATGAGGTGATACCTCATCATAGTTTTGATTTGCATTTCTCTAATAATTAGTGATGTTGAGCATCTTTTCATGTGCCTCTTGGCCATCTGTATGTCTTCCTTGGTGAAATGTCTATTTAGGTCTTCTGCCCATTTTATAACTGGATTGTTGTT
Organism: Kogia breviceps; assembly: GCF_026419965.1. Taxonomy (NCBI): domain Eukaryota; kingdom Metazoa; phylum Chordata; class Mammalia; order Artiodactyla; family Physeteridae; genus Kogia; species Kogia breviceps. The sequence continues at coordinate 86,147,091 of NC_081312.1, read as the reverse complement.
TTGATATTGAGCTCCATGAGCTGTTTGTACATTTTGGAGATTAATCCTTTGTCTGTTGTTTCATTTGCAAATATTTTCTCCCATTCTGAGGGTTGTCTTTTTGTCTTGTTCATGGTTTCCCTTGCTGTGCAAAAGCTTTTAATTAAGTCCCATTTGTTTATTTTTGTTTTTATTTCTGTTACTCTAGGAGGTAGGTCAAAAAAGATCTTGCTGTGGTTTATGTCAAAGATCTTTCCAGTTTTGAAGAATAAACTCTGGAATGATATAGGAAGAGATGTACTTAGCTGAACCTGGAAAGCAACATGTTTGAAATTCATGGGTTAAGAGTTCTGATCACAGGGCTTCCCTGGTGGCGTAGTGGTTAAGAATCCATCTGCCAATGCAGGGGACACAGGTTTGAGCCCTGGTCTGGGAAGAGCAAACATGCCATGGAGTAACTAAGCTTGTGCCCCACAACTATTGAGCCTGAGCTCTAGAGCCCACAAGCCACAACTACCGAGCCCACATGCCACAACTACTGAAGCCCACACAGCTAGGGCAGTGCTCCACAAGAGAAGCCACTGCAGTGAGAAGCCTGCACACTGCAACAAGTAGCCCCTGCTCGCCACAACTAGAGAAAGCCCGTGCGCAGCAACGAAGACCCAATGCAGCCAAAAAAATAAATAAATAAAATAATTAAATTTATAAGATAAATAAATAAAATACCACCATGTTAACGTTAAAAAAAAAAAAGAGTTCTGATCACAATTCTTCCGGTTTTGTTAACCATCCTTCAAGTATTTCATGAGGGCCTATTAGTATCAATTAATTCAGTGGGGAATTGAGAAGGCTAGAGATTGAGTCCACAAGTATAAAATATGCAAATAAGACATGCAATCAAACAATCAATAAAGTCTTCAGGGGCTTCCCTGGTGGCGCAGTGGTTAGGAATCTGCCTGCTAATGCAGGGGACACAGGTTTCAGCCCTGGTTGGGGAAGATCCCACATGCCGTGGAGCAACTAAGCCCATGCGCCACAACTACTGAGCGTGCGCTCAACAGCCCGCGAGCCACAACTACTGAAGCCCGCGCGCCTAGAGTCTGTGCTCTACAACAAAGGAAGCCACCTCAACGAGAAGTCCAGGCACGGCAACAGAGTAGCTCCGGCTCCCCGCAACTAGAGAAAAGCCGCACGCAGCAATGAAGACCCAACGCAGCCAAAAAATAAATAAATAAAATTTATAAAAAAATAAATAAAGTCTTCAAAGGCAGAATGTTGTTTTCAGGTACCATCTATCCCCTGCTTCCATGGGCCCATGGGGTTAGTCCCTGCTGGACCACTGGGCCTTTACCTGATTTCCTCTTTCTCAGCTGCGTCCATGGCTTCCCAGTCACTTCACAGGCTCCCAGACCTCAGGCCAAGGCCCCAGGCGATCTTTTAGATTGTCAGTCTTTCTAAATAACCGCCAGCACTTCACCACCAAGTTTCTGGGACTTTCATGTCCTTAAGGAGTGACAAGTTGACACTTGCTCCCGGGATTTCCAGGCCCAAATTAGCGTTTCTACAGAGATTTATCTGGCAAATTATTCTTGGTTCTGAGTAGCTGATGAGGAACTGCCTTCATTAGAAACTGAAAAGGTTTTTGCATCCGAGGAGGCGTGTACTCAAAGAGCCCTAGAGGATGCAGACCAAGGGCGTGAGAACCAGAAAGTACCGACACGCCCTGCGTGATTAGGACGAAGCTTCTGCAGATCTACCTCTGTGCCTGTCACGCCACAGGTACTGAAAACTGACCCACTCTCCTTTGTATTTTAGTTTTGAGTAGGAAGTGCCGGCGGGGTTGTTGCTGGAGGTTGATGTTCTCCGACCAAACTCTACATCATACTCTTCACGGCTAGAAGGGTCTTTAAAAAGGGGTTGTCTACATTATCCAGTTTAGGAAGGCTTATACACCACCACCGCCAAACTCCAGTCTTTGCTTAAATACCTCCGGAAACCGAGTACTCACTACTACACGCTAAATAGGCAGCCAGACTTACGGCTTTCCCAGATTTTTGGCCCCAGCGTCTGACTCAGAAACGATGAGGGACTGGGGCGAACGGGAGGAGGAGAGAGCCAAACGCCACATGGGGCTCTTCCCTGGTCCCCAAACCCTTTTAAGGGCTGGGAGAGAGAAGAGGTAAGAGACTCATCTAGTAACTTTTGCCGATCATCCTAACACTCCAAGGTGACCAGGTTACAGCAGGAAGAAGCCTGCGCAGTAGGTCCAAAGCCTCACACCAAGCCTGACGACTGCCTGAAGGCGGGGCCGCTGAGTCGCTAAACAAACAAGCCACTAGAGGTTTTGAGGACCCGGATTATCCCGCCCCCAGAGCGGAGCCGGAAGAGGGCGGGACGAACCGGAAGAAGGTGAAATACTTTCGGTAGGCGCTCCACGGCTGTGAAGATGGCGGTCGCTGCGTGGCTTCAGGTGTTGCCTGTCATTCTTCTTCTCCTGGGGGCTCAGACGTCCCCACTGTCGCTTTTCAGTGTAGGACCGGCACCCGTCGCTGCTGCCGACCGATCCAAGTGGCACATTCCGATACCGTCGGTGAGTGGTCACTTCAGGAGCAACTGAGCCCGGAGGAGCAAGGGGTGGGGCTACGGCAGCCCAAGGGGTCCATGAAGGTTCCACTAAAGTCCGCTTCCAGAGGGTTGGGATTGCCGGGAGTGTCTGTGTAGCTGCTTAACAGGGACTCACCTCCCTGGAGCGGGAAGCCGAACACTTCTTTGGGTAGATTAGCAGGAATGTCAGGGTCAATTCAGGAGCGGAGAGTGGCGGTGGAGCGGTTTCTTATCAGCAGAGGCGGAGAACTTTCATTGCCTGAGTGGAATCGTGTAAAACTTGATGTATAGGTGGAGAGTGGTTTCTTTTTCAGCAGAAGTTTCGTAGAATCTTGTGACCCCGGGTTGGATGAGAGGAATATGTAAATAGACATCTTTCTTTTTTTCTTTTCTCTGCACTTTTTTGTTACTGGATAATTCTACTTACGAAGTTGGTTGATTTCATTTGGACTTTGAAATGGTTATTCTAAGCCCTACCGTGTAATTAGGAAGCCTAGGCATTTAAAATGATGTATTCTAAAGTGAGAATGTTTAAAACGGAAGAAACAGTATTCTAAAATTTCTTATGATAAGTTAGTTTTTCTTAAGGATAATTAACTGGATTGGTTGACCCTTTCTTCCCTTTACCACCTTTTTGAAACCTCGTTTGAGTAAGAGCTGTAGTGCTGTGAGCCGTCAAATCAGATGCTGGCTGGAAATGCCGAAAAGCATTAGTCTTATTAAAACCACGGTAGCCTTTTTGTTCTGCTCTGCTCACTGGTTGTAATGCCCAAATCTTATTTGAGCTTTTGATACGGCAAGAATTACAGCTTTTGTTCATTTAGTGACGATGTTCAGATTCTCAGTTTTAGGTATTTGTTACCTGTAAAATGGTTAATAGTTAAATATGGCTGTCTGCTCATAGAATAGTTTATTTGAAGAAATGATTGGTTATTCTGGAAGGTGATTAGTGAGTAAAGGGAATGAACTGATTAAGGAGTACCTTTCAGAAAGATTTAAGTTAGGTTAGGATTTCTAGCAGCCTTCCTTCTAGAGTCCTTGCTTCATGGCCTGTGGAAAAAAGAAAAAACTTGTCTCTGCACCAAGCTTCAAAATCCTGCAGTTTGGATATGGTTGAATTTTACTGAAAGGAAGGATACTGATGCCTTTGTGTGTGTGTGTGTGTGTTAAGAAAACTAACGTCAACATTTTATAAATTTTAACTTTTATATCAGTTATATTCTGCTTTGGGGATTAAAGTGATCTGATGTTAATTATCTCTCCTTTATCTTTGCAGGGGAAAAATTATTTTAGTTTTGGAAAGATCCTCTTCAGAAATACCACTATCTTCCTGAAATGTGAGTTTTTGCATTTCATGAAGTTTTTATTCGAGTTTTTGAGTGATCTTTAAACTTTCAAATTACCTGTTTTCTACCTCTCATGATTTTACTCTCAACATAAGTTCTGAAATTTAATAGTCCAGCACTATATAGGTATAAACCTACGTAGTGTAACTAAGGTCCTTTCACAGAATAATCTTTAGAATGCTTACTTTTATGAACTTTATTTTCTTCTCTTGTTTTTCTGGTGTTAACAATATATAGTTAGACACATTGTTTTGGTTGATCGCCTCCATGGGTTTTAATCTGTTCTGAGTCATAGAGATAACTGCCGATTTTGTTTTTGTGTGCTTGTTAGATGTTTACTGGACACATGACCTAGGTTTGTCAGACTATTGGCTCTGAACAAGTATGTTCAGTATAGCTTTTGTTTGCTGAAGGAGTATTTTACCACTTGGATCTTTGGAAGAAGAAACTCAAAGATAATTACCAGGAAATAAGGATACATAGAACAAAACCAGTCTGTCCAGTGGGAAAACCACTGTATCTGAATCCAGAATACCCCATTGTGCATTAAAGAAAAAGCTTCCTTTTATTTCTGAAACTGGCTTTATTTTTATTTTTTTAAATTTTTTATTTTTTTTGCGGTACGCGGGCCTGTAACTGTTGCGGCCTCTCCCGTTGCAGAGCACAGGCTCCGGACGCGCAGGTTCAGCGGCCATGGCTCATGGGCCCAGCTGCTCCACGGCATGTGGGATCTTCCCGGACCGAGGCACGAACCCGCGTCCCCTGCATCGGCAGGTGGACCCTCAACCACTGTGCCACCAGGGAAGCCCTGGCTTTATTTTTAGAGAATGATTGATCATGGGCAGCTCCATTTCAAGATCAGGAATAAAAATCCAGATCATCCATGTGTGCTCCTATGCATATTTCTCTCTATGAAAGTGCAAAGTATGTCATAGTTGGATGATTTTACTCTTTTAATCACTTAGTAGGTAGTTACTGAACACCTGCTATGTGCCAGGCACTGTTTTAGACAGCAAGGAAGTGATAGAAAAGACCCTTTCTCTTATTGAGATTATAGCCTGGTGGGATGGAGGGGTTAGGTAGAATTTCTATGAAGAATATACTGTGTCCATGAAAATATAATCTCTTGGCTAATAATTTAAGTTTAATTTAAATCAAATCTACTCTGACACACTGGTATTTCTTGTGAGGTTGGCTTTCTAGAAAAGAAGAGCTTTTAGGGATAGCAGAATTTTGTCTTTTGAAATAGCCTGACAGCCTGTATGCTATTCTGTCCTTTTATTATGTACAGTTTCTTCTTACCTGTATTTTGTTCTAATGGTTTTTCTAGTGGTTTTTGGTCAAGCTGCATATTTTGAAGTGTCTGTGTTTCGTTGTTTTTGGAGGATTTGAAGCTTCTTAAAATTTTCATTGTCTTTCACTTTGTTACTTCTGTGTTTTCTCATACTTACCTTGTCTCTGATTTTATGCTTTTGTGGATATGGTATACAATAGATTTCCATGAAATTGGCAGTGCCATTTTCTTTTTTTTTAAGCCTAAAATTACAATTTTTCACCTACATTAAAAATGTCTGTTTTGGAGAAAGAAGTGAGATTTGCTCAAAGCCTGGAACTCCAGTTCTGTCTAGAGGTAGCCACTTCTCCCTTACACCTGCACCTGGGTCATGTAAGATTCTTAGGGACTAGACCTGCCAGCCAAGGGAAGGTGGGGAATGTGGCAGGACCATTTTCATTGTCTCTTAAAGCCATTCATTTAAATTTCTATGTGTTTTGGGAATTCCTTGATAGTACAGTGGTTAGAACTCTGAGCTTTCCCTGCAGAGGGCCAGGGTTCAGTCCCTGGTCTGGGGACTAAGATCCCGCAAGCCTCGCGGTGTGGCCAAAAAAAAAATTCTGTCTTTTAACATAAATAGTAGTATTTTTTTTTTTTTGTGGTATGCGGGCCTCTCACTGTTGTGGCCTCTCCCGTTGCGGAGCACAGGCTCCGGACGCGCAGGCCTAGCGGCCATGGCTCACGGGCTTAGGTGCTCCGCGGCATGTGGGATCTTCCCGGACCAGGGCACGAACCCGTGTCTCCTGCATCGGCAGGCGGATTCTCAACCACTGTGCCACCAGGGAAGCCCCAATAGTAGTATTTTTGCAGGCACATTTCCCTGCAAATCTCCTGTTAGGGCTTTTATTTAATTAATTCCTTTTCTGTTTGGTTCTTCTGAGTAGTTCATAACAAGATTTCAGTATCCTTTTCAGCATTTCCATACATTCTATCCAACACATCAGATTTTTGTGTATTTTAGCCTTATAGAAGCCTTATAAAAGTTGAGCTTTATAAAAGTGTGCCGCTTAAAAATTAGTCTGGGAAAAGCACTTAAACCAAAGAAAAGGGAAAGTTTGTAATTTTAGATGTGCTTCTTTTAAGAACCAAAAGTAGGTTTTTAGATGCAGTCGTGTTTATCTTTGTCACATTTGCACAAAGTATGTGTTTCTAGTATATTTTCCTTTCCTCAGCTGGAATCAAAGATAAAAGGAAATACTGACTTCCCCCAGGTGAGACAGTTAACAGTCATATAGTCAGGTTTACACCCCCAAGTCTTCAGACTAATGCTTTGGTTCACTAGAATATTGTGCTCCAAAATATGTTGAATGAGTTATGTGAGGCTTCTATGATTTCATGAGGTTCCTTGAGGCTTCTTTTAAGGTGCGTTTTAAAAAGAATCTAATACTCTTTTTATCTTTGTTTTTTCTATTCCTGCCTTCCCCAGACAGGTTTGCTTTTTGTTGATAGTCCTTTTCTATCCAATTTCGATATCTCTCAAGGTTTAAGCCATGAGGTTTTCCCTCAGTGGAACTATTTTTGTTGCCTTGTGACATTCCTAATGTTGTTATTCCTTGACTCTTCAACTAGAATCTTTTTTAAGACTTTTCTTAAGAGTGTTCAATAATTTGTTCCCTTCTGTTCCCGTTTGGCCTAACACAGTGCCATGTATCTTTGTATACTTAAAGTGCTCTGCTCAGTAAATATTTAAATGATAATAGAAGACTGATTTTAACTTAAGGCTGCTTTATCACTTCCAGGTTTTTTCCCAAGAGAGAACCAGAAATGAAGGTTTTAAGGCATCAAAATAGATACACAGTTTCAAAGGTTAAAAATCCTTAACTGCTTTTTATTTCTGTGAGCAACAGTTCTTACTTTTAACTGAAGAATATCCAGTTTTTTAAAAATTTATTACTTCATTATCTTCTGTTTGGAGAAAGGATGGTCTTTGAGTATCTTAGTTTAGCAGGAAATGGGATGTGGGGTAATAGTTTAGGAAAAATGCTTTGTTTGGGAATTATCTTATTCACAAAGGTTTCTTCTTTTGTAGTTGATGGAGAACCTTGTGATGTATCTTTGAATATAACCTGGTATCTGAAAAGTGCTGACTGTTACAATGAAATCTACAACTTCAAGGTATGGAACATAAAATTACAGACTTTTCTTAGAGTTTAGATATCATCAGGTCCCAACCTGATAGAGGAAAGAGTGTCATGTAGCTATGGAGAAGAACTGGAACTAGAATCATGCTTCTCAATTTGCAGGCAAATTTGTACTATCCATTCTCAAACTTATTGGTCTCAGAACTGTGTTTACTTACTACAGACCCCAAAAAAGCCTTTATTCATGTGGGTTACTGTATTAGAAATTAAAACAGAAAAATACAGAAATATTTATTAATTTGTGAAAACTGTTTTTCAAAGAAACTGGGAAGAGTGGTGTTATTTTGTATTTTTGCAAATCTATTTGTTTAATATCTAGTGTAATAGAAGATAGCTGGATTCTTATACTTCCTTCACTCAGTCTATTGTGATGTGTTATTTTGGTTGAAGTGTATGCACAAAATGTGGCCTCACACAGATATGTAGTTGGAAAAGGGAATGGTATTTTAATAATGTTTTCAGGTAATTGTGGATATTGTTCTTTGATTCTATACCCAAACGCAATAAGTGGAGTTTCTTAAAGGTTAGTTGCAGTGTGGAATCTGAAACCATATCAGTGAACTTTTTCTGTGCTCTGTTATATTAAAATAAATTGGTGTGTCTTGCACTTTGAATGGTCTTTTGCCCATGTCTGATTTGGCAGCATCTTTCATGGTCACTTAGAAAATATTGGTTGGCTGAATTATATAAACCTTCCAAATATTAATTCATTTTATAATTAATTCAAAATTACTTTTGTTAATATGATCTTCCAATTTCATCAGATACTCTGTAAGTATTGAAAACTACAAATCATGGTAGGGAACATGCAAGTTTTCCAAAATTCCAGTTTTTCCTTGAAAGCTCAAATTTTATTTATTTACTTATTTTTTAATAAAATTTTTTTTTTCAAGGTCCAAGAAGACTTTATTATTTATTTATTTTTGGCTGCGTCAGGTCTTAGTTGCAGTACGTGGGATTTTCATTGCGGCATGCAGGATCTTTTGTTGCGGTGCGAGGACTTTCTTCTAGTTGCAGTACGCGGCCTTCTCTCTAGTTGTGGTGTGCAGGTTTTCCCTCCTCTAGTTGTGGCATGCAGGCTCCGGGGCTCCTGGGCTCTGTAGTTTGCGACACATGCGCTCTCTAGCTGTGGCATGCAGGCTTAGTTGCCCCATGGCATGTGGGATCTTAGTTCCCTAACCAGGGATCGAACCCAAGTCCCCTGCATTGGAAGGTGGATTCTTTATCACTGAACCACCAGGGAAGTCCCTTAAATTTTATTATTGACAACGAATGCTGTCAGTTGCCTTCCTTGATGTGACAGCCTCCCTTTGCCCATTTTCAGGAAAATATCTCCCAAATACCCAAGTCTGAATATCTGTAGTTTTTTGGTCATTCTTTCAAGTAAATGAAAACGGTGGATAGGTTAGCTTACAAGTTAAAATAGTTGCAAAGTGTTCTGTCTTAAAACAGTCATTTATAGTATTTTGCATACTTCTTTTTTTTGTCTGATAGAATATTTTAAAAGGCATGTGTTCAAAGGTCCAGATTTAATGACATTAATAATTTTTACTGTTTCATCAAGGGCATTCTTACATAAAACTGGCCTTTTTTTTTTTTTTAACTGCAAGTTTGTGACTGAGAGTGCAATGACTACTAGTACAGTTTGGTACCACCGATCGGGAGCTGCCATTTTTCGCATCGTTACTTTTGCACTGTCAGGACAAGGCAAATAGGTGATGGTGATGATGAAGATGAAAATAGTTTTGACCTCTTAAACCTCATGAAAGTATCCATGGGCCACACTTTCAGAATTGTTACAGTACACTGTATATGAGCATTGAAGATATATAGCTCCTAGATGGATTTTTCAGGCCTTTTCCATTCTGTTTTCATCCCACTATTTGCATTATTTCTTTTCTTTTTTACATTTCTCTTACTATTCTAGAGGTTTCTTTTAAAAAAAATAATAGGACTAGTCTTTAAAAAATGTCCACCGTCCAGTTGGTTTTTTTAAACCTTAAACATTTTGAATTTCTGCCCAGTATTAGGGTTTTACATTATCTTTTTTGTAGTGTTGCTGATTGTATTTTGCTTTTGTTATATAACATCGGGTAAGATTGGTGTGATGAGGAGGACTGAAGAATTTAGAGAGAAATATTTCCAGAATATGGTTTGAAATATCATTGACCTTTTCTCCTAATAGAACACTAGTTAAATTTACATATGCTTGAAACTTGTGATAAAAACTAGTCAAACTTATCAGATTCAGTCTTCATGGGTAGGACAACTTAAGGATGTAAAAATTATTTTGAATTGCCACAGGACAGAATTATGGAAATGACAAGCAAATAGTTGGAGGTGTGAAATTGGAGCTTCGAAAAAAAGAGGGTGAGATTAAGGATGTTGGTATGGGAGAAAAATCACAGAACTGATGAAGCCACAGAAATGATGATTTTTTTTTTTCATAGTATTAATAGTGGGCTATGAATGGCTGCAACAGTTTTGTGCTCTAGCTTATCTAGTTTAGAAGCACAAGTTTTTTGTTGTTGGTGGTGGTGGTGTTAATTTAGTCAAGGAGCTCTTGTAAATATATTTTCTTATAACAAAACCCTGTGGACTCTGACAGTTTCCCAGTCTTCCTAGAATTTTTAAGAGGAAGTATCCTTCATGAGTCATAGACTAGAATTCTGCACTTTAGAGTCCAATACTGTTAGATTCTTGAATACTAATATATAGTCTTTATCTGATGTTGTTAGTTTTATTTATTTATTTATTGTAAATTTATTTATTTTTATTTATTTATTTTTGGCTACATTGGATCTTTGCTGCTGCATGAGGGCTTTCTCTAGTTGCAGCAAGCGGGGGCTACTTGTTGTTGCCATGTGTGGGCTTCTCATTGCGATGGCTTCTCGTTGCAGAGCATGGGCTCTAGGGCTTCAGTAGTTGTGGCACATGAACTCAGTAGTTGTGGCACATGGGCTCAGTAGTTGTGGCTCGCAGGCTCTGGAGTACAAGCTCAGTAGTTGTGGTGCACAGCTTAGTTGCTCTGTGACACGTATGATCTTCCCGGATCAGGGCTCGAACCTGCGTCCCCTGAATTGGCAGGAGGATTCTTAACCACTGTGCCACAAGGGAAGCCCAAGATGTGGTTAATTTTTTTTTTTTTATTAACATCTTTATTGGAGTATAATTGCTTTACAATGGTGTGTTAGTTTCTGCTTTATAACAAAGTGAATCAGTTATACATATACATATGTTCCCATATCTCTTCCCTCTTGTGTCTCCCTCCCCTGCACCCTCCCTATCCCACCCCTCTAGGTGGTCATGAAGCACCGAGCTGATATCCCTGTGCTATGTGGCTGCTTCCCACTAGCTATCTATTTTACGTTTGGTAGTATTTATATGTGCATGCCACTCTCTCACTTTGTCACAGTTTACCCTTCCCCCTCCCCATATCCTCAAGTCCATTCTCTAGTAGGTCTGTGTCTTTATTCCCGTCTTACCCCTAGGTTCTTCATGACATTTTTTTTCTTAGATTCCATATATGTGTGTTAGCATATGGTATTTGTCTTTCTCTTTCTGACTTACTTCACTGTGTATGACAGACTGTAGGTCCATCCACCTCACTACAAGTAACTCAATTTTGTTTGTTTTTATGGCTGAGTAATATTCCATGTATATATGTGCCACATCTTCTTTATCCATTCATCCGATGATGGACACTTAGGTTGCTTCCATGTCCTGGCTATTGTAAGTAGAGCTGCAATGAACATTTTGGTACATGACTCTTTTTGAATTATGGTTTTCTCAGGGTATATGCCCAGTAGTGGGATTGCTGGGTCATATGGTAGTTCTATTTGTTGTTTTTTAAGGAACCTCCATACTGTTCTCCATAGTGGCTGTACCAGTTCACATTCCCACCAGCAGTGCCAGAGTGTTCCCTTTTCTCCACACCCTCTCCAGCATTTATTGTTTGTAGATTTTTTGATGATGGCCATTCTGACCCGTGTGAGATGATATCTCATTGTAGTTTTGATTTGCATTTCTCTAATGATTAATGATGTTGAGCATTCTTTCACGTGTTTGTTGGCAATCTGTATATCTTCTCTGGAGAAATGTCTATTTAGTTCTGCCCATTTTTGGATTGGGTTGTTTGTTTTTTTGTTATTGAGCTGTATGAGCTGCTTGTAAATTTTGGAGATTAATCCTTTGTCAGTTGCTTCATTTGCAAATATTTTCTCCCATTCTGAGGGTTGTCTTTTGGTCTTGTTTATGGTTTCCTTTGCTGTGCAAAAGCTTTTAAGTTTCATTAGGTCCCATTTGTTTATTTTTGTTTTTATTTCCTTTTCTCTAGGAGGTGGGTCAAAAAGGATCTTGCTGTGATTTATGTCATAGAGTGTTCTGCCTATGTTTTCCTCTAAGAGTTTGATAGTTTCTGGCCTTATATTTAGGTCTTTAATCCATTTTGAGCTTTTTTTTTTTTTTTTTTTTTTTGTGGCACACGGGCCTCTCACTGTTGTGGCTTCTCCCGTTGCGGAGCACAGGCTCCAGACGTGCAGGTTCAGTGGCCATGGCTCATGGGCCTAGCCGCTCCACGGCAGGTGGGATCTTCCCAGACCAGGGCACGAACCCGTGTCCCCTGCATTGGCAGGCGGACTCTCAACCACTGTGCCACCAGGGAAGCCCTTCAGCTTATTTTTGTGTATGGTGTTAGGGAGTGTTCTAATCTCATACTTTTACATGTACCTGTCCAGTTTTCCCAGCACCACTTATTGAAGAGGCTGTCCTTTATCCACTGTACATTCTGCCTCCTTCATCAAAGATAAGGTGACCATATGTGTGAGGGTTTATCTCTGGGCTTTCTATCCTGTTCCATTGATCTATATTTCTGTTTTGTGCCAGTACCATACTGTCTTGATTACTGTGGCCTTGTAGTATAGTCTGAAGTCAGGGAGCCTGATTCCTCCAGCTCCTTTTTTTGTTCTCAAGATTACTTTGGCTATTCGGGGTCTTTTGTGTTTCCATACAAATTGTGAAATTTTTTGTTCTAGTTCTGTGAAAAATGCCAGTGGTAGTTTGATAGGGATTGCATTGAATCTGTAGATTGCTTTGGGTAGTAGAGTCATTTTCACAATGTTGATTCTTCCAATGCAAGAACATGGTATATCTCTCCATCTATTTGTATCATCTTTAATTTCTTTCATCAGTGCCTTATAATTTTCTGCATACAGGTCTTTTGTCTCCTTAGGTAGGTTTATTCCTAGATATTTTATTCTTTTTGTTGCAGTGGTAAATGGGAATGTTTTCTTAATTTCACTTTCAGATTTTTAGATGTTGTTAATTTTAAAAATAGCAAATCCAAAACTATATTTGTACCAAAGGCAATCTATTTGTTTTCTTTTAAATGTTTTACATAAGTTATATACTTTGTATTTTCTCTGTTTTTCCAGGCAGAAGATGTGGAGACATACTTGGAAAACCTTAAGGAAAAAAAAGGCTTGTCTGGGAAATATCAAACATCATCAAAATTGTTCCAAAACTGCAGTGAACTCTTTAAAACACAGGTAATATTTGATAGTAGTTGGAGGGAAATAGAAGAGGTGAATAATATGATGGCTGTATTTTTGGTGATACACATTTCTCACTCCTCAGTTGCTTCTGACAGAAGCAAGTTAGAATCATGTTCTGATAGGTACATAGTCATCCACTTAAATATTCATCTCAAAGAGAGGGTATGCTTTCCTTTGTGTGTAAAAAGCAAAGCCTTGGTACTTTTATTATAGTAAAATATATATAACATAGAATTTACCATTTTAACCATTGTTAAGTGTGCCATTTGGTTACATTAAGTACATACATCTTGTGCAACTATCAGCACTAGCCATCTCCAGAACTTTTTCATCATCTGCAGTGGTTACTTCATAACGAATAAATAATAAAAACACCCACCCCCACTTCCACTCCCACTTCACTGGTAACAACTATTCTACATTCTTTCTCCGTGAATCTGACTGTTCTAGATATCTCAAAGAAGTAAAATCATACAATATTTTTTTGGCTTCTTTAACGTAACAAAATGTTTTCAGGGTTCGTCCATATAGCATGCATCAGAATTTCATTTCTTTTTTAAGGCTGAATAATATTGTACGTATATACCACATTTTCTTTATCCATTCCTCCATTGATGGACTTTTGAAGCCCTCATTTTTTAATCCTATAGTCATCTCATCTAATTGATATATCCCAGAATCAACATTTTTAGATATTCCTACTATAGACTTGAAATCAAAGGGTTGAACTTTACAACTTTTTTCGAATAAAGGGGAAGAGGTGAATAATATTGTTTATTTTATTTTGTATTATTATTATTATTTTTTGGCCGTGCTCTGTGGCTTGCGGGATCTTAGTTCCTCGACCAGGGATTGAACCTGGGCCATGGTGGTGAAAGCACCAAGTCCTAACTACTGGACTGCCAGGGAATTCCCAATATTGTGTATTTTAATGCTTATATGTATGTAATCATATAAATGGGGTTTATATTGTAAAAGTCTCTTTTCTTAGAAGTAGAATCTGACCCCCATTTTTTCATAGAAAAATTATGTATTTTATAGGTGTTGAAAATAGTCATTTTAGCTGTAGCCTTTGCTTTGTCTTTACTGCATTTAAATACTGCTTCAGATTATTTAGCACCTTTCCTTGAAGAGGTAAGTTCATGGAAAGTTAGGTTTTCTGTCTACTTACTAGAAATAAAGTTTATTGATAAGAAGTCTTTTACTTAGTAATTATTAATTGATGAGCAAATGAAGTCATTAATAATTGAACTACAAGAGTTGTGTTCTTGTCATACTGTAGATTTTATGACCTCGGATAAAAAGAAAATAGCTTTAAAATAGTGGAAGTATGGTAGAAAAAGAAAGCTAGGCCCAATGTGATGTTGAGTAGGGGGTTTTCTGTTGGTTTTCCAAATTTATCCCCCAGGCTAGGAGGATTGGTTGGCCTTTCTTGGATTTGATTGTGGAAAGTTACCTGTTATATATTGTTGCCCAAGGTTCACTACTTTTAGATCTGCTATCAGCTTTCCAGGGTTTTGGCATAAACCCCTCTTCATAAGGTTTCCTCCTCCAGTCTAATGTAGAGTTGAAATACATGCCCTAATTACTCAGGAAGGATAATGCCTCCTTTGATGATAACTGGTAAGAAAGGTAATTAGTGGAGGTTTTTCTACAGGCGTGGCATGTGTTGTGATGGAAGGAGCAGTGGACCTCAGAGTTAGGAATCTTAGGTTCAGATCCCATTTCTGTATCTAAAGCTTTATAGCTTTGAGCCACATTTTCCTCGTCTGTAGAAATTCAGGGAACTATGACATCCGTTTGTCCTACTCGTATGTTTTCTGTCTAAGGTTTTGTCAAGAATGACAATATCTATAATCTTATAGAAAAATTGAGTGGCCAGTTTGATTTGATACTATTTTTTAGTTTTTAGCAAGGTTTTACTCACTTGTTTGTGGTTAATTGGAAGTATTTTGTCTGTTAATGCCATATTATTATGTTTACTTTTATAATATGTTTTGCTTTAACTGTTTCTGTGGATTTTGAGCTATGCTTTTCTTTTGCTATTATACATCTTTAATTTTAGTTTTCTATTTCTTTCATAGAGTTTTTCTGGGGATTTCGTGCATCGATTGCCTCTTTTAGGAGAAAAACAGGAGGTAATTGTTTTCCTTTTTATATATTTCTGAGAGTAAAGTAGAAATTCTGAATTAATTTTCTTGTTTGTTTGTTTGAAGGCCAAGGAGAATGGAACAAATCTTACCTTTACTGGAGACAAAACTGTAAGTGTGATAGGGAATTTAGGGCATTGAACACATTTTAGTGTTCTTATGTTTGTTTATTTTAAATTCTTACGCTTACATTTAAAAAGAAACTTAAGAATGGAAGTTATATACCAAAATGTTAATAACGGTTATATCTGGATGATATTGTGAGTGATTTTTATTTCTTTTTTATGTTTTCTGTCTTTTCCATGTTTGCTACAATCAGTCTATTGTTTTGTAATTATCACCCTATAAATGTTATTTGTAAATAGTAAGAAAATTTTAAGGAAGAACCTTAAACTCCATGTAAAATCTTGTGATAGAATATAATTGGAAGAGTATATCTCAAAATTTACCCTTTTAAAATGTACAATTAAGAGGTTTTTAGTTGTACAACCACCAATCACTGTCTAATTCCAGAACATCTTCATCACCCCAGAAACTAACCATGCAGTCATAGCTGTCACTCCTCATTCCACTTTTCCACCAGCTCTAGGCAAACACTGTTCTTTCTGTCTCTGTGGATTTGCCTGTTCTGTTCACTTCATATAAATGGAATCATACAATTTGTGGCCTGTGTCTGGCTTCTTTCACAATTTAAAACTCTGTTTTAACTTTTACTTCCTTGTACAGAGCCTTAAGATCAGTCGGGGTGAGCAGTTGGGGCCTACTCAGGCCTCTCTTGGACTGCTTACTATTTTACCATGATTTTTATAATTAACTCCCAGTTTGATGTACATTGGGTTGCTTCCAAATTTTCACTGTTATGGATAGGATCATGTTCATAGTGTCTAACTGTATCTTTGTGCACATTTATAATATTTTCTTTAGCCTAAATTCCTAGAGGTGGAACTGTTGGGTCCAAGTATATGCACAGTTTATAAATTCTTTTGTAATGTTTTGTCAAAGTGCTGTGGAGAAAAGTTGTAGTGATTTGTGGTCCCAAGAAAGTAAGATTGCTTTCTCTCTTTCCTCACAAACAATGGCTGTTATAATTTAAAACAGATTTATGCAGTTTTTCAGGTTAAATTTTTGTAAATTGTATTAAAAAATAATTGTTGATGCTGAATATCCATTTACATGCATATTGGCTGTTTGTAATTGTGCTTTATTCAGTGGTCTTCTGTGCATAGCATACTTTTAAGTTCTACTGAAGGCTTGAGCCCTGTTCCTAGTGATTACAGCTGGCTGAAAAGACCCCGTTGAATATCACAAGTAATATTTAGAAATATTTAGTCTGTTTATAGTCAAAAGAAGTCAAAGAATTATCTGTCCTTTGATTATTCTTCCTGAAATTGAGCCTAAGAGAATACTTTATAATCCTATTTAAAGGATACTAATAAGTTCAGTATCTCTACCCCCTTTTATTAAAACTCTGATAAAACATGTTTTTTAGAGGAAAGGGCCTCTCTCTGTCCCTTCCCCTAAGAAAAGATTTAATATCTTGATTAACTGAGTTTTCTGGTTTGATTTAAGGAATAATGTGACATGTTTACTATTATAATTTTTTTGTGTGTGTGGCATGTGGGCCTCTCACTGTTGTGACCTCTCCCGTTGCGGAGCACAGGCTCCGGACGCGCAGGCTCAACGGCCATGGTTCACGGGCCTAGCTGCTCCGTGACACGTGGGATCTTCCTGGACCGGGGCACGAACCCGTGTCCCCTGCATCGGCAGGCGGACTCTCAACCACTGCGCCACCAGGGAAGCCCTCTAATTTTTTTTTTATATTAATAAGTTTTATTTTTTGGAGCGGTTTTAGGTTCACAACAAAATTGAGCAAAAAGCACAGAGAGTTCCCACATACCACCTCCACAAATGCACACTCACACTCCCACACCATCAGCATCCTGCAACAGTGTGGTACACTTGTTACAATTGATGAGCCATCATTGACACATCATTATCAACCGAAGTCTGTAGTTTACATTAGGGTTAGTTCTTTATGTTGTACATTCTTTGGCTTTTAAGAAGTGTAAAATGACAGATAAACACCATTATAATATCATACAGAATAGTTTCATTGCCTTAAAAATCCCCTATGCTCCAGTTATTCATCCCTCCCTATCCCCAAGCCCCTGGCAATCACTGATTTTTTTTTTTACTGTCTCTATAGTTTTGTATCTTCCAGAATGTCATATAGTTGGAATCATATATAGTCTTTTCAGATTGGTGTCTTTCACTTAGTAATACATATTTAAGGTTTCTCCATGCCTTCTCGTGGCTTGATAGTTCATTTCTTTTTAGTGCTGAATAATATTTCATTGTCTGGATGTACCACAGTTTGTTTATCCATTCACCTATTGAAGGAGGTAGTAATAATATCTAATAGGATTGTTGTGAGAATTAAAGAAAGTAATAAATATTACATGCTTAACAGAGTGCCTAGCCTATGAATATTATTTTTACAGGGTCAAAATATCTATATTTCAAAGTTAAGTGCAAACTTTATCAAATCTTGGAATATGAGAATCAGTCCCTTTGAGATTTGTAAGAGGTAATTTTTAAGATATGTAAAATCAATAGCAGAGCAGCTTATTATACCAAAGTTTTACTGGTTAATGAACAGTTAAGTTCGGGAGAGGTTCAGTGGATAAATAGGACAAAATTACCTGTAACTTTGAATATGTACAGTTTTCTCACAAAGTGCCCCTGCATTTTGTCAGAAAGAGACTATCAGGCAGAGGTAAATCAATGTATGATTCAACATGACTTTTATGTCCTTAAGTTACTAAGATAACCTAGTAAATGTAAAGCTGAAGAATCATTTAATCTGCTTTGTTTTGACACTTTGAATTTGTATCATGGAATATAATTTTTGAACTCTTGTTCAGAATTTTCTTGGGTTGTAGGATAATTTTAGCATTTGAAAAAAGCTGTGGCTCCCTAGGAAAATGCAGAGTCTATTATCCACTTTGAGGGGTTTCATAGATTAATGAAGCTTACCCAGAGGTCTCTGGATAAAAGTTCCTTTTAAGACCAGAAAGTAATAAATTGCAAGTCTAAGTAGTAGTGCCTCCTTTCAGACATGAGGAAGAAGCAGCCAAGCACTTCCTATGTTCATCTCCCTTGTCTTTCTGTTTTAGTCTTGCTTTTGTGAAGGTCCATAGTCCATCTAGCATTTAAGGCAACACATCCTTTGATGGCTTTTTGTTAGGGCTGTGCACAGACTAACTGGCTTTGGATCAGGTAATCAGTTCCATGAACATGGAGGCTATTTATTCTACTTTCTTGACTTTGGGGGACAGTGACTCTTGCTTTCCATATAGCCTAGCCAAGATTAAATTTTTGATATAAATGTGAGACCTTGTTAGCAGAAATTGTGGTGGTCTTGGGAAGGGCATTGAACAAAGGGAATTAGATTCAGGAACTGGTATTTATAATTCACCGATGTCATCATGGGTGGTTTTTTCCCAGGTGATTTAAATTAAATTTCTTTAGTTTGTTTGGGATATCTGTGTAAAATATAATCTAGCATCTTAGCATGGCTTAAGTAGAGTTTCATTTTAGGGATTTAAATTGAGGTTTTCCTTGTTAAAAAAATGTTAAACATGAGATTTTTGTGTATAACAAAATATAAGATGTCTTGCCTTTTAGTAATTTATAATTAACCTACTTTACTGTATATACTGTAGGCCTGTTTGTTTTGTTTTGGCTACTGTTTTTTTTTTTTTTTTTTTTTTTTTTGTGGTATGCGGGCCTCTCACTGTTGTGGCCTCTCCCGTTGCGGGGCACAGGCTCCGGACGCGCAGGCTCAGCGGCCATGGCTCACGGGCCCAGCCGCTCCGCGGCATGTGGGATCCTCCCGGACCAGGGCACAAACCCGTATCCCCTGCATCGGCAGGCGGACTCCCAACCACTGCGCCACCAGGGAAGCCCTTGGCTACTGTTTTAATGAGTAAAAGTAAAGGAATCAACCAAGTTTCTGGGCACATTCTGGAATGAAATATTCATATTGTGTAATTAACCTGTGGGGTTTTTTTTGGCCACTTAGTATTTTTTTAATTAATTTTTATTGGATTATAGTTGCTTTACAATGTTTTGTTAGTTTCTGCTGTACAGCAAAATGAATCAGCTATACATATACATATATCCCCTCTTTTTTGGATTTCCTTCCCATTTAGGTCACCACAGTGCATTAAATAGAGTTCCCTGTGCTAAACAGTATGTTCTCATTAGTTATCTGTCTTCTATATAGTATCAATAGTGTATATGTGTCAATTCCCATCTCCCAATTCCTCACCCCCCTCTGGCCAACCTGTCTTCTTAATTCTTAAGATTGGGAGATTTGATGTCTTCTTTCTTCTCTAGGTAATGCATGAGCCCTTGAAAACTTGGCAAGATGCACCATACATTTTTATTGTACATGTTGGCATTTCGCCCTCCAAAGAATCATCTAAAGAAAATTCACTAAGTAATCTTTTTACCAGTAAGTACGTTTTGTTTCTTTTTATCATTTGTATTACTGTTATCTAGCTCTGTCTCATGGTGGGTAGTGTAAAATTGCTTTAAAGAGGTAATAACAAGGGGAATTGCATGGCTGTCCAGTGGTTCAGACTCCATGCTTCCACTGCAGAGAGCACAGGTTCGATCCCTTGTCAGGGAACTAAGATCCCACAAGCCGTGCAGTGCAGCCAAAAAAAAGAGAGGGAATAATAAATTAAGAATGTTGTCAAGTAGAAAAATTGAGGGAGAGAAATTAACATTTTTCTGCATTCAATATGTATGTGATAGGCACTTCACGTATGCTTCCTTATTATGTATTATAGATACTAGATTTCATTTTCCTTCATTTGATCCTCCTGCTTTTAAAATTTTCAATTAGTATTATGTTCTCAGTAGACTTGTTAAAACTTAGTTATGAAGTCAAAACTTGGAAATTTTTAAATCAATTGACTTGGATTATTTTTTAATGTCTCAAGTTTTCTTAGTGTTCTCCTTTCTACTTTTGCTGCCCAGTTTAGGGATTCATCATCTCTTAACTAGAGTTTTATAATAACTTACTAATTGGTCTTATCTTCTGTGGTTTGTTTTTTTGTTTCTTCCTTCTCCTTTACAATTTTCTTCCCTCCCCTGCTTTCTCAAGTAGAATGTTGAATAGAAACAATGATGGTGGCCATCCTTTCTTGCTCCTGACTTTATTGGCAATATTAGCACATTTCACCATTAAGTATGATGTTTACTGTAGATTTTTTATTGTCTTTTTTTTTAAAGATTTTTATTTTATTTATTTTATGGCTGCGTTGGGTCTTTGTGGCTACACGTGGGCTTTCCCTAGTTGCGGTGAGCTGGGGCTACTCTTTTGGTACGGTGCGTGGGCTTCTCGTAGCTGTGACCTCTCCTGTTGCAGAACACAGGCTCTAGGCACGTGGGCTTCAGTAGTTGTGGCACGCAGGCTCAGTAGTTGTGGCTCCCGGGCTCTAGAGCGCAGGCTCAGTAGCTGTGGCGCATGAGCTTAGTTGCTTCACGGCATGTGGGATCCTCCCAGAGCAGGGCTCAAACCTGTGTCCCCAGCATTGGCAGGTGGACTCCCAATCACTGCACCACCAGGGAAGCCCTACTGTAGATTTTTTAAAAATATTCTTTATTTGGTTCAAGATATTTCTTTCTATTCTTAGTTTACTAAGTGAATTTTTTTCCTTTTTCTTTTTAGTATTGAGAATGAATGCTCGGTTTTATGGAATGCTTTAACTGTATTGATTAAATTGATTATATAGATTTCCTCATTTAATCTATTAATGTGATGCATTGCATTAACTGGTTTTCTAATGTTAAACCATTCTTGAATTTTCGAGATGCCGCTATTTGGCCTTGACACACACACACACATACACACACACACACTGTCCGCCTCCCCCGGATTCTATTTTCCAGAATTTTTTTTTTTAAATATCTTTATTGGAGTATAACTGTTTTACAGTGGTGTGTTAGTTTCTGCTTTACAACAAAGTGAATCAGTTATACATATACATATGTTCCCATATCTCTTCCTTCTTGCGTCTCCCTCCCTCCCACCCCTCTAGGTGGTCACAAACCACCTAGCTGATCTTCCTGTGCCATGCGGCTGCCTCCCACTAGCTATCCACCCTATCTTTGGTAGTGTATATATGTCCATGCCACTCTCTCACTTCGTCACAGCTTACCCTTCCCCCTCCCCATATCCTCAAGTCCATTCTCTAGTAGGTCTGTGTTTTATTCCCGTCCTACCCCTAGTCTCTTCATGACATTTTTTTTTCTTTGATTCCATATATATGTGTTAGCATACGGTATTTGTTTTTCTCCTTCTGACTTACTTCACTCTGTATGACAGACTCCAGGTCCATCCACCTCACTACAAATAACTATTATTTATTTATCTAATTATTTAGAGTTTTTTGTCTTATGTTCAAAGTAAGATTGGCCTATGATTTTCATTTCTCGTACATCTTCTATGGGTTTTGGCATCCAGGTTATGCGAGTTTCGTACAATGAATCAGAAAATGTCCCGTTTTTATATTCTGTTGAGCAGTTTTTGTAAGGGTAGAATTATCCATTCCTTGAATGTTTGATAGAACTCACTTATGATAGTGTTTTGGCCTGATGTTCTTTTTTTCCCTCATGAAGGTTTTTTTGTTTTTGGGGTTTTTTTTTTTTTTTTGGCTCACTGCGCAGCATGCAGGATCTTAGTTCCCCAACCAGGGATCGCCCTGTAGTGGAAGTGCAGGATCTTAACCACTTGACCACCAGGGAAGTCCCATGTCATGAGGATTTTAATCAACTGATATATTTTCTTTCTTTCTTTCATTTTTGGCTGTGTCAGGTCTTAGTTGCAGCACGCAGGATCTTTTGTTGCGGCACATGGGCTTCTCTCTAGTTGTGGTGTGCAGGCTCCCAGAGCGCATGGGCTCTGTAGTTTGTGGCACTTGGGCTCTCCAGTTGAGGCACGCAGGCTCAGTCAGTGTTGTGGCGCAGCATGTGGGATCTTAGTTCTCCAACCAGGTATCGAACCCACATCCCCTGCTTTGGAAGGCTGATTCTTTACCACTGGACCACCAGCAGAGTCCCAACAACTGATTTATTTTATTTAATAGTAATAAGTATTTTAGTTTTAGTTTTTCTATTTTTCCTTGAATCAGGGATTTTCTTTTTTTTCCCACTGAGAAATTGTCCATTTCATTCAAGATTTCAAATTTGCTGGCATAAAGTTAGTAATGATATTACTTTACAAAAAAAATTTTTTTTATTCTTAATATTGCTTTTGTGACTTCTCTTTTTAACTTCTAAAATATTTCTAGAATTCTATTTCACTGTATATTTATCCCAATGAACCAGCTTCTGGTTTTGTTAATTTTCCTATTTCATTGTGTATTTCATTAATTTCTACTTTCGTCTTTATTCTTTATTTCATTTGACTTAATTTTAAACTTTTGTTTTTTATGGATTCTTGTATTGAATGTTTAATTCCCAAGACAGAGATGGGTCTTATTCTCCATAGTAATATGGAATATAGCAGATCTAGGCAAACCAGAGGTGGCCTGGTAGTTTCTAGACCCAATACATATGTATATCCTCCTGTATCTAGGCCCATGGCTTCCTAATGAGTAATAGTCTCAAGGAGCATTTGCCAAGATTTACCTTGTACCTTCTTTCTTTGAAAAGAATGGAGAAGAAAGCTTGCTCCACTCCACTTCAGGCTCTTCCTGCATCAAATCTGGCTCTGGTTCCTCTTTATCTTAGACTCCTACTAGTTTCAGTGATTCCACAGGAGCTGCATGCTCAACTATTGTAGCGTACTTTGGGACCCAGAATCCACCATGACCATGGATTCAGCCTCATGCACTGTTCTGAATTTTTGTTCAGTTTTGATACATGGAGCTGTTTATCTTGTTGTGGTTTTCTTTTTTTGTGGTACACGGGCCTCTCAGTGTTGTGGCCTCTCCCGTTAAGGAGCACAGGCTCCGGACGCGCAGGCTCAGCAGCCACGGCCTACGGGCCCAGCCGCTCCGCGGCACGTGGGATCCTCCCGGACCGGGGCGCGAACCCGTGTCCCCTGCATCGGCAGGCGGACTCCCAACCACTGCGCCACCAGGGAAGCCCTCCTCTCTTTTTTGTTCTATCCATCTGTTGTTTGGAACTAAAAAGACGATTCTCAAAACTTAACTACACCTTGTGAAAGTCCTAAAATTCTCTCTCTCAAACACTGTTATCATCTTTCTTACCTTCATTAAAACCTTTGATGTCTTCCTGTTACTATAAAATGTCCAATTCTGCAGCAAGGCTTATAAAACACTACACATTGTCCCAGTTTACCGTTTGCTGCCTTGTGTCAAAATGCTACTATATGGTACCATATGGAGTCTCCAACTACATGTTCTTTAAATATATCATGCATTTTCACACCAGTCTTTGTTCATGTAATGTCCTCTACCTGGATGGGTTTTTACTTCATCATAGAAAATACACACTCATCCTTCTGGGTCTGGCTCAGGGGCACAGTTCTCTGTTGCTTTCCAACTCCCTCTCCCCTGAAGATAGTAATCCACTAGATGGCAGAAAACATCTTCTACATCTTTCCATCTCCTATAATATTTCCATAGTGTGTGTCACATGGTAAGTGCTCAGTAAATGTATGTTATATTTTAGCATAGAGCAGGGATTAGCCAACTTTTTCTTAAAGTGCCAGATAGTAAATGTTCTCTCTGCTACAACTACCCAACTCTGCCACTGTGGTGTAAATGTAGCCATCAACAGTATGTAAGTAGGTGGATGTGACTATTTTCCAATAAAACTTTGGAATAGATGGCCACATTTGGTCCATGTGCTGTATTTTGCTGACCCCTGCTGTAGAGTCAACAAAGAATTTGACAAATACTTACTAATTATTTTATTTACTCTTATTAAATTAAGAGGGTTTAGATTACTAACCAGTTCAGCTATGAAATTTTTGTGATTGCTATTATGGGATGCTCCTTTTCTTCATATAAGTATTGGACCTGATTTAATAATGGTATGTCCTTTTTGCTTGATAAAAATTAGTAGGAAATTTTTTTTTTTTAGTAGGAAATTTTTGTTGAATAGTCTCTCTCTGGAGATAGATATCACTTCTCAGATAAATCAGTTTATTTATTATTCATACTTAAAATTTATCCAAGTAGTTTTATCAATTACAATTTTAAAGTAGTCATAGGTTTGCTTCAGTAAGGCATATCTTTCAAATTCTTGTTGTTACTGTCATTTGTTCTGTTTCATTAAATACTTCATTATTATTAAGCACCTTCTGAAAATGATATGTTAATGTATGAAAGTCACATAAAGTTAAAGTAGGTAAAAAAGAAAGAAAGAAAGCAGGAGGAAAATATAGGTAAGGAGACAGAAAAGAACAAAGAGGGCGGCGGAATGAAGGAATGAAGTCCATTACTTTGCAGAGCTTATTAGTGATGTAAGAAAAAGCATACATGAAGTATGTTTGGAATTTAGAGGAGATGGGGAATAGTTCCACTTGGGCAGCTCACCAGGTTTTGTGGAGGAAATACATTCAATTTAGTCTTTACAGGATGTGAGTATGTGAACAAAGGGCTTTTCCACCTAAGATACTGACTAGAGCAGAGTCATGCTGAGGCCTGTGCAAGACACAGCACAAACCATCAGAACACTTTATGAATTTCAGAGTGCTTTACAAATGTAATATTCACCAGGATTGAAATGGATAAAAGTAAATTACCCAATGGAATTTTCATTAATTTCATCAAACAAATATCAGACAATGTTTTTGTTTAATTTTTTCATTCTTCACATTAATTCTGAGGACTGTGTTTTGGCAGTGACTGTTGAAGTGAAAGGTCCCTATGAATACCTCACGCTTGAAGAATACCCATTGATGATTGTAAGTGAACTTATATTCTTTAACCTCAACATTAAATGAGTTTAGCTTGAAAGATTGTCCATGTTTTGTGGCAGTATTAAAGACTCGTTCCTGAACAGTTCAGAAAATACTGCTTGTAGTTCTGTACTTACTTCCTATTAGAATGTGATCTTGGAAGTGTCAGTGAACCCCTCTGTGCCTCATTTTCTCATTTGTAAAATGAAGTCAGTGACTTGTGGAATTTTAGAGTTGGAAAGTACCTCAGAGGTCATTTCACCTCTCACATCCTCTCTAGGACCCAAAATGGGGTACTTCTTAAAACCCTATAGTTTCTGATCCCACTTAGGATGAGTACATGATGACACTTTCTCCTTTTCAGTCTGTGTGTCTGAGAACATCCTTAATCTGCTTTCAGATTTCTTTTGTTTGTGGGTTTTTTTATCTTTTTCCTCGTGCTTTTATAGTTTTCCCACTGTGTTGTGTTTCCTTGCCTTCAGCTGTATCCTAACCCTGCCGTGCCTTTTTTCCTCTCATTGTCTTCATTTAAATAATTTTAGATTGTGAGCTGAAAAAACTTTTAATACAAAAGAGCAGTCACTCTCTAAGGGAGACTCTTAGGTAGTCTATCTCTGCCTGAGAGGAGACATTTTTTTTTATCTTAATATTGAACTTCAAAGAGATAAAATAATTTTTAAAATAGAAGGTGTAGTATGTATATTTTTTACAATATGTTAAGACTGTGTATTGATTCTAAATTGGCTCTTGGCCCTAATCCTTCTTTTTCTCTTTTACCCACTTGGATGACAGTTTTTCATGGTGATGTGTATTGTGTATGTCCTATTTGGTGTTCTGTGGCTGGCATGGTCTGCTTGCTATTGGAGAGATCTCCTGAGAATTCAGTTTTGGATCGGTGCTGTCATCTTCCTGGGAATGCTTGAGAAAGCTGTGTTCTATGCAGAATTTCAGAACATCCGATACAAAGGAGAATCTGGTATGTGAGCAAAAAATGTTTGCCAGTTTGTTAGTGATTGGCAGGTGAAACTTAAGACAATTTTCCTAAGGTCAGCAGTCATTAAGTAGCTGTAACTTTGCAGTTACTTAATTATTAGAATAACTTAAGCAGAATCACTATGGTTGTGACTTTTTAATCTCTTAAATTGTGGGTTCAGTTATTTAAGAGTAATTTTATTGAAATAAACTCACACAAGTTACTACAGTAGTGGCCACTTTGGGACTATTATTATCATTATTGAATCTCAGTTGCTGTTGATTTTTAAGGTACCATCATATGCATCTAAGAAAGAAGGTAATACTGCTAATTTAATTGTAAGATGCCATTGATTGTAAGACCTACCTTGATTTCAGAGATACTGGGTTGGGGGACAGGGTTGGTAAAATATAGTAATACCAAGAAAATAGGAGGGTATTTATGGTTTAGTAAGGTGAACAGGTAGTGATAGAAATTGTTTTGTACTGAAGTGTTTTTTATGTTTTTTGTTTGGTTTTGTTTTGTTTTGTTTTGCGGTACACGGGCCTCTCACTGTTGTGGCCTCTCCTGTTGCGGAGCCCAGGCTCCGGATGCGCAGGCTCAGCGGCCATGGCTCATGGGCCCAGCCACTCCGCGGCATGTGGGATCCTCCTGGACTGGGGCACGAACCCGTGTCCCCTGCATCGGCAGGCAGACTCTCAACCACTGCACCACCAGGGAAGCCCCTGAAGTTTTTTTTTTGTGATAGCTTCAGTTCTCTCTCATCAGACCATTTAATTATTAATAATTCTTATTTATTTATTTATTTTTATTTTTATTTTTTTTATGGTACACGGGCCTCTCACTGTTGTGGCCTCTCCCGTTGCGGAGCACAAGCTCCGGACGCGCAGGCTCAGCAGCCATGGCTCATGGGCCCAGCCGCTGCGCGGCATGTGGGATCTTCCCGGACCGGGGCACGAACCCGTATCCCCTGCATGAGCAGGCAGATTCTCAACAACTGCGCCACCAGGGAAGCCCCTGAAGTTTTTTTTTGTGATAGCTTCAGTTCTCTCTCATCAGGCCATTTAATTATTAATAATTCTTGTTGCAACATATACTAATTAGATCTTTCCCTGGTCTTTGAAATGGCTTGAAAATAATAGATGTGAAAGTGAGTTGAAAATTCTTTGTTGTGTTTTGTGCTCTCCTACATATAGCTATATTTCAGTTTTTTAAATTGGGAGGAATATTCCTTAGATGCTATAAATTGTTGAAGTAGGGTGCGGTATTCTGCTGAGGTTTTAGTGAAGCGGGAGGTAGAGAGGGAAGGTAAATTGAGCACACCCAGATTGCTATCCACATGAGTAAGATCCTAAGTGATATCAGCTTGTACTTGTAAACATCGCAGAAGAGGTATTCTTTTTAAGTAGGACTAATATCAGTGCTTATTCTGAAGAGTGTTAGAAATCTAAATTCTGGTTCTAGAATTGTGCCTTTTCCCAAACCTAGTTTACATACTGCATTTTTCCCCCCTTTTTTCTTCCTTACAGTCCAAGGTGCCCTGATCCTTGCAGAGCTGCTTTCAGCAGTTAAACGCTCACTGGCTCGAACGCTGGTCATCATAGTCAGTCTGGGATATGGCATAGTCAAGTAAGTATTAACTTCCTATATGGAAGAGCAAATTAAAACGCTGATTAAATTGAAGCAGTGTTGCAGGTTTCCAATGTAATTCTGAGAGTCGATATAAGAAATAGTTCTGAAATCAAAGGTATCTGAAATATTGTAGATTTGTAAAAGTTGGAAAAATGTTAGTGTTTCATTTTACTACTTAGAATTTAAGGAGCATCTGCAGGAAAACCTGCAGTATAGCAAATGACATTGAAACCTCAAACTTTTAGAGTAAACTTATTGTGACTTTACTCTTCCAAAGTGTTCTTGCAAATCAGATTTTTTTTAATGGGAAGAGCATTCTTGAGTGCCTTCTATATACTAGACATTGTTCTAGGCCCTAGGGATACAGCAAGAAAACAAAAGACTTGGAGTTTACATTTGTGGACAGACTGGTGCACACACAAAAATACGTGAGTAAAAAAAATACATTAATGAAAAATCTAATATGTCAGTGAGTAAATAAAGCAGGGAAAGCATATAGAGTTCTAGGCAGGAGGTGGAACTTTCATTTGTAAATATGGTGGTCAAGGAAGGCTTCACATTGGCATTTAAGCAAAGATCCAAGTTGGTGAAGAAGCTATATGTACACCAGGGGAAGAAATGTTAAGATGTGGTCAGATTCTTTTCTGTTTTGAAGGTAGAGCCAGTGGACTTTGCTGGTAGATCAAATGTGTGATGTGAAAGAGAAAAGGAATCAAGGATGATGCCAACTGTTTTTGATCCAGAATCAAGGATAATGCTAGCTATTTTGTTCTAAGCAAGTGGAAGGACGGAACTGACGTTTACTGAGTTCAGGAAGATCTTAAATGGAATAAGTTTGGAGTGGAGGCAGGATTAGGAGTTCTGTTAGATATCCAAATGAGGGAAGTAGGAGGGAGAAATTAAGGCAGAGATAAATTTGGGAGTCATAAGGATGTAGCTGTTATTTAAAGCCATTAAGACTGGATGTGATCATCAAGGAAGTGAGTGTATACAGAGAAGAGGTCAAAGGACTAAGCCCTTGGACTATTATTATTTAGAAGTCAATGAGGTGAAGTAGAATTAGGGCAGAGGAAATTGAGTAGTGACCAGTGAAGTAGAAGACAAAGCTGAACACTGTTTCAAGGGGGGAGTGATTAATTGTGTCAAGTAAGAGGATTGAGAAGTGATCACTGGATTTAACTACATGGAGGATATTAGCGACCTTAAATGAGAACAGTTTTGATGAAGGGGTAGGACAAAAAGCTTGATTGGAGTGAGTTTAAGAGAGAATAAGGGGAATTCTCTCTTAAATAGGGGGAGAGGAATTGGAGTTAGGTATAGACAGTTATTTCAAGGAGTTTTGCTTTAAGTGGAATTAAAGAAATGGGGGACTTTAATTTTTTAAATTTATTCATTCATTTAAAGGAGTTTTGCTTTAAATGGGATTAGGGGAATGGGGGGTTCTCACTTTTAAAATGTATTTATTCATTTAACATATGTGGTTGCCCCCTGTATGCCAGGCAGTATTCTGGGTTTCTAAGATAACACCATTGGGGAAATAAATTCCTGCTCATTTGCAGTTTTTCTAGCATATAACAAAATATAAGAACAAACATTGTTGAGGCTTAGGTAGACATGATTTACGGCAGTGCACCTCATACTGTAATGCACTAATGAATCACCTAGGGATCTTGTTAAAACATAGATTCTGATTCAGAGGTAGTTTGAATATCAAGGATCTAAGATTTTTCCTCCTTGACACAGAAGCTACTCAGACTTTTCACATTTTGCTGGATTTTGAGCTTGATAACAGACTATTTAATGAGTTTTAATAAGATTTTGATTGTATTAAGGAATTGTTAACATTTTTAGATTTGATAATGATATTGTGGTTATGTTTTTTCAAAGTCCATATCTGTTTAAAAACATATGGAAATACATATAAATAAAAGGTAAGATCTAGGATTTGTTTCAGAATAGTATGGGAGGATGGGAAGTAGATGAGATGTGCATGGGGCAGGATTAGTTGTATAGGTTGATGGCTTTTGGGACTGGATGATGGGTTTATAGGGGTTCATTATACTATTGAATATGTTTCAAACTTCTCTGTAATAAAAAGTTTTTTTTTTTTAATGCAGTAACCAGGGACCAGATCTCAAGTTCTAGTGTTCACTGTCTTGATTTAAGACCATATGTCTGTCTGAGTTTTTCTCAGCTGAATCAAGTATGTCTGGCTTACATCTGTTAAGTTGTTGGCCTGCATTAATCAACATGAGTTTCTGTTATTTAGCTTGTCTCGGGGTTTGTTGCATTTGTACTCATTTCTTTGCTTCCTCTTTAGGCCTCGCCTTGGAGTCACTCTTCACAAGGTTGTGGTAGCAGGAGCCCTTTATCTTTTGTTCTCTGGCATGGAAGGGGTCCTCAGAGTTACTGGGGTCAGTATTGCTTAATCAGAGTTTTTGTGGTCATTTCAGATATATAGTTTTTGTCCTGAGGAGGTTAATTGGAAATGTCTGTGGACTTCTTTACTATTTCCTCTAAGTCACCTTTGGGTTCTGGTTTACCAAATGTATGTATAATTCATTTTTTCTTTTTAATCTGTCTGTTAGAGCTTCATAAATTTAATATGTGATGGGGAATGAACGCTTTCCCACCTATCCCCAGATTACTGCTTATTTACTAGTTCCCCAGTGGGAAGCAGCAGTGGAGCAGCCGGCTCCATTCTTGCGTAAGTGACAAACACAATCATGCAGTTGCTGGTTAATCTGTTTTTGTTTTAAAGTGACAGTGCTCTTTGCTTAACCAGCACTTGCATTTCGGAGGCTTTCTTAAAAGTCAACTGATTATATTTTACATAATTATTTACAGTTATATAATTATGCCTTTTGTTAGGGAAGGAAACCAAAGCACTGAGAGATAGGTAATAAAGAAATTTATGTTAGAGCTGGATTAATGTGAAGAAGTGGGCCTCCCTAGGTCATTCCAGTTATTTTCCTATTTATTTAAAATTTTCTCTCTGCAATAACTTGTTAGATTCAAGATGTTAAATGCTGTAAACTTTTCTCTCAATTAAACTGGGCTCAGTAAGTTTAGCAACAAATTGCCCCTTAAATGAAACACTTTATGGATGCAAATTTGGTTTTCAAACCACACTGTCCTCTGTATGTAATTTCCTTAGACTTTCAGCAACTTTAACCACCTGTCAATTTCATTTTCTTTCTTCTGCTGCTGTAGTGTTTTTCTTATACCTTGGCTTTGATAGTAAACCTGGCCCTCTCAGCAATTGATGCCTGTATTATATTATGGATATCCTTTCAGTAATGCCCTGGTGATTGGGTAGTGAGGGTTAAATAAATAGCATCTTAAGCTTTATGAGCGCAAGCAGCATAGTTTTGGGGATAGATACTTGCCTTACATCTTATTTTGAAAAATACATTGTATATTACAGTTTCAGAAATCAATAATTCTTAGTATATTAATGATGCAGTAATTTTAAATATGAGAAGGGTCTTTAGGACTTACAACCAAAACCAAAATGATGGGAAATGATAGGTTGGAATGGGAACCTATACTGCCATAAAGTTTTTGGTGTGGTCGCTTCTTACTATGGATCTTAGAGTGCTAAGAACTCTATTAGCACGTTATAATTCTATATTAAAGAATGCTTATTAGTTAGCAGCATGTTTCATTGTACTGAGATTGTAATCAACAATTTGCATGAAATGCTTACAGCTGTATATTATACATGATGGTCTGTCAGAAGGGAAGAATGATGCAGGTGCCAAATGTTACTCCTTTTTGTTTTCTTTCAGTTCAAATGCAAAACCACTCCAGATGACTATATAAATGCAGAATCTTGTGCTGGTTTCATCTCTGTGACTCTCTGGACATCTCTTTTTTCACCACCTCTTTTTCTTTGTCTGCAGGCCCAGACTGATCTTGCTTCCTTGGCCTTTATCCCCTTGGCTTTCCTAGACACTGCCCTGTGCTGGTGGATATCCTTCTCATTGGATTCTTTGATGGCAGTCCATTTTCTCCTTTTGGAGATGGGTTTCCATTGATCTTTCTGCAAAGTTGTTTTGTTTTTTTTTTAACAGTTTTGTTGATTACTCCTTAGTCTGGGATTAGGGTGTTTTTAGTCTAACAACCTGAGGCCTCAGGTAAGCAGTTTTTTTGTTTTTAATTTTTAAATTTGCATCAGAAATTGGTGACTGCGATCTGAGCACAAGATAGAAGCTTGTGGCTTTCCTTTTTTTTTTTTAATGAACATTTCACTTTGATTTTGGACTTATTTGTGCACCTCACTTAGTGTTAGAATCACTGGCCGCTCTTCTCCTGACATTTCTTTCAGCCTCTAGGAATTATTAAATGCTTTGAAAATTATGAAAGGATTTTGATTCTTAAAATATGGTTTGGGGACTACGTAAGGTTGTTTGACTCTTAAAATTCTATGTAGGTTTAGCAGATTTAAACCCTTACAGGGTTAAGTGTTTTATACCCCTGTTCAAAAGCTGACTTGGGATTGTCTGAGGCTTCCACTCTTTGAAGTAAATATTGATTCATTTACAGGTGAAGTCAACCAGCATGTAACAGATTTCTATTTAAGTAATCTTTTTCTCTTGCTTCTTAAAATTAAATACTGTTTATTAGGGACTTGGCCTATTGGATGAAGGATTTGACTTTTGGGACTTTTATCCTTTTTTTTTTTTTAATTTGTGTTGGTTTTTGTGTATTTGCTTCTATGTGCAATATTATTGTCTTGATAAACTGATGGTTATAAAAGGCTGAATGTAAACAAAATAATTTATGATTTGAGTAGATTATCATATACCAAAAATATTTGAAATTGAAGTGTTCTTGGTTCAAATGATCAAGCTTTTCTAGATCAATATCTTTCAAGTGTGCTTTGTGAACCTCTATAAATATTGGGAGGAGTGGAGAGAGGAAAGTGGGACTGGACCAATGAGATAACCCAAAGTTTAGGTAGCAGCTTGTTAATAAGTCTTTATCAAAGCACAGACCAAGCTTCACCTCATTCATTTTGGTATCTGCTCATTCTGAAAGTTGGACATGAGAGCAGATATCCTCTTCAGTAGTCATCAGTTCCCTTCCTGTCTTCTGTGGCAACTTCTCCTTGGGAATAATGTTCTGAAAATGGAGAGTCATTACTTTTAGAGCCTAACTGCCTTGAATACTCAGCCAATTGTAATTGTACTGTCCTTTTAATTCAGAATTGATTTGGCAGCTGATGGCAGTTCTCTTAATATGGCACAAGGGGTCTAAGTGTAGAACTCTGGAAGGTTGTAGGCATAAGTGTGTTTATGACCCTAGACTGGATTAGCTGGGATAGTGAGAACAGAGCTACCTATGTTAAAGGAAGAGAGAAGATAATGCTAACTTCTCTCCCCTTACCTATTACTCATTTTCATTTCATTTTCTTCCATATGTCTTTCTTTTTCTTTTTTCTTTTTGTTTCTCTAGAAAGCTGCTTCCTGTCTTTATTTCTCTTTTTAATATTTTCCTCTTTTCTTTTTTTTTCTTCTTATTTTTCTCCATTCTCATTTTATCCTGGTTCTGTCTTCTCTTCAGTATCTCATTGAAAATGAAGACTTTCTTAATCATGGTGAGACACTTTGGGTGTTTGTGAGATTGAGAATAAGAGAGCTGTAAGGCCTCTGGGATCCATAACTCTATCATTATGACCCCAGATCCTCAGAAACTTGAGGATTAATTTAGTAGCTTATGGTTTTTCTGAATGTTGATTTCCTTGACCTTCAAACACATATTTATTAGCCTGACTCAAACAATGAAGCTATTAAAACTTCGGAGGAACATTGTAAAACTCTCTTTGTACCGGCATTTCACCAACACACTTATCTTGGCAGTGGCAGGTAAGTCGGGGACTTTATTCCTGATGTTTAAATGTGATCCTTTTAGAACAGAGATTCTTAACCTGAGAGGTTATAGGTGGGCTCTGTAAAATTACATAGAAAAGTTTTGTGCATTTTACTTGGGGAAGGGGTCTTTAGCTTTTGTCATTCTCCAAGGGGTCTGTGGTTCAGAAAAGATTGAGAACCATTTAGTTTAAGTATAATAGATGAAAATTAATTCAGCTGTTGGTATATCTCTATCCTGTCTCCATTCTTTTTCTTGAGGCAAGTTAGCTTGAGTGCCATAGAGCATTCAGATACCTTTTAGAAGACATTAATACTTGCTTATTTGGTTTTATTAAATAGCTATAGGATTTTAGGTCAGGATACATTGCCATTATACTCCTTTTACATATGTTACTAAGCATGCATAAAATATAGACATTAGGTAGACCATAGCTGAAGTCGTCTTATTTTCTGCCTTTTGGCCCTTGTAGCAGGAAAAGTGAAGTCTGGCCTGTGATTGGAACCAACAGTTGTGTTTGTCGTGCAGTCATTTATTTATTTATTTATTTATTTACTTTTTGTGGTATGCGGGCCTCTCACTGCTGTGGCCTCTCCCGTTGCGGAGCACAGGCTTTGGACGCGCAGGCCCAGCGGCCATGGCTCACGGGCCCAGCCGCTCCGCGGCATGTGGGATCTTCCCAGACCTGGGCATGACTCTGCATCCCCTGCATCAGCAGGCGGACTTTCAACCACTGCGCCAGCAGGGCAGCCCTGTCTTGCAGTCATTTTATCAGCCTCTTTTTCCCCCCATCTGACCAGCTAAAGAAAAATTAGCATTACTATACTAAGGGTAAAGGAAGGGGAAAAATTGTATTATTGATATTGCTGGGAAAAGCCACATTTCCAATAACTTCATTTCCAATTCTCAGGGTTACTGAAGTAGCCAGATAGTAAACAAAACTATTCTTTAAGTACAGAAAGGTTTGACAAGAGTACATGGGCCTTGTATAGAGGAGTTAAGTAAATTTGTATTGAATAAATATGTTAAAATAACAGAAAGTGACGGTGATGTTTGGGGGTTAGGGATGTGAGGGATTCCACTTAACCAGAATTGGACAATGTAATTGGGGATGTAAACCAACATTCATACTGACCAGGTTTTATATTTCCTCTTAGCATCTATTGTGTTTATCATCTGGACAACCATGAAATTCAGGATAGTGACTTGTCAATCGGTGAGTTAACAAACACATGCATTTAGGAATAGTGTACTGTTTGTTATACACAGACAATGATGTTGATGACAGTGGTAAGGTTTGTACCTTATAAAAAATTAGGGTTAGGTCTCCACTCTGAGGGTTAGAATGCTTCTCTCCTGAGTATTCTATATGTATCATATACTATATATACTAGTAGTTCAAGAGGATTTTATAACTGATAACCAGTCTGCCAGAACCCAATGTTGCTTTAACTAAAAATTTTCAAATAAGAAATTCAGTGTCTTAAACATTAAGTATGTGTGAATAATGCTAATCTGAGTAAAAACCATGTCCTTAAGATCTGAGCACAAAGACTATGGCCAGTAGCATTTCTTTGGAGGCAGCTAAGGCTCTGTTTTGTTAAAACTAAATAAATGAAAATGATAATTATAAAAAATAACAACCTGATGTTACTTTCTCTTCCTTATATAAAAACCCTTCCCTAAAGATTCTCAGAGCTATAATGAAGCATTGACAAGCACTCTGTTTGGTTAGTGCCTTTTCTTTAACAATGGTAGTCACTACAAGGGAGAAATTAGGTTCATTCACTTTGTGCTTGGCGCAGTGCTTGTTAGCATATAGCAGGCCCTTAGTAAACATAAGTTGAATGAATAAACAAGTAGTTCTTGTTCTATGCAAAGGGCTTTGCGAACAAAGGGTTAAGATAATGTATATAAGTGTATTTTTTCCCCTTTTGGTAGGATTGGCGGGAGCTGTGGGTAGATGATGCCATCTGGCGGTTGCTGTTCTCCATGATCCTCTTTGTCATCATGGTTCTCTGGCGACCATCTGCAAACAACCAGAGGTTTGAGGATTCTTATTTATGCTGCTAACCATTGAATGGCCACGTTATTGATTGGGGTGGTTCAGTGGGTGACACTGTCAGGGTCGTATCATGTAATGGAAACACTCATTGGGTCTGGACTCAGGAAATTGGGTTCATGTCTCAGCTCTCCTGTTAATTTGAGTTGTGTTTTTTGGCATGCTGCCTCTTTTCACCTCTCTGAACCTTAGTTTCCTCTTCATAAAAGAGGGGGAATTGATACCTATTGATATGAGGGCCCTTACAGTTCTGACATCTTCTGTTAATATAAGTATTTGTATGGGTAAATAAGGGAGGTAGATAGATTGTGACAATTGTAATGAAAATCTCACCTATCTAGTGTCCAGAAGGAAAGAACAATTTCTATAGTCGGTAGCTCAGCTTATTTTGTAACAACAGAGGGAGTAAAATGAAAACTTAAGTGACTGACTATGGAATAAAAATTGTGAATTTGCTTTGTCTAACTATAAGCAAATCTCAGTTATTTACGAATTGGCTATCTTTATTTTGTTATTAGCCATGCCTTTGTTTCCCTTCTTTTTCCCCCCTCTTCGTGTGCTTTTAGACAGTTAAAAGCTTATATTATGCAACTATACCACCGAAGAAGGAAAAGGATGAGATGGTATAACTAAGGGTCTTGTGACCCTCCTTTACATTAATCTTTTTATTTTATTTTTTTGTAGATGGACCTCTTGCAGATTTATTTCTGTGTAGAGTTATATATAGATATATGTATATATACTCTTTTTATTGTAGTATATCCCCTGCCCTTCCCCCACCAAACTCACAAAAGGAAGTATAAATCCTTCTAGGATTGCCATCAGGCTTTCTAAGATAGCCAGGGCCAAGAATGAACCATCTCACAACAGCTCAAGAAACAGCTGCCCTTAGGCCATGGAGTCATCAAAGCAGTAGCATTCCAGGACCCAAGGGCAGGAAAGAGGAAAGGAAACAACAGCAGTGTGACAGGATTCCAGGTTGAAAATGTCCTGGACTTTCATCAGTGACTCCTAGAAAGGCAGGCTGGCTCCCAGAACTCTCAGGATGGGAATAAAGGTGGGAGCCCTGTAGCTCTTCAGATACTCCCCAGATAGCTTGGGGGCAGGGAGTAGGAGCTGGGGGTTAGGTATGCTGGGCTGGGGTGGTGGGAGAAGGGACACGTGTGGGTTATGCTGAGGACATAGCAGCCCCGCCTACTCAATGACATAATAAACAGGGACAGATGCTGGCTCCTAAAGAAATAGGGGAGAGAGCATGGCAGGGAGGAAGAGGGAACAATGGGACACGTAAGAAACTTACATACAGGACTTCCCCGGTTGCACAGTGGTTAAGAACCCGCCTGCCAATGCAGGGGACACAGGTTCAACTGCTGGTCTGGGAAGACCCCACATGTCGCGGAGCAACTGAACCCATGCACCACAACTACTGAGCCTGCACTCTAGAGCCCGTGAGCCACAACTACTGAGCCCACACGCCGCAACTGCTGAAGCCTGCGTGCCTAGAGCCCATGCTCTGCAATAAGAGAAGGCACCGCGATGAGAAGCCCTTGCACCGCAACAAAGACCCAACACAGCCAAAAATAAATAAATAAATAAATTTATTAAAATGAGAGAGAGAGAAGGGGAAAAAGAAAAAAGAAAGAAAGAAAGTCACATAAAACAAAAAGTACCAACCAAAACATGACTCGTACTTGCCTCCTCCCTTGGGAGTCAGGGAGAAAAGAAGAGAGGTGAAGGGTCATGAACCTAGGATTATCAGCTGGTCAGGGGCACAGGAAAACTCTCTGAGGACTCCTAAGGGGCAAGCAGATAGCTGGGCCCCACAGTCCCAGGGAAGAAATGACAGTCCCTTCAGTTCGATCTGGACCAAATCTTGGTGCTCCCTCAGAGCCCCCTGCCCTTTGAGGCTTTCTCGCTGGGCTGGCACTAGTTGGTGCCAGGAGTTGGTTCCCTCAGCTGAGTCATGTGTTGCTCAGGGTCCTGAGATGTGGCTGCATGGCTCACCTGCTCCTCAATGCCTGACAGCACCACTTTGCTGCCCACACACCACTGCTTCAGGGTTCAGGCAGTGGCACTGAGGTCCTCGTGCTGGATGTCAACCTCCAGTCTCTGGTTGGGCTGGTTGAGGGAGGCGAATCACGTCAGTGTACACAGCCTCAATGACAGGGTTTTCCAGATGCCACATGCTCTGCAGGACAAGGGCCTCCAGTGGTACTGCATATAGGATACACTTGACTTTGGCAGCCAGGGTGACGATTGATAGATGTCAAAACTTATCCTTCTGAGCCTCTGTGAGTGGAGGAAGATTCTGGGCTTCAGATAAGTGGTCAGCATGTGTCCTGTAAGCAAACACTGTGAGCAGCCGAAATGTGGAACGTGGAAGCAAAGTCCCTCTCAGCCACCTCTGTAATATTAGGCGTATCCAGCAGTGTACACACCAGTGGCCTCCAGCACCTGTGGATGAATGTGGCCAGTGCTGCCCCCTTGGCTTGTCACCTTCATCTCAGCACTCATGGCTGCACTGAAGTGAGGGGACCTGGGCTCAGGAAGTGTGGAGCTTGCACGTGGCTCCACCCCCTCCCTCAAAGAGGCAGCCTAGGGACCATGGCCTCCTGCTGATGCCCCATCATACTCTGGGTCAGATTCTGCAGGCCACTACCTGGACATTTTGTCTTCCAGCACACTGCGTGGGGCCACTGCTCTCACTTCCAGCAGCTATTCCCAGCCTTTCCTGCCACCTCCCTCCACACTGATCATCTGTTGATCTTCTGTTCACTTGCTAGCTATATCTATACATAAAACATTTCCCTTTCTTTAGTCTTAAAAAATTTTTTTTTCTTTACCTCTCCTCTTCCTTTCTCCTTTTTAAAAAAGCATTGTGCCCACTCCCTATAACTCCAGGGTTAACAGCCTAATGTGATGTATCCTGCCACATTTTATTCCTTGTTCATATACGGAATCTTCTTTTACTCACTCAACAGTGCATTGTGGAAATGCCTTCCAGGACAACTGGTTTAAATTAAACTCATCTGTTTTCATGGAAGGCATTATATTACATAGTACAGATGTAGTATAGTCAATTAACTTGTTTCCCTGTTGATGGGCATTTGGACTATTTCCAGTTTGGTTGTTTTAGGGTCCCCAAGATCACATTTTTTTTTTTAAAGGTATCTATTTTATTTATTTATTTTTGGCTGCTTTGGGTCTTCGTTGCTGTGCACTGGCTTTCTCTAGTTGCAGCGAGCGGGGACTACTCTTCATTGAGGTGTGCTGACTTCTCATTGTGGGGGCTTCTCTTGTTGCGGAGCACGGGCTCTAGGCGTGTGGGCTTCAGTAGTTGTGGCTCATGGGCTTAGTTGTTCTGCAGCTTGTGGGATCTTCCCGGACCAGGGCTTGAATCCGTGTCCCCTGCATTGGCAGGCAGATTCTTAACCACTGCCCCACCAGGGAAGCCCAAGACCACATATGTTGAAAAGGACTCATGAAACTCAGCATACAGTTGTACTTAGAGCAAAGGTTTAGGGACTTCCCTTTCCCTTTTCTTCAGGGAAAGGTTTTTAAAGACAGTAAGGGAGCAGGGGTGTGGGGTGCATGATCAGCTTGTAGACATTCTTCTGATTGGTTAGAGGTGAGGTAATCCCATCAGCCTTCTGGTTCCAATCAGTTTGGGATCTACAGGCTTTTGGCAGCACACAGTTAACTTCTTCCACCTGATGTGGGTTTCAGTATCGGCAAAACAGTGCAAAGGATATGGCTCAGGATATTATCCATAGCTCTTAAGGAGGAATTAAAGGTCCTTCCTTGACTTTGTTTAATGGCTAAACTATTATTATTTTGTCTTGCTTGACTGTTTTCCTTTGCTTCTGCATTTTCTCACTTTTCTGATTAAATTTATTCTTTGGAACTCAGGGAAGGCCTCGGAAGCTAAAGTTTTTCTACAGACAAAAGACAGGCAGAGGATTTGGGGCCAGGGAGGAAGGGTTATCCCAGGAAGGTCCTATAGGGTCTTGCTTGGTTACATACATTTATTTTTATACACTTGAATACCCCTACGCCTCATTTTTTTCTCTCATTGCACTTATTATCTTCTAAAATCTATATACTTTATTTATTACTTACTATCTATCTTCTCTTCCTATCCCCCACCCCTCAAACCAGATGTAAGTTCCATGAAGTCCAAGAACTATTCCTGGCTACGTGGAGTTAGCCAAGCTGCAAAATCTGAGGGAATGGTCCCTATAAGAATGTCCTCACTTCTGATACACAGTTGCGAGTTCAAGGGTTTGCAAAACCATCTCAGGTTTGATTATTCACTAAAAGGACTCAGAACTCACTGAAAACTGTTATGTTGATGGCTATAGTTTATTACAGAAAAAGGATAAAAATTAAAATCAGCCAAGGGGAGAGACTTACAGTACAGAGTCCAGGAGGGGTCCACATGCAGCATTTCCAGTTGTCTGCTCCCATGGAGTCACAGATGGTATTCCCTCCTCCTGGTTGCAGTGTGTGACAGTACATACTGAGTATTGCCAACCAAGGGAAACTCACCTGAGCCTTTGGTGTCCAGAGATTTTACTGAGGCTTGATCACCTACTATCTGTGTGGCTGAACTTCAGTCTCCAAGGAGGGCCTGGAGGTCAGGCTTATCTTTAGTTGCTAGTTCCTCTGGAGGCCGGAAGTGATATTGTGTGCCCCAGAGACCTTGTCACAAGTCACACTGTTAGACTGTCCTGTGGTCAGAGCCAAACTGGGTGACCAGAGACACTCCCATCAGGCAGGACATGCCAGGGGCATAGAGATCACCTCCCAGTAGTCAAGGGCAAAACCAGTCCTCTCTTTGTGTACACAAGGTTAAATTTTCACTACACACTGGCACATAGCAGATGCTCAGTACATATTAGTGAGTGGCCTTGAGATTGCTGGGTTAAAGGGTATGTGTATTTGTAATTTTTAAAGTATGACCAGATTGTATTCCAAAAAAAATCTGAAACAGATTGCATATCTACCAACAGTGGTATGAGGAGTTCTTTCCTCTTCCCTCCTACTACACTCTCATTATTTTATTTAATTTTTGCCGATCTGATGGATGAGCCTTAATATTCAGTGTTACTTTTGTTTGCATTTAAGGCTGAGTTAACTTTTTATGTCTTTTATATGTTTACAGTCAGTTATGTCAATCAGCTTTTTATATCTGGCTTATTTTTTTATTGCCTTATTGATCATTTTTGTATTGATTTGTAAGAATTCCTAATATATTTTAGGTGCCAGTATTCCAGAATTTCCAGTGTTCAAGTATTCCAGATATTTTCTCCTAGTTTGATTATCTTTGAACTTTTTTTTTAGTGATTTTTTTTTTTTTTTTGCGGTATGCGGGCCTCTCACTGTTGTGGCCTCTCCCGTGTGGAGCACAGGCTCCAGACGCGATGCGCAGGCTCAGCGGCCATGGCTCATGGGCCCAGCCACTCCGCGGCATGCGGGACCCTCCCAGACCAGGGCACGAACCTGCGTTCCCCGCATCGGCAGGCGGACTCCCAGCCACTGCGCCACCAGGGAAGCCCTGTGTTAATCTTAATTATCTTAGCTTCCTAATAAATCTTGTATCTCCAGGGCTTAAACCTCCCTCCCCCTTAATCTTCTTTTTAAAAAATATACTTTGTTATTGGGTCTTTGCCTTAAAAAAAAAAAAAAGAAAGAAAGAAAGAAAATTAGCTTATTTGTTTAATTCTAGGAAAACCTTATGAGATTTTGATTGGAATCTAATTAAGCTTAATGGATTAATTAGGGGAATTTTGTATCTTTTTGATATCCCATCCTTGAGTGTGTTATCTCTCCATTTTTCAGTCCTTTCAATGCCTCAGTTATGTTTTGTAACTTTAAATGTGTTTTTTAAAAACCTTTGTGGATCTTATGGATGCAACCTCTTTTAAAATATAATTTAGGCTTTTCCAATTATGTAGGAATGCTGTTGATTTTTGTATATCACATCCATCAAGTCTCCTGTGTTACCTTCTTCTAATAATTTCTAGATTTTCTCATTAGATTGGTTATTATCTCAAATTAATAGTCTTCCTGTCTCATTTCTGATTCTTGTGTTTGCTAGGCCTTCCTGTATAATATTGAATAGAGGAAATGAGAGTGGGCCTCTTCATCTTATGCTGACTTTAAAATAAATGCATCTCAAGGATCACTTTGACTTTGATATTTACTGTGAATTTTTGTTAGTTACTCTTTATGAGGTTACAGGTGTTCCCTATTATTCCTAGCTTATAAGGAGTTGTTTGTTTTTTTTTTATCACGTAAGGGTGATTTTAAAACAAAGTAGAGTGAAAATAATAGGCAACAGTAAAATAGAAAGTGCAGAATGAGTTCAAAGCTAAAGCATTCTAGGAATTACCTATCTGGTAGCTGCTTTGCTGAATCTCTTGTAACTTGCGAAGGAAAAATAACAGATATTCCAGATCAGGCCTTCATCTTCTCAGCTCCCCACTTAGAAATTGAGATTTTAAATTACTTGGAACACAACAAGATCGGGCTTTCCAAATCATAACTACCAATTTGAAGTCTGAAATTTTGAATTACAAGAGAATTTACTTACCCCTTTGTGATACATATGCTTATAAGTGAACGTTTATTGAGTGCTTACTGTGAGGTATTGTTCTAAACACTCTATTTGAAATGACTTACCTGCTTTTTTCATTACCTCTATGAGTAATGTTCTGTTATTATTCCCATCTACAGATGAGGAACCTGGGGCACAGAGAGAATAGGTAACTTGTGTAAGGTCACAAGTAGTCTGTGGCTGAGCCTGCACTCGTAAATATGATACTGTCCTGCTTCTGTCTTGTTAATAGCAGCAATTGAGAGCTTTCTGAAGGGGAAGAATTACTTTATTATTCACTAAACTGATGTAATGAATGACTATAATTGAGGTTTCAATAATTAGTCCTGTAAAATCCAGATAGTGGAGTAGTTTTTTTAGTTTTCTAATTTTTTCCTCTCTGTTACCTTTGTTCTGTCAGGTTTGCCTTTTCACCATTGTCTGAGGAAGAGGAGGAGGATGAACAAAAGGAACCTATGCTGAAGGAAAGC
The DNA here is from genome assembly GCF_026419965.1 of Kogia breviceps. Lineage (NCBI taxonomy): Eukaryota > Metazoa > Chordata > Mammalia > Artiodactyla > Physeteridae > Kogia > Kogia breviceps. Next base: position 86,104,410 of record NC_081312.1, on the reverse strand, counting down.
TTTGGTAGTGATAAAATTCACCTTTTGTGCTTTAAATATTCTTTCCTGGTTTTTAGAAATAGAGTAAAAGAAGTATAACATTTTGAGTGTCAAAATCAAGAGACTTTGATGCGTGTATTTATTCTTTTACAACACGTTCTTCAGTTTGATATGCCGTGAAGTTAGGGTGAAGTGAAAGTAAGGGTATGAATCTTTAGATGGAACCATGTTCAGTAAATAATGGCACATTAAATGTCCAGTTTACTTGCTAGAGATGAGCTGAAAACTTGACTTTGAACTTTCCAGCACAAATGTAAAGTTGGAGAAACTTATCTGTAGTATAATTTAGTGTCAATAAGCTTAAAGTAAAGCTCTGAATCCATTTTTGCTATCAATGCTGGTCTACTGACCTAGTTAACCAGTATATATATTTTTTTCTTCTACAGAAGGAATGAAAATGAGAAGTACCAAACAAGAACCAAATGGAAATAGTAAATTAAACAAAGCAGTAAGTATGTCTTCTTTTTTTTTTTTTTCCCCTGTCCACTAGCCCTTAGTGGAGCTCAGCAGTTATGTACAGGCCTTAATGATTTTTTACCTATGCTGTAATTAACATTTTTAAAAACAGAGATAGCAAGAGATTCTGTCTAGGACCTAGTAATCTTTTAACTATATGGTTTGCTGTTCTGTGCTGAAAAGGTTCCAGACCATTCTGATGGTTCTGTTTAATGGTTTTCATCAATGAAATCATAGCCCCATTAATAATTTAAGGTGATCTTTTTTGTAGTAAAGATGAAGATTTTTTTCAAAACTACAATGAGGTATCACCTCACACCAATCAGAATGGCTATCATTAAAGTCTACAAAAAAAAAAAAAGTCTACAAATAACAAATGCTGGAGAGGGTGTGGAGAAAAGGGAACTCTCCTACACTATTGGTGGGAATGTAAGCTGGTGCAGCCACTATGGAAAACAATATGGCAGTTCCTCAAAAAACTAAAAATAGAGTTGTCATACCATCCAGCAGTCCTGCTCCTGGGCATATATCAGGACAAAACTGTAATTCAAAAAGATACATGCACCCCTATGTCCATAGTAGCACTGTTCACAATAGCCAAGACATGGAAACAGCCTAAATGTCCATCAACAGATGAATGAATAAAGAGGATGTGGTACATATATACCACGGAATACTACTCAGCCATAAAAAAGAATGAAATAATGCCATTTGCAGCAACATGGATGGACTTAATCTCTATCATACTAAGTGAAGTAAGTCAGAAAGAGAAAGACAAATACCATATGATATCACTTATATGTGGAATCTAAAATATGATACAAATGAACCTATCTACAAAACAGAAAAAGACTCATAGACATAGAGAACAGACCTGTGGTCGTCAAGGCCAGGGGTGGGAGAGGGAAGGATTGGGAGTTTAGGATTATCAGGTGCAAACTATTATACATAGGGTAAACAACAAGGACCTACTCTATAGCACAGGGAATGCTACTCAATACTCTGTAATGACCTATATGGGAAAAGAATCTAAAAAAGAGTGGATATATGTATATGTATAACTGATTCACTTTGCTGCACAGTGGAAATTAACACAGCATTGTAAATCAACTGTATACTTCAAGTTTTTAAAAAAATCAAGAGTTTTTCAGTCAGCTTTATTTCCCTTAAGCACTGTGCATTCACTCTGCATTTAAAAGGGCTTTAGAATTTATCTCAGTTTTAAGGAGCAAAGTTTACATGAAGCAAAAACTCTAGGTATTAGATTACTGAGAAGAAAGCGTTTAGGGATGTAGGATATCATTTTATATTTCATTCATATAGTATAGTTTTTAAAATATTTGACTTTTCTGTTATTTGTCCTGTTATGTGAATATACTAGTTCAGAGTGACAAAAGACTAAATTGAGACCTCTTTAGATCGTTACTTGAGATGTATATTTTGGTGCATTTTGGTAACATCTGGCATTTATATGTTCTCAGCAGGAAGATGATTTAAAGTGGGTAGAAGAGAATGTTCCTTCATCTGTGACAGATGTGTAAGTTTTTGAATCCTTACCACAAGAATCCTTTTTCACAGTTAGTATTACTTTTATTTTAAATGAATGAGCTGAAGAGCATAGTAATGAGAATGCTTGTAGTTAACTCTAGAAGTAAAAGGTTAAATTACTGAAATAATTTAAAGTATTAAAAATATTAAAAAGACGTTAGAAAATAAAGACCAGGAATGATATACAAACAAAAATAATCCAGATTATTCATTCAGATGACATTTCTGCTCAGAAAGATTTAGCTATAGGTCTTCCTAAAATCAGTGGGATAATGCTTTTGGAATTTTTGAGTTCCTTTCCATGCCTATAATTAAACATTGTTCCTATTAAAGTCCATACAATTCTAGTAACTGTGATTCTTTTTTTTTTGTATTTGCTTTTTCTTTTCCTGAAATGTCTTCAATGGGATGTAAATCTTAGGTAGTTATAAAAACTTTAAATTGTAGTCATTATTCCGCTGTCCTTTTTGAACCATTTATGGCTTTATTTTGTATCGTTTAGTTTGTTTTTCTCTCTGCAGAGCACTTCCAGCCCTTCTGGATTCGGATGAGGTTAGTAATCAAATCATATGCACATAAACTATGGGTCTGGTGGCTTAAGTCTTCTGTTCAAGGAGATTTATTTATATGACTCAGTAATGGACTGATGAACTATAGTTGGTATAGTTGACAAAGGATGAAAAGAGAAATACTAATATTATAACCAAAATATTCAAGAATATTTCCTTTCTGTACATGTCCCCCTTTTATTTCTTACAAAGTGTGGTCAGACTTGAGAATGTCTTTGTTTAAATTGGGTAGCCAGTACCATACTCTTCCACTAATTCCTTTGTCTTTAAGAAATTCAAATTTAACCCTTATCTAGTCTAGGGAAAAATAATAAAGAAAAGTTATTTTAAGTTACCTACTATGCAGTGTTACCTGTGTCACTGTCCTCCAGATAATAAGGATAATTAGTACCTCTAATGTTTATGTTGATTATTAGTCTTTTAATATGGCTCCATACACTTTATCTAGAAGATTTCACGTGATGTTTTATGTAAGAATTGCAGTCTGAGTTCGTGGAAATCACTTCTAGACATGTTCTGAATGTTTAGGTTATTCTAGAGTCACGATTTCAGAAAGCCTTTTAAAAGCCTCTGCCCGGGCTTCCCTGGTGGCGCAGTGGTTGAGAATCCGCCTGCCGATGCAGGGGACACGGGTTCATTCCCCGGTCCAGGAAGATCCCACATGCCGCGGAGCGGCTGGGCCTGTGAGCCATGGCCACTGAGCCTGCACATCCAGAGCCTGTCCTCCTCAATGGGAGAGGCCACAACAGTGAGAGGCCCGCGTACCACACACACACACAAAAAAAGCCTCTGCCTGATTGTGACTTACTGTGATGGATTGACTGCTAAAAAAATGGTTTGTTCACTTCTCACTGACCTGCTGTGTGGTGCAGTACACAGTGTCAGATTCCTTAGCTGTTGCATGCATTGAGATAATTGAGAACTCTACCTTTCAGACAAGCCTTTGCTTTTTGTGGTATATTCTGCAGTTCCTAGATCTTTCTCTTGGGAGCCATCTTCTGCTAACAGTTTGCCTTCAGGGTATCTCGTTGGCTCCAGCTCTCAAGACACGCATATTTCAGCCAGAGGAGGCTGAGTATGTGAAATCCAGTTGTGCTGTTTATGGGAATATGGGTTTATTGTAGTACTTTTGGTAGCACTGACTTCATCTTTTTATATTTTTCTGTGTGAAAAAATGATTCAAGAACTGAAAAAGAACTTCAGTGAATTACAAGAGAAACAAATTAAATAAAGGACTAGGAATCAAAACAGCATCAGACTCTTCAACAATGTTGGAAGCTAGAAGATAATAGAACAATGGCTTTGAATTCTGAGAAAAATTATTTTCAAACTAGAATTCTGTACTCAACTATCAATATAAGGGTAAAACAAAGATGTTTTCAGTCATGCAAAAACTAAAATAATTGACATCCTATGTCTGATTTCTCAGGAAAGTAGTAGAAAGTGTTATTCATAAAATGAGGGAACTAAAAAGAGAAAGACTTCAGATCCAGGAAGTAAAGGATCCGACACAGAAAGGCAGGGATAAATTCCTAGGATGATGTAAGAAATTCTCAGTGTAACAGCTGGGCAACAAGTTTGGAGAACAGCTAGTCCGGAATGGAGCAGGAGAACAGAGAGCTTCAGGGACGAGTATTTCTAAGGGAAAAAACGTGAAAAGGATAGATAATCTGATAATTCATCATATGGAAAAGGGATTTACAGTTCTGTCAGAGTTTGGGATAAATTTGTTATAGGTACTTAGCAAATGAAGAAAAGGAAAAATGAAAATATACTCTAAGGTAAAATTACTATGTAATTACTGTGAAATTTAATAGTATTACATTAATTTTCTCAATTGAAATGGCATACTATACATACTATTTTATAGTCAAATGTAATTTTTTTACGATTTTAAAAAATTATGGTGAAAAACACATAAAATCTACCATTCTAACCTTTCTCAAGTGCAAAGTGTTGACTTATATGCACATTGCTTTGCAACAGATCTCTAGAACTTTTTCATCAAATGTAATTTTAATCAATATATTTCATTGTAAGGATATACTATAGTTTGTTTATACAGTCCTATATTTTTGGACACTTAATTCTTTCTAGTATTTTGTTATAATTCTGAGTGTTGCAGTAGAGATGCTAGTGGTTAAATCTTTGCCCACATCCTTGACTATTTCATTAAGTTAAATTACTGAATCAGAGGAGGTACACATTTTTATTAAAGCTTAAGTGACTCTAAAATATACAGTTCCCTTTGATTTGTGGTTTGTTGTCCAGAAGCCTAGAGGTTTTGCTTCAGTTAATCTTGGGACTTGGACATCTGTGTGTTTCAAAATCTTTATAGATGGTTAGGAACCATTGCTCTAAATATTTAATGAACATAAGCAAGTACTTACAGAAAATGCTTGTGTGATCATCTTTGGAAAAGATATTTGGAATGTAGACCATTTAAAATTAATATACTTAGCATAACCTTTTTCCCTCTAGGAACGAATGATCACGCACTTTGAAAGGTCCAAAATGGAGTAAAGAATGGGAAGATTTGCAGCTGAAGATGGCTAGTATCTGGGAAGAGATCAGCTTCTGTGTTAGTCTTTACACTGCTCCATGGGATTAAAGGAGGCAATGACATCCTGATCTGTTCCTTGATCTTCGTGCATTGGAGCTGGCGAGAGGTGTTGGAACAAGGAGAACATTCTATTGAAAACAAGGTCATAGGATGAGAAAAATCTACAAGTTTTTTATTTGCAGCATTGATGCCCCTTTCCCGCCCACACCCTGACATGGATGTTTATGCAACTTGTGTATGTTGTTCCTAAACCTTCTATAATGTTGAAATTGTTTAATCTGTCAAACTAAAAAATTTAACATCTTCTGAAGAACTGTGACATCAACACCATAATAAGTAATATCCAGGAGCAACTGCCTGTAATTTTTATTTATTTAGGGAGTTACATAGGTGATGGGGGAAATTATTAATTATCTTTGCATTTCCTGGGAAGCCAAGGTTAAATCTTGCAGAGGTAGTTTTGAGAAGAGTCCTTCTGCGTTAAGGAGCCATGGTTCTAACAATGATTAAAACAACCAAAAAAAAAAAAAGAGAGACTGTTACAGTGTGATTTAGATCATTTGAAAAAGCAAAATCAAGTGCAATTTTGTTTACAAACGGTGTATATTAAAGATTTTTCTATTTCAGATGTACTTTAGAGAGAAATATTAGCTTAACTCTTTTGACATCTGCTATTGTGACACATCCCATTGCTGGCAATGTGGTGCACACTCCAGAACTTTTAACTACTGTTTTGTAAGCCTTCAAGGGCAGCATTGCAGAGTCCTAGGCAATGCTTTGCTTGCCTTCATGCCTTTTACTGGGTGTTGCACTAGATGCAGAAAGGCACTCCGTCGTAAGTGCATGTGAGTGAGCACCCTGTTAAAGGGATTATAATGCTTCAGAAGCAGGAGCTAATACAAAGGAAACAGGTCCTTCTGGCTTAAACAGTTTTTTCTGCATGAAATAGTGTGGAGGCCCTGGACTGCTGCTCATTCTTTAGGATCGACTGTTCTTGTATCTGGTGTTGGTTTAGGGATGGTTTATAAGAAACATCACAAGGTGATGGGATTCATTTGAAGCACTATATTTGTTTGAATGATTTTGTCCTATTTTGCCTTCCCAAGATTTTTTGTTCTACATAGAAAGTTCATGCCACTTTTTAATATTAAAAAATTTTAACAAAATTGATATCTTTTTTTCACCTTTTTTCCAGACTTTCTCTAAAGACCCTTCTTTCTCCCAGACTCTTTCTTGTAGAATTTTCCTTCCATGGTTTTTATTCTATGTTGTCTTATTTTCTGTTCAAACCAGTGACTACACTACTACAATCTTCACTAAAGTGTTAAATATTTATGTAACATTTCTATATAGCTGTTTGGTATGGTGATTAACAACAAAAAAAATCACCTAGATAGTATCTCTAAGAAACAATATGAAGAACTGACTGTTCTCAGGTTAACCCATTTGCAAAAGGCTGGTGTTAACTTCATATGCTTCTGTTCTTCTACACTGAAACTTAGCAAGTGAATAGTAGTCATAATGCAGCAGGATAGTTGGTCAAATATTTTTCGAGACTGGTTAGATATTAACTTGAGACTAGGTTAAAAAAAAAAAACAAAAAAACCACCCCGGCCATGCCATGTGGCTTGCAGGATCTTAGTTCCCCAATCAGGAATTGAACCTGGGCCATGGCAGTGAAAGTGCCAAGTCCTAACCACTGGACCACCTGGGAATTCCCAAGAACCTGTTGTTTTAAGCAGGAGTGTATAGCACAAATTATATAGGTTGATTATTCTTTCTGCTTTCTCTTATGGCTTCTTGTGTTACTTTGCTTGGTTATAGTGTATCAGTTCCTAGAAGAGGTTCAGAAGGAATTTATAGTATCACATTGACCTGTTACCTTAGAGTTTACATTGTTTATTTTGGTCTTGGTCCTTGGGTCTGGCACTACAAGGTATTTGGCCTTCTTCTAGCACAGCAGCTGGTAATTCTAAATTTTCAAGTTCAGTTTCTATGGTGAAAACCAGCCACAAGATTTGTTTAGCAATTTTTGTGTTTCTTACTACTTGAAAATATTTCATTTTATTATCAGAAACAGCATTTGATAAAGATGGGACAGTATTCCTAATTTACAGATGAAGAGACTGTAAAACTGACCAGGGCCGGTGGGTTTTTCTTTTTTGTTTTTTAACACCTTACATCATAGACTCACTCCTTTTTTCTTTTACATTTTGCTTTAAACCAAATGCTTAATTTTATGACATGCCTGCTGTTTTCTTGGGGCCAAACTGCCAGATACAGATCATTCTTGCATTGGTTCTCAAACTAAAGTTCATGGACTCTCCTTGGGGACTTATTAAATGACTGCTGGACTCCCCACTCCAGTTTTTGAGTCAGTAGGGCTGGAATGAGGTCTGAGATTGCCTTTCTAACAAGTTCCCAGGTGATGCTGATCTAGGGAAACACACTTTGAGAACCACAGGCCTAGACCAACCCGTAAAATACAAGGGTAAGGTACTCGAACTAGTTGGGTTTATAATGGTAATACTAAAACTACCATTGAGTGCTTAGATTGTCAGGCGTTGCTAAGCGCTCACACGTTAGGTAGGTACACAACACTACCATCATTTTGCAGATAAGGAAACTAAGGTTTCTAGAGATTGTTTCTTAAACGCCACCGCTACCTAGCTCATTTCCTAAATGGTACGTCTCCATCCCAGGTCTGACACCAAAGCCTGAATTCTTCACGACCCTATGCTGCCCAAGACAGTTATAAGATTAAAATCCTTTCTCCTTCTTTTTAAGCCCATGGCCACTCGCACTCCACGATGGAGAAGGTCGGTCCAGGATGAAACGCAGTCCCAACCACCAGGGCATTCCTCGAGTGTGCACTAGGAACCGGGGGCGGAAGGGGCGGGGCTTCGGTTGCGGAAGGGGCGGGCTTTGCTCTGCAGGAAGTCCGGTGCTGATGATGGAGCTATTGCCCAAGAGCCAGTAGCGGGGGTCCCGGCTCTTCCCTCGGCCTGATTCCGTCCCCACACCCGACCCGGCACAGTCCGGGTGAGACTGCGGCGGCGACTGCGCCCGCCGCCATGCACGACGCCTTTGAACCGGTGCCGATCCTAGAAAAGCTGCCTCTGCAGATCGACTGTCTGGCTGCCTGGGGTGAGCCGAGGGGCCAGGCGGGGTCAGCACGGGAGCGGCTGGGACCTCTCACGAGGCTAGGGAAGTGGACGGGAGTCTGGCTTGTGGACTCCGGTCGAACGCCGTCCGAGAGGGGCCTAGGATGAGGGAGGGCAGAGCACTGTTGACAGAGACGGTGGTGGAGCTGTTTGCTTTATGGTTTGTTTTTTGCCTTGAACAAGTTAACAGCTATGTCTTTTCCCCCTTAGTGATCACTCATCGCTACTTCTAATTACTGTAGCTAACTTGTTACTCTCCACTCTTAATCTAGCCAAGTGGTTGATTGCCTTATAGTCAAAATGCCCAAGTTACCTAGCTTTTCTAGGTAGAAGAGCATCATTGCAGGCTGTCATGAAACCTAACCCATAAAAACTTGCATGATCCTTTTGGGATTGGCCAGTGCAGATAGCAGGGTCAGGTATCTCTTCTCTGCTCCGGAATACAAACGGTTTCTGAAATAAACCTTGACTCTTAACTACAAACATTATGCTCCTATCTGTGAGTGTGTTTCTGACAACCAAAGACCAAACAGAAGTAATTTCAGTCTTTCCTGTTAATGTCCAGGTCCTAGAAATCAAGGGCCATAAAAAGGTGGCCCAGAACCCTCTATCATATCTTATATTGAGCCAGGTACCCATGATGGGCCTGGTGGAATCTGGTGTCCTATTCATTATCTGTGGACAGTGCCACCTAGTCAGAGTTCTTCACATCCTTTTCAGTAAGGTGCTTTCACTCTAGATCTTCTTATTAATGTGTGCCCCTTACCACAACTCCAACCTTTAACAGCCCTGGACCTCTTTTTTTTTTTTTTTTTTTAATTTTATTGAAGTATAGTTGATTTACAATGTTGTGTTAATTTCTACTGTACAGGAAAGTGATTTAGTTATATATATATACATTATTTTTCATATTCTTTTCCATTATGGTTTATCACAGGATATTGAATATAGTTCCCTGTTCTCTACAGTAGGACCTTGTTGTTTAGCTCTGGGCGTTTTTAAAGTCACACCTCCACAGCAAGCTGTCCTAGGGTTAAGGAGAGAATCCTGCTTCCTCCAGGTGTCTCAAGAAAACCACCATTTTTCTGTCACTAAATGCTCTCAGTAAAAATTAAAAATAAATAGAGAAGAAATTGAAAAAATGAAAGACCAGACACTCAGCACAAAGGGGCTCATTCTCCTGTTTCTTCATCAAGTATGTATTAAGTGCCTACATGGACCAGTCTTTCTGCTAGAGACAGGAATACAAGGATGAATAAGAAACAATGCCTGTGCTCCTAGGACACACAGTGGCAGGCAAAGAAATATGAACAGATTATGATGCAAGATAAATCATAGTAGAGACATATGCTGCCTAACATGGGAACGTGGAGGGAGGGGTATTCCACTCAGCCTCGGACATATACTTCTGAAAAGGATGGATACAGCTACTTATCACACTGTACTTAGCTTGTCAGAATCCTTGACTCTGATACCCTGTGGGACTAGCAGTACACATATCTCAGTCTCTTTCACTAACTCTGGTTTGTGTCAGTGAAGATTCCCTGAACCTGTGCTTTCCAGAAATACAGTTTTTGAAATGGTAGTTAGCTTTCGCTCTGCCTGATCTCCAAACAAACAGGAGAAATGCCCATTGCCTACTAGGATGCTGTGATAGGTATTGGCTACAAGAGGCCATTTACTGCCTTGTGCCTCAAAACTACTTTATTTTCAGACTTTACCAGCAATAAATATTGCTGTTTCTAGTTGTTACCCCTTCTATCTACACCATGACCTTAGGCGGAAAGTTCATCCAGGAACCTCCAGGCTTCTGGAGAGCCAGACAATATTGGAGCTGGAAGATGTCACAGAGCCACCATAATCCATCTCCTGGGATATGGAAATGAGGAAAATACTGATGATGATGATGACTTCTCCTGAAACTCTGTAGTTGTAGAATCCAGCTGCCTCTTCAGCATCTTCATTTGGATATCTGGATGCATGGCCAAAACAGTACTTGATTTCAAAACATGCCTATCCCCCTGTATCCCATAGCTCAGCATATGGCATTTCTGTTTGCCCATTTGGTTAAGGCCAAAATCATTGGAATTATTCTTGACTTCTCTTATTCTCTTATACACCACATCCAATCCATCAGCAAATCTTGTCTGCTCCACCTCCTGAAGAATTCCATAATCCAGTAACTTCTCTCCATCTCTACTGTTAACTACTGTTGATGAAGACACCAGTCTCTATCATCTGAATTACTGTAGTAGCCTTCTGACTGATTACCCTGGGTTTGCCATTGTGCCATTTGCAATATTTTAGCCACACAGAGGTAGAGTGATCCTTTGAAAACTTAATCTAATTGCATCTCTCCTCTGCTCAAAACCCTCCAGTAGCTTCACATCACAACTAGAATAACAACACCTGTCATCACAGCACCTGTCATGATCAGGCCCCTGGTTACTTCCCTGATTTTATCGCCTATGTTCTTATCCCTTGCTCCTTTCTGATACTAGTTACACTGTCTTCCTTGTTCCATGAGCACAAAACCATGTAACTATCTCAGGGCCTTTGCACTTGCTGTTTCCTCTGCCTGGCACTCTCTTGTCCTAGGTATTATATGGCTCATTCCTCATTTCTTTTGCTGAAATGTCACATAAATCTGCAAGACCTTCCCTAACTATTCTATATAAAAGAAAATGCCACATCCACCAGTGTGCTACTCTTTTACTCAGCCTTATTTTCTTTCACAGATTGCCACCTAATGCTATTTTATATGTTATTATTGTCTCTCTCATTCCATATTAGACTATAAATTTCTTCAGAGCAGTAGCTTTGTTTTGTACATAGGTTTCTTTTCAGTGCCTAGAACAGTTCCTGACTCATAATGGATACTTATTAAATATTTGTTTAATTAATTAATAGTAGTAATGGCTTCCATTACTGAGTACTAATCTGTATTAAGCATTTATGAAATAATAACAACTCCATTTTGCAGAAGAAGAACCTGAAAATTTAAGTAGTTTTTCCAAGGTCACGTCCAATAAATCATGTCTGATTCTAGAGCCTGTTTCTTAAACTTTGATGTATATTCAGAGCCTATAAAAAATGTAGGGTGTGTGTGTGTGTGTATATCTGTGTGTGTGTATACCCAATCATTTTTATTTATATTTTCCAAAGAAACAATGGAAAAATAAATCAAGAATGATTAAAATGGTTACCTATAGCAGAAGGAAGAGAACAGGGGGAAGTGGACAAGGAGGGACTTCTCATAGTTTTAGCTTTGGAACTAGGTAAATGTCTCATGTAATTTAAAAATTAAATTAAAAAATGCAGATTTGGGGGCACCACCGCAGAATCATTGCATCAGAATCTCTGGGAGCAGGGCTCAGGAATGTGCATTTTTAGTAAGCCCAAGTGATTCTGATGCAGCTAAACGGGCTGATGCTTTGAGAAACACTGTTCTTTGCCATATGACCCAAAGAAGAAAAGTGCCCACTACCCTGTTCGTCTGTGTACTCCCTGCTGTGTTCAGCAGTGGTTGTTTATCACATGAGTTTGGACTGGGTTGCAACGTTGGATGGAGCTTCACTGGGGTAATTGTGAGCTAGAGGGCTGTACCTTCCCAGGAGGAATCATGTCTAACCTTGTGGCTCAGGATTAGGCCATCAGGAATTTTCTAGGGCTGACTCTCATTTGTTTTTGCGTGTGTTCCCTGTTTGTGTAGTGTGTTCCACTTTCTGATGTGCAATGTTGAATCTCAGAAGGGACTGTCTACCCCGTGCTCTGCCTGCTCTGCAGGCTTTTCATTTTCTGTGTTTTGTGTGCACGGCTGTGTTATATGATGACATAGAGTGTGCACAGGCCAGCCTGGGTCAGGTCCTCTGGCCACGTGAGCCCCCACTGACGTCTGTAACTAAATCAAGCCTCTTCAGAGCTCTGTGCCATCATTACCTCTGGGTGATAACACTGTTTTTCTTTTCTTTTTAATAAATTTAATTATTTAGTTTTGGATGCATTGGGTCTTCATTGGTGAGTATGGGCTCTCTCTAGTTGCAGCGAGTGGGGGCTACTCTTCATTGCCGTGTGTGGGCTTCGCATTGCAGTGGAGCTCGGGCTCTAGGCGTGCGGGCTTCAGTAGTTGTGGTGCACGGGCTTAGTTGCTTCGTGGCATGTGGGATCTTCCTGGACCAGGGATCAAACCCGTGTCCCCTGCATTGGAAAGCAGATTCTTAATCACCAAGCCACCAGGGAAGTCCCCACTGTTTTTCCTTATGAGTTTGAGGATTAGGAATGAGTATGTATGTGGTGCTTTTACTAGTTAAAAGAAAGCTGTTAACAATACTTTGCATGTATGAGAAATGCATTTTCCTCAGCATCTCCAAAGGAGTGCTTGAGAAAGGTCAAATAAAATTTCAATTAAAATTTGTTTTTAAATTTCAGTGAATTTGTCTGAGTTCAATTTCATGACCAATAGAGTAGACATTTGATAGAAACATCCATTGGTAAATAAACATTTCAATAAAAATAGAAAGCAGACTCTTAAAAGTCATACTTAGGAGTTTGGCTTCATATTTTGGTAGTACAGCTTCATGAGGATTTTTTTAAGCCCCAGTGTGACAGCATTGGAGCTATGCTCTAAGGTAACAGATAGCAAACATGGAAGTACACATAGAGTGAGACCAGCTGAGGGGTCTCTGGAGAGACTCTGTGGGGGAGGGCTGTTGCCTGTTACCTTGTAGAGGTAAAATTGATAGGCTTTGCAGACCAGGGTGGGAGACGAAGCTGTTGAAAGAGGTAACGAAAAATAGGAACTGGCAGGGGCTTGAGGGTCATAGTGGAGAGGATGGGGAAGATGGTGAACATTATGGTGGCCTTTTTGCTATAGATTTTTCTATATGTTATAAGTGAATTGAAAAAGATTCTACTTCATTTTATTTGTGTTTGAAACATTAGTGGGTGTCCTAAAAATCAACTTTAATATTTTCAATTGCTCAATACAGTGATATCTATAAGTAAAGTTCTAAACATAATATCGTTTGCAAAGCAAGCATTGTGAACTGAATTCTTTTCTTTTTCACCATGTTCTGCTCTGACATAAATCACCAGTGTTCCATTGGAGCTAGTGTTATTTCTGATTTCCACTTATGTCATTGAGAGCACCCTGTGTCTTACTTTGTGTGCTCTGCCTTTACTTTAAAACCCAAAAGAGGACAGAGTCATTATCTTTTTCTGGAAGACTAAGGACATCAACCTGGAGAAATGTTCCTGATGTGGCTCCTGACCTGTTTTTATAAACATAACCATTGTCTTTCAGACAGCCTCTGGCTGACACCTATTCTTTTGAGATGGGATGCCTTAATAAGTGCATTGTAGCATGGGGTTAAGGGTCAGACAGACTGGAGTTGGAATCCTGCCCCTGCTACACATATCTTACTACATGTGTGACTCTGGACAAGTTATCTATCCCCTAGGCCTCAACTTCCTCATCTATAAAATGGGGATTTAAGAAAAGGACGTAAGTCAAAGGATAGTTGTTATAACCTATGATAAGTGCTTAGCATTTCCTGGAACACAATGCATGCTCAAAAACATTTATCTATTTATATCATTATCTAATATTTTATTTTGCAAAAGATCAAGAGTTTATGAAAGGAATAAGTGACTGTTACAACCTCAAAAAGCTGAGGAAGCACATGCTTAACTTCCCTTAGTGATTTAATATAAATCTGTCAGGGTAATTATTTAAGTCCTTTCAGAACCTTTTGCCTTTTAGCCTAGACCGATGTCTCCCAAAATGCTGTCCCTGAACAAACAGCATCAGCATCACCTGAGGACTTGTTAGAAATAAAGATCCCCAGGCCCACTTCCAGACCTACTGAATCAGAAACTTGAGGACAGGGCCTAGCAATCGGTTTTAATAAATCCCCCAATAATTCTGATACACACCAAAGTTTAAGAACCACTGGCCTAGACCATCTTTTAAAAAATTTTAAATAATAGCTTTATTGAGATGTAATCCATATACCATACAATTCACCCATTTAAAGTGTACAATTCAGTGGTTTTTAGTACATTCACAGAGTTGTGCAAGTGTTGCCACAATTTTAGAACATTTTCATCACCCTAAAAAGAAACCCCGTTTCTTTTTCCCCAATCCCACAGCCCCATTTTCCTAAGCCTACCAGCCCCAGGCAACCACTAATCTTTCTGTCTCTAGATTTGCCTGTCCAGGACATTTCATGTAATAGAATCATACAATATGTAGCCTTTTTTGTCTAGCTTCTATTATTTAGCATAATGTCGTCAGATCCATCCCTATTGTAGCATATATCAGCACTTCATTCCTTTTAATGGCTGTCTAATAGTCCATTGTATGGATATGCCACATTTTGTTTATCCATTCATCAGTTGATAGATACTTGGGTTGTTTCCACCTTTTGGCTATTGTGAATAATACTCCTATGAACATTTATGTACAAGTTTTTGTGTGGACATATGTTTTCATTTCTGTTGTGTGTATGCCCATGGGAGGAATTGCTGGGTCATATGGTAACTCTATGTTTAGTCTTTTGTGGAACTATCAGACTGTTTTTCAAAGGGCTGCACCATTTTATTTTCCTGCCAACAATGTATGAGGATTCCAGTTTCTTCACGTCTGTGACAACACTTATTATTATCTGTTAGACCATCTTTTGAGGTAATGAATTCTGTAAGTTTAATATGCTATGGCTCTTCTTATTTTCCCTAAAGTAAAATCATCAAACCTTCAAAGATGCCTTTTAGCTGTTATTTCTGATATTAGATACCTAGTTTTATGTTTATACTACCCATTTTATGATTTTATAAACTTCCATCAAATTTTTGGTCAGTTTCATTTTGAAACAGTGAAGCCAGGGACATTTTTCATTCTCTAATATGTCTCACCTAGTTCAATAAATATTTTTTCAATTAGTTGATTCTCAAACATTTCTTTCTTTTTTTTTTTTTGGCTGCGCGGCACAGCATGTGGGATCTCAGTTCCCTGACCAGGGATCGAACCTGTGCTCCCTGCAGTGGAAGTGCAGTCTTAACCACTGGACCGCCAGGGAAATCCCTCAAACATTTCTTGAATATAAACATTCCTTAGTTTTGCAAAACACCTACTATCAAAAGCAACTCATTTTCTCAACCCTTTGATTTCTGATTATAAGCTCCAGCTAAAGAAATAGGGTCTTACTAAAGCTGATGGTCCTTTTCTTTTCCAGAGGAATGGCTGCTTGTTGGAACGAAACAAGGTCATCTTCTTCTCTATAGGATTCGGAAGGATGTTGGTAAGTGGAAGCTTTTCAGAACAAAGTACGAGGTGGCTTACTGCTCATGTAAAAAAAAAAAAAAGATGTATACACTGTAAAAATCAGTGATTCCTGGACCATTAAAAGAGTGCTTGCTTCAGCAGCACATATACTAAAACTGGACCTTTAAAAGAGTGACTGGGGGTTGGCGGTAGTGCAGTAGAAAAGTGGGGAGAAACTTGTGAGAATCTCCAGGGTTTTCTCTTTTTTTCAGACTGTATTTCCCTACCCCCATCTGGGAGGTGGGGCTAGATGTTTTTTCCCTTCTCACTTCTTGGAGACTCATGCCAGAAATAAGAAATATTACTAATGGGAGTAAAATTCTCTTGTAAATGGTATGGTAGTAGGAAAAAAAAATTAGGAGCCAGTGATGTTAAAGATCTTGTTAAACTTCTACTGGGTGGACTAGGACAGAGGGGACCTGGGCTTGAGTCAGGTTTTACTTCTCCCCAGTCACGTGACTATGAGTAGGTCCTTTCCAATGTCAGCTTCATCTTCCATAAAGCATCTCACAAAATTGTTGGGGTCAGATGCAAGGACTTTGAAAACTAAAACTTTAATCAAATATTTCTTTGTCAGTAAAAATGTAGAATAACTAAAAGTATTTGATGTTTATTCTGTTAGAGTGCCCTCTAATGGGGAAAAAAGTACCTTGCTCCCTTTTCCTAATTTTATTTGTGTTCTCTGTGGAAAATTGATGTGTTTGGATATTATACCCTGGAGCTACAGAGTATAGAAATCAGCTGTTAATGCCACACCATATGAAATTGTCATTATTTGGCTATATTAGAAAAAACAAAATTTCATAGCTTTCAACCTAATATATAACTTTACCATAGTGAATAGCTTAATGTAAGTGTGGAAATAGAGCCTTCTCTTTGGAACCTGTAGCAAGGGTAACATTGGGAAAAAAAGAGTATCTTACTGGTGTAAAGGAGGAAAAATTTCTTTTTAACTACACATCTTAGGTTATTGTATGGGGACCTGTAGATCAGAGAAGCAACAAGGACAAAGGAAAATGACTGAGTTTCTACAGTGGCAAATTATGGGAAAGCAAATATTTGGGGGAACTAATTGGAGATGTTTGTTATGTAGATTCCTCTGGTGCAGTCTGTGGGCTGATATGGGTCTCGAGTTGTCTCTAAATTGATTAAATATTGTCCTTGGTAGAGAGGAGAGGGGAGGCATCTTTGTTAATTTCTGTCTTGCTCTTTGGCAGATGGTGGAGAGCAGAGAGCTTTTCTTGTATCTGCTTCTTCTCGGTTACCTTCAACTCAAAATAATCCTTGTGCCAGAGTAGCATATTTTGGGGTGGCATATTCTGCTACCCCTCACTGGTGCAATAGGGAGGGAGGAAGGTACCTGGTCAGGTTCTGTGGTGGGATAAGAAAGAAACCAGAAGATCAAAACAGGGTTTACAGTAAGTCCCCTACATATGAACAAGTTCCATTCGGACAGCCTGTTCGTAAGTCCAGCAAAGTTATCCTAGGTGTCCATCAAAGTTAGCCTAGGTAGCCAGCTAACACAATCGGAGGTCAAGCTGCAATTTCACTCACGCCTGACGTTGATGGAACATGCGTTTGCATCTTCGAACGTTTGCAACTTGTAAGGTTCGTACATAGGGGACTTACTGTATTTCATTTCTAAGTTTTTCAACTTTCCTTTAAATCAGGAGTCAGCCAACTTGTTCCAAAAAAAGGACTAAATGTTACCTGAAAACTGGGTTCGCCTCTTAGTGGGTGTTGAGCCAAAAGACACAACCAAGGCAGAGTGGGAGAAGGAAGGATTTATTACTTGCAGCAAGTAAGGAAAACACTAGGGATCTTTCCCAAAGCAGTGTCTCCCCAAACAGCAAAGTTGGGGAAGTTTTTAAGCTAAGGGTCCATGCATATTCATGAAGGGCCTTGGGCAGTTGAGAGTCCAAGCTTTAGCTGAGTGAAGTGACTGAGGGTCTGAAAAGGTCAACATCATCATCCCTTAGGTTCCTGTTGATCTGGTGGTTGAGCACCTTAGAGGGGGTTAAATTCTGCAAAATCTCAAGAAAGCGAGGCTAATCTTTACCACTGAAACAGAACTGGGAGTCTTTTCACCTGCTTTTTTATCTTTGCTATTGTTACTTCTCTTGCCTGATAAAGGTTTGTTCTTTTGTTCCCTTAAGATCGTTATTACTGAGATCTGTCCAAGGACAAGCACTGTGGCCAGGCTTAGCTCACAAAATGGCTTAGGCCAAAAATGGCTTCTCTTATGTCAAGAAAACCATGACTGGTTCTCTTTCTCCGGGTACCCTCTACCTTATTGACTTACACAAATAGTAAATGTTTTAGGCTTTGCAGGTCATAACATCTCTGTCCTGACTACTGTACTCTGCTACTGTAGCAAAAGAGAGGCTGTAGGCAGTATGTAAATGAATGGGTGTGGCTATTACCAGTAAAGGGTAATTTTCGAAAACAGGTCGAGGACTGGATTTGACCCCAGGCAGTACTTTGCTGGCCCTTGCTTTAAATTTTAGTTCTCAGAGCCAGAATATTTGTATTCTGTGACATTAACCCAGTTTGTAATTAAAAAATTAAGCCTGCCTTTGGTTTTGTTCGGCTTTCAACAACTGTGTTTTGACTGTCTACTGCAGGCTCAGATGACGTGCAAAGCAGGGATATAAAGAGAGCCTAATATTCTTATTCCAAGAGATAATCATAATCAGTTCTTTGTGCCATCAAATACTAAATACTCTGATAAAGTAACTTGTTTAATATATCATTTCTGTATAAGTGGTAAGGAATTGAAAACTAAACTATAAAAATAAACTTTTCAACATAGTATAGACTCAAACTGGGAATATTAATGTTAATGTGACTTGGAACCCTGGTGCCAGCTGTTCCTTGCCCTGTGACCAATTCACCATGTAACCTTTGACAAGTTAGTAATCTTCCTCAGTTTCCCCACAGGTAACTTGAATAGCAATATTAACCTTCCTTAGATAATTAGGAAATCAAACTGATTAGAGACTTCACTTCTCCCTATACCCCTAGAGAACAGTTCAGTTCTGGACCAGCTCTGGTCTGTTTATGGGCCAGAAGTAGACCTGGGCCTCTGTGAATCAGCCATAGAACTAACTGGGTTTCTAAATTTGAGATATCCGCAACTGAAACTACTAGAAGGCATTTTGGGAGGCTCCGAGGAGCTCCAGTTCTTTATGTCTCAGTGCAGAAAGAATTCATTGAGAGGCAAAGTGATAGATAAGAAGTGATTTATTAGAATAGGATACTTGTGAGGCTTATAAGCGGGGCGTGTGAGAGGGTGCCATGCCTCAAGAACTTAGTGGGCTACAGTTTTATAATCAAAGGAAAAATGGGGAGGGGGAAAAGACCACCTTCTTCCTCATTCTTGAGTAGATGTCATGCTTCTGTCATCAGTTCCTCCTCCATGTCAGGCAAAGGAATTTTCTTATCCCTACATGGTCAAGCCAGGACTGTCATGGCGCAATGGAAATGAGCAAAAAGAGTAACATATGCTAAAAATGGTACGTCATCTCAGGTTTCAGTATAATGTCACCTTTTCCTTATATTTTTGTTTTTAGTGCGTGCAGAGGAGCATGTCCTAGGAATCACTAACTTACTGAGCTCACTGGGCAGGATGTGTGTCTCATGCCACCATTGTTTTATTGTTTTGGAGCATGTCTCATGCTTCTGTTGCATGGTTTTGTTGCTAAGCAAGCCTGCTTGGTTTTGTGGTTCAATAAACCTGCTTTCTTGAGTCGACATTAACTTACAGGGGTCTCCCATACTTTTTTCTTCACTTACAGTCCCCTAGTGGGATTGACTATTTAATTTCCTACTTTGTCCCTTTACTCTGTCCGTATCAAAACCTCAGTAAGGCTACGACCAGACTATCTTTCTGAGGGAAGGGAGAGAGCAGGTAGTGAGATGTCATGGAAAGACTGGGGTTAAGAGGACCTGGACTCCGATCTGATCTGAGCCATCTCCTTCCTGTGAGTTCACAAACGTCTCTAGGCTTCAATCTACTCAGAGACTTCAGTCTACTCTTAAACAGAGGAGTTAGATTACTTCTTACTTCTTATCTAAGGTCTTAACAACTTTGTGTTTACTTCAGTGATGCCTCACCCTAGAGCAGTGGTTCTCAAAGTTTGGTCTTGTGGAGGAAAAATGTCACCTGCCATATCAGTAAACAAAGGATGTCTTGGCCCTCAAGCCAGCAGCCAGCTACTGCAGCCTCAGACTGTGCACCCTGGGGGGATTCAGGAGGGAGAAAAACAGGATACTGGCCCCAGATAGTTAAGGTGCACATCAAAGGAATGATTTCAATGAGCCCAGACTCTTGCATCCTCCCATACATAGAAACTTGAGAAGTCTGATTTTCTTACCTGGCAGTAATCTTTGATGTCTGACTACCAGTTTTATTTTTGTCTGAACTCCTATATATCCTGGCTCCTCCCTGGCTTAAGTCCTTAGCAAGTCTACAGAATAAAACATAATTCTCAACTTTTAGGTTGTGCATTTTTTTCCAGTCGACAGTTTCTAGACCCCAGGAGGTTCCCCAAAATCCTTTCAGAGGAGCCACAACGTCGAAACTTGAGTTCATAGTAACACTAAAGCATTATTGTGTTTTCACTGACATTTGCACTGATGGTACACAAGTAAGGCAGCTAAAGCTGCTGCCCCTCATAACAAGTTCAAGACAGTGGTCGGCAGTCTTGTTGGCACCACACTGTCCAAGCAGTTGTATTTTTGCCCAGCATGTGCTCACAATGCTTTTTTTTTTTTTTCTTTAAGCCAGTTTCGCTTAAGAATGTTCTTTGTGGGGCAGTAAAAAGTATTAATTTTATTCTGTCTTGACCCTTGAGAACACTTCTTTTCAATAATCTGTAATATAATGGGAAGTACACATGAAGCACTTCGGCTGTGTGCAAGGTACAAAGCCCAGTGGCTTTCTCAGGGAGCAACGAGCTGAACTGACCACTTATTTCATGGAACATTATTTTTGCTTGAGAGAATGACTAACAAGATAGACTGTGGTTTTTCAGACCATTTGGGTGTTTGGTAGATGTTTTCTCACAAAGGAACAGAGAGAGTCTGTCACTTCAAAGAAAACAACTGGCAGTATTTGTTACTAATGATAAAGATAGGGCTTTCAAGGGAAAATTAGAATTGTGGAAAAATTGTATCCATCCCCATGAGCTTGACAGCTTCTCCATACTTACGATTTTCCTGATGAGATGAGGGGTGATAATGAGCATGATTTTTTTTCAGCCCTATAAGAAAATGTGTCAACATTTGGAAAATCTTCATAACTATGTGAACCAGTATTTTCCAGTGCATGAAATTTCTAAACCAAGCATGAATAAAAGAGCCATTCGAAGTGTAAGATAGACCAATGGACTTTTACAGAAAAGTTCATTAATAGGTTGCAGATTCCAGATTGCAAGAAACTCCATTTGTCAAATTTTGGTATAGCATCAAAGAAGATCCACAATTATCTGAAAAAAGCTGTTAAAATATTCCTCTCTTTTCCAACTAAATGTCCACACGAGGACAGATGTTTGTCATATACCGCAACCAAACAACCTATCAAAACAGATTAAATGCAGAAGCAGATGTGAGAGTCAGCTCTCTTCTATTAAGCCAGACATTAAAGAGATTTACAAAAGTGTAAAACAATGCTTTCTTTTTAAATTTGGAAAAATACTTATTATTCATAAAAATATGTTATTTACGCTGATATGTAATGAGCTTATTACTGTTATGTTTAAGTCAATTAATACATGTTTTGGGACTTCCCTGGTGGTGCAGTGGTTAAGAATCCACTTGCCAGTGCAGGGGACATGGGTTCGACCCCTAGTCTGGGAAGATCCCACATGCCAGGAGCAACTAAGCCCGTGCACCACAGCTACTGAGCCTGTGCTCTAGAGCCCGCGAGCCACAGCTACTGAAGCCTGAGAGCCTAGAGCCCGTGCTCCACAACAAGAGAAGCCACCGCAGTGAGAAGCCTGCTCACCTTAACGAAGAGTAGCCCCTGCTCGCCGCAACTAGAGAAAAGCCCTCAAGCAGCAAAGAAAGACCCATAGCAACCAAAAATAAATAAATTTATTAAAAAAAAATTTTTTTTAAATACACATTTTTTAAGTTCCTCAGTTTTAATTTGTAATGGTAAGCATTGATAGCTATAATCCATGTAAAAGTTCTGGTCCTCAGTAAGTTTTAAGATGAAGGGGTCCTGAGGCCAAAAAGTGTGAGAATCACTGCCCTAGATAATTCTGCTCATAAAGAGAATTGTTAGAGGTAATAAAGTCATTTTCAAATACAGAACTCTTTATCAAGCAGTAACGGTTGATTTTGTGTGTGTGTGTGCAATGTAATGGCATAATACAGGGCAGGTTTCTGAATCTCCCAGAACTTCAGGGCCCCGTCTTCATCTCCTCTTCTGTGGGACATGTGGAGGAAGTAAGACCAGCTTTGGTGGTGTGGGCCCTGGTGGCTGCCTCAAAGAATCTCCATCGATTTGAGCAGTCAGCAGCGTACATAATCTCTCCCCGAGCCAGGAGGCAGGTGGCAGGGTGCAGGCTCAGCACACAGGCTTTACATAAAGTCAGCCCTGAGTTTGCCTCTGGGCTTTCTCTCACTGGCTGCTACCTAACTGCTTGACCTGTCAGGTTTCTCAGATATGAAATTGGAATAATAATACCTACTTCTTGAGGTGGTTGTGAAGTTACAGAGAATACATAGAAATTTTAAAATCCAGAGCCTGGCACTTAGTTATCACTTAGTTAATGATAGTGGCTGTTATTATTGTGATAATTATTCTCTTTTTGACTCTGGTGACTTTTGATCCTAAATGTTTTGATCATCCCAGCAAGGCTGGCTTCATGTGTTTTTTATGGTCTATAACTTTCTTCCCCTTTTTAGCAAGTGTCAGCAGATGTAGCATCACCTGAGAGTGGCAGTAAGTGTAGATGCATTAAATTGCTTTAGGTCTGGGGATGGTGTTGTTCGCTCTGTCCTGGCATACAGGACACAGGGTAACCACTGGGATTTAGTCTGTCTCAGTCTAAGGATGCTTTGGGCTGGGATTCATTGCTGGGGCTCCTATATTTGACTGTTACTTTTTATACTCTTTTGGTGACATACTTTGCCAAGGTACTATTATGTAGGGTAAAATCCTCATAAGTACCTTGCAGCTTCAGTAAACTGTGGTGTGATCCTTTCTGCTAATGCCAAGTGAAGGTGCATGAAACCCTCTGTTCTAAAATTGGAGTTGAAAGCAACTTACTGTACTCAGTAAAGACAACTGGCTATTTTAGATCTCCAACTTCTAGTCTTTCAGGAATTTTTTTATAATTCATGTAGGAGAGCAGTATGGAGCAGCATTTTTTGTCATAGTTATTTTTATATGTATCCCTGTTTGGAAATGTGAATGTTTGTTTCTTTCCCATAGGTTGCAACAGGTTTGAAGTGACATTAGAGAAATCCAATAAGAACTTTTCCAAAAAGATTCAGCAGGTAAGCCTTGATGGTGGTCGCTGCAAGAATATTTGATTCTATGAGACCCCGTCAAAGCTAGGACTTTGGTAAAATTATTTATTCATCTTTGAATCCTCTGCTCTTTGCCTCCCATTTATGCAGGGATCTCTGTCCATCCATCAAGTACCTGAGATCCTCTTTCATGAGCAGAAATTGAGATTGCACATAAGTCAGATCCTTGTCATTGATATGGGCTTTTTAGTCCCTTTTTAGTATTGCAGTTAAAATGAACATTTGTTAAACCTTGTCAGAAGTGTTTGAGTCTAATGATTTACTATTTTCCAGATCCATGTGGTTTCCCAGTTTAAGATTCTGGTCAGCTTGTTAGGTAAGAAAAGGGGTTGCATTTGTATTTCATGTGTCAAGAAACAAAAGCTATGACCTGATTATCCCTTTCATGGTTAATTTGATAGCTGTTACTTAACAATGAAACGGACACATTCCTAACCAGATGCAGCAGGGTACACAGGTAATAAAGGCACCAGCATCCCCCATATCTTGAGCTCTGTTCTCCAAGAAGTGTCACTTCATTCATTCATTCATTCAATATTTATTGAGTCCTACTCTAGGCATTGGGGATACCAAGTTGAATGAGACATGGTTTCTATCTTTGAAACTTAGGTTCTGGTTTTGAAGACCAAAATGACAGAAAGTACTCATGTTACCGTGTGATAAGTTACAATGAAAATTTATAAAAAGTGTTGTGGGATCTTAGTAATGGGAGGGACAGCATTGTCTAGTGGATGACTAGGGTTTCAACAGGAAGAGAGGGGTAGGCAGAGTGTTATAGGCAGAGTGAACAGCTTAAGCAAAGGCCCTGAAATGTGGCCAGACTTAGTGTATATGGTGGAGACTGGTAAGAGACAGGTGAGAGATCAGGGCCAGACTATTCCAGGCCTTGTTTGAAAAGCCATAGTTTGATGGAAGGCGGCCAGTGAGGCCTTTTCATGGCAAGCAGAAGAACTAGAAACTTGCCTCATGCTCTCTGTACTGTTCAGCCCAGGGCCCAAATGGTAGAATCATTTTAAACTTAGTTTCTAGTCAAGAGAGAAACATTTAAATTAACTAAAACTAGCTAAGAGGCCCAAGTGAAATTATTGCGCTGGCTTTGCTAGAAAAGAAATCCTTGCCATGGGTTTGTACAAAATCCACAGGGGGTTTCCTTTCTCTTACTGGAGCCTCCTAATGTGAGTAGCTTTGAAAGGAATTTCTTGTACAAATATTGCATCACAAGTTTCCAGACTTGAGAAAGACAGAGTGTAAGAGTGTTCGTTGGAAGTGAAAGAGCTCTTTAATTCAAGCCAGCCCAAATATAAAGGAACAAAATATACAAGTTTAGAAGACTAAGTGACTTCCTAAATGTTTTCGTACTGGTCATGGACCAGAATAAGTCATTGTTAGTGAAGCTGAAGGTACATCTTCGACCAGTATTTGCCATAAACAGTTACTTTGTGTGTGTGTGTGTGTGTCTTGAAGGTGGCTATACTAGAGAATTGTGATAATTTATATGGGTGTTTTACCTCCTTCCAAACAGAAAATAATATTTATGTCCATGACCTATTGACATTTCAACAAATCACTACAGTTTCCAAGGCAAAGGGAGCATCACTGTTCACATGTGACCTCCAGGTAAGTGTGGGCGAGATGAAATTTGACTTTGTGCTTTAATAAATGCAGCCTTTCCTACATCATTCCTACCATTAGATGGGAAGAATAACATTGATATCCAAACTCAGCAGAGACTCCAAAGAGAATATTTGATTTTGAATTGTATTAGAGAAATTTCCCCCTTAAAATGTTGAAACATTTGCATTCCCTGTGTGTGCGCTACCAGACAGCTGTATTTCAGGAGGCCAAGGACGAAAATGCTTGCCATGGACAAACCATTAGTGGGAAATCAAGACTGTAACAGTACATGAACATAGCTCTAGGGCATTAAAGTGACTCTTGTTCTGAACATGTCATTGTGGTCTTTGTCTTTAGGGAGTTTTCGTTATTCGGAAAAGACATTTCTCCTGATTTTTGCCAATTCGTCATCCTTACCTTCTTCAGAATCCGCGTCACCCCTCTACTCAGCTTTGATCACTTTTTATCACTTACGGTCTATGTTGACGTTGCATCATTTGTTGTATGCTTAGGCATTTCCGCCCCCCACTCCTTTAAAGGATTGAAAGTGGGCCTGCTGTCACTGACACAGGCTGATCCCTGCCCCTGCAGGTATTGACAGCCATGAGCAAGAAGCATTAAGAAAAAAAGGAGGAAGCAGTTATGTAGGTTTTCCTCTCTAAATATAAATGCCCATGACATTTGCTGGGACCAGGGCCTCTGACTGGCAGCCCTTGGGTAGGAAGCGCTTCTCAGCCTGTTGTTTCTGAGCTCATCTTAGAGAGAATGGTGTGCTTTGGTTCAGCTTATCTGGCAGCATGACTTTGTATGACAAGGGATGTTCAGATTAGTAGCCTTTTCAGGGTAGAAAAATCTCTAATATAGTTGTCAGTTCTGGAGACATCGTGTGCACATCCTCATTCGCTCTGGGTGTCTCTTCCCAGCACACAGAGACTGGGGAGGAGGTGTTGCGGATGTGTGTTGCTGTGAAAAAGAAGCTGCAGCTCTATTTCTGGAAAGACAGGGAATTTCATGAATTGCAGGTAAAGTCCACTGTTTCCTGGTCTATGGGTTGGGTGGGAGCTGCTGCTAAGTTGACCCACAGCTTGAAAGACTTGC
This sequence comes from Kogia breviceps, assembly GCF_026419965.1. NCBI lineage: Eukaryota > Metazoa > Chordata > Mammalia > Artiodactyla > Physeteridae > Kogia > Kogia breviceps. Next base: position 86,078,496 of record NC_081312.1, on the reverse strand, counting down.
TTTTCAGTTCCTGTGAAGCTCAGGAGCCCAGTCTTGATGTTCTCCCCAGATGAATGCTCTGCTAGGAGTACCTATGAGTTACTTGTGCCCACTTGTCAAAGTCTCCTGGCCTTCAGAGGCAGGAGTAGGACAATTCTACATCTCTACAGATTCATTGATATCAAAGGGGTTTTTCACCTTTTCTGAATGCACCTTGTCCAGTTCATGGGTGACTTGTATTTTTATTATGGGTGGTTTCCTGGCCTTGTGCTAAGAGAATTGTATTCAGATGAGGGTGAGAATAATTTTGCAGAATGGGGGTGGAATAACAGGAAGGTCATGGTTTTTTTCCTTTAACATCTTTCCAATTGAACTCTTGCTGTCTTTCTCCAGGGGGACTTCAGTGTACCAGATGTGCCCAAGTCCATGGCATGGTGTGAAAATGCTATCTGTGTGGGTTTCAAGAGAGACTACTACCTAATAAGGGTAAGATTTACTATTTTGCAAGTATCGTCAGTTTACCTTGGGGAAGGTGATTATGAGTCTACCTGGGAGAGATGATTATGTGCTTCTGAACTGTAGGTCAAGAGACTGCCTTAAGTAGAGTTTTTGGCATAACAGGGTTTGTGTTTGTATGTTTGGTTATCTTTCATGCTCTAAACATCTTTCACAAATAAGATGTCTGTGTATCTTAAGCCAGGCAGAGTCAACTCTCAGTTCTCTACATAATGAATTATCCATATCCTGTATCTAGTTATTGGGCTAGATCCAGTAGCATTATCGTGGACTGCTATCTTGAGGCTTCAGTGCTGAGGAATTATATACTAACTTTAGTAATAACTTAAGTATTTTTAAGACTTTGAGTTTCCTGCCCCCCAAAATCTTTTAGTATATTTGTTGTAAAAATTATTTTCACTGTTTTTTTTTAAATTTCAAAAGCCATATGTGTTTATTATAGAAAATAAGAAAATATAGATAAGGAAAAGAAAAGAAGTGCAAGTCATCCGTAATTCTACCACTCAGAAATAATCACTGTTAACATTTTGGTAATGGGCATCTGCCCTATGTACAAAAATTTCATGTTATACACATTGTTTTATAACCTGCTTTTTCTCCTAAGTGGTAAATATCCACGACATTGGTTTTTTTTCCCCTCCAGTATGCAGACTGTAAGTAAAAAAGGTTTGTTTTACAATTCATTTTATAGAATAATAGAAATTCCTTAGCTTCATACCCCTCTCATAATCCAAACTTGACAACCCTGGAGGTCTTTCTCCCCACCTCCCACTTCCCTACTCCCTGCTGTGTTAGCTCTTCATTGTTTATCTAGTTAGTATATTTGTTCCCTGTTTATATTCTTGGACTAGCCTAATTTTATCAGCATCAGAATTGCAAGCTCCTAGGCGAGTTACTGCTGTGTAACTGACTGCATCGCCACTAGGCAGACAGGTGCCTGAGAGGAGTCTGTGAGGGGCTGGGGACAGAGCCAAAAGTTGGAAGAGGGCTCTCATTCCTCTGACTACCTTAGGTGTTGCCGTCAGCTTCTTGAGAGTGGAGTGTTTTGAGGGTGAGGAATCTTGCTTTAGGACCAGGTTATTCAAAACGTATTCATTTATTTACAGACAGTAAAATTTATTCTTTTGGATGTGCAGTTCTGAGTTTTGACAGATGCCTAGAGTTGTATAACCACCACCGCAATCAAGAGTCAGAACAGGGGACTTCCCTGGCGGTCCAGTGGTTAGGATTCTATGCCTCCACTGCAGCAGGCACAGGTTCGATCCCTGGTCAGGGAACTAAGATGCTGCATGCCTTGTAGCCAAAAAAAAAAAAGAAAAAAAAATTCAGAACAGTTCCATCATCCCAAGAAATTCCCTCATGCTGCCCCTTTGAAGATAGCCCTCCTTCCACACCCCAACCTCTAGTAACCACTGATCTGTTCTTCATCTCTTATAGTTTTGCCTTTTCCAGAATGTCATATAAATGAGATCATACAATATGTAGCCTTTTGAGCCTGGCTTCTTTCACTTAGCGTAAATGCATTTGACATCCAACTCTGTTGTGTGTGTGTCAATATATTCTTTTTTGTGGCTGAATAGTATTCCATTGTATGGATGTACTACGGTTTGTTTATCCATTCATCAGTTGAAGGACAAAGTTGTTTACAATTTTTATACATTATAAACAAAGCTGCTATAAACTTTTGCACACAGATTTTTGTGTAAACACAGGTTGTCATTTCTCCTGAGGAAATGCCTAGGAATGGGATTGTTGGGTCCCATGGTAAGTGTATATTTAACTTGATAAGAAGCCAACAAACAAAATGGCTGTACCATTTTGTGTTCTCACCAGCATCATATGAGAGTTCCAATTGCTTTGCATCCTCGCCAGCAATTGACATTGTTAGTTGCCAGGCTAGATGCTTGTCTCCACGTTAGAGAAAAAGAGAACTGGGTCGACATTGTGATGACAAAATTTGTCATAACAGACTCTATAATATTTCTTTATGCCAAGTAAGGAATATTATTGGCTTCTGTAGGTTTGGGCTTTAACTTGATTTTTCTAGGCCATCTGTGTTCATGCCTCTGGCTTGAGAATGATGGGTGACTCACTTTGTGTCTTCCTGTAGGTAGATGGAAAGGGGTCCAACAAAGAGCTATTTCCAACAGGAAAACAGCTGGAGCCCTTAGTTGCACCTCTGGCAGACGGAAAGGTGGCTGTGGGTCAGGATGATCTCACCGTGGTGCTCAATGAGGAGGGGATCTGCACACAGAAGTGTGCCCTGAACTGGACAGACATCCCAGTGGCCATGGGTGAGACCACCATAGCTTCTCTTTCCCACTTTGGACCACCCTCAAAGAATGGAGCCCCATTCATAGCTTTAGCAGACAGTGGTTTCCAGTGTCATTCACTCTCAGTTCCCCTTCTTGTAAGTAGAAAAGTGTTTTAGGGTTATTAAAAATGGGATATTCTGGGGACTTTGCTGGCGGTCCAGTGGTTAAGACTCTGCACTTCCACTGCAGGGGGCACAGGTTTGATCCCTGGTCAGGGAACTAAAATCCCGCATGCTGTGTGGTGTGGCACCCCCCCTCAAAAAAAAAAAAACCAAAAGGGGTATTCTGGCTTTTGTAGGAAGTTGGGTTTTGCCCCAGAGGGGGAAGAATGTAAACAGAATTGTACATTTTAGGAAGTGATTGTCTACTACTACTATTTTTACCTCTTAGTTCCTTTTCTTTTTTTTTTTTTTTTTTTTTTTGTGGTACGTGGGTCTCTCACTGTTGTGGCCTCTCCCGTTGCGGAGCACAGGCTCCGGATGCGCAGGCTCAGTGGCCATGGCTCACGGGCCCAGCCGCTCTGCGGCATGTGGGATCCTCCCGGACGGGGGCACGAACCCGCATCCCCTGCATCGGCAGGTGGACTGTGAACCACTGCGCCACCAGGGACGCCCTCTTTTACCTTCTTTTTAATGGTTTGTGTCCTCTGCCAAAAAGACTACGTTTGGAAATTAGTGGAAATTCTTTACTTCGTCCTATAATCCGTATAACTCAGCATCAAAAGGTTTTTGATGTGGTGGTTATTGCTGCTCTTGTTTTTGTAGCTTAGAGGCACAGAGTGTGTTCAGGTGTGTCTGTCCTACACATCAGGTGTTTCTGCTCCTACACCTGCGTCAGGCTTCCAGCTCTCTGCAATGGTATTGCCTGGAAGCATATGACCACGCTGGCAGCAATTCATTTTTAGTCCAAAGAGTAAGCATTTTAGTTACTGCTGTGGAGAGGCATACAGACGTGCTGTCTTTAAGGGCTGTAGCTCAGGAGACAAGGATTACATCTTGCATAAAGAGACAAAACAAGGCCCTACTTAAGGCATTAAATTGGATGAGTTGAGATTTGGTAGTTGAGAAAGGGGAAGTTCATTGTTCAATTAATCAGTAAGAAGTTCCATTAAGATTGCACTAGACCAGGTAAGGAGTTCAGGATCTAGCTTAAAGAAAATTTCTTTCATTTTAGGCAGAAAGAATAGTTTGAAAAATGAGCAGAAATGCAGAAGACATGCTGATTTGTGAGAGGGCATTCCAGAGACTGACCTGGCTGAAACAGGTGGTGTGGATTATGGAGGAATGAGGATGGGGCCAGTTGTTAGAGGCCCACTCAAAGGTCTGAGAGGCCATTAGATTCCTAAATGGTAGAATTGATAAAAGCATCATGTTCTCGGGTGGTTATTCAGGTGGTGATTAGAGATGAATAGACCAGAAGGAAGATAAATCAAAAGGACGGTATTTTATAGAGCTCAAGATTATGTATATTCACAAGTTTGCCTTGGTGGTGGGGGCAGTTAAGAGCTTCACAAGAAGCTTCGTGATGTTCTAGGGACCCTTGTTTTCCTTCAGAAGAAGAGCCTTGGTAGACTAGGTGAAGCTGTGTGTAATATGCTGGAAGTAGGTTTCTGGTTCCCCAGCGTGGGGACCCTGTTTTAAGACCTTTGTTAGTTCCCAGCCCCTTTGGCAGTGTTTCGCAAAAACATTTTTGTGCCTTAACACATGGAGGGATGGGACGTACTTCCTGGGTAGGGTGGAAGAACACCATCTGACAGGAAGAAGACAAAACTTCTTATAGACTTCTATTACATTTCTGCTCTCCTCTTCACTACTGCACCCAGGCTCCAGTCATTTTGAAAGGACTCCCCATCCCTGTGCCTTCATCTGTGCTGTTGCCTCTTTCTTTCTTCTCTGCCCAGCAGCGTGCTGCTCATATGACAAGGCCCCCGTTCAGTGGCACTTCCTCTCAGAAGTCTTCTCTGACCCACAGGCAGAATTAGTCACTTCCCCCTTGGTTCCCGCCCTGCCCTTTCAGGTTTCTCCGTCATGCTAACCGCACTGTCCCACTGGATGCAGTGAGTTGTCTGTCTCCTCTGCTCGTGCAGGAGCTCTGTGGGCTCTGGGCTCATGTCTTGGTCCACTTTGAGAGTGCCTGAAACATCATAGCCTCTTAGTAAATGCTTGCTGATTGATGAATTACTGTCATTGTCCGCCATTCATTACATGCCTGCTGGACACCAGCCAGTCTGCCAAGTTTAAGACACAGAGAGATCCAGACCATCTCTGTTGTCAAAGACTTGGGGAGACTGAAAAATGATAAGACGTGACAATCAAAAGGGTTTCTAGTATAGATTACTTCTTTTATTGAATTAGACCTTATTAAAGTGGGCCAGATTTTAAAAGGACAGAGAAACTTTACATAGTTATACATATTAGCATGAAAGAAAATTGTAATCGCTTTTTAAAAATAAGGTCAGCATAAAAAAGAATCCAATACAAAAAAACATGCTATTAAATTTTATTTTTTGGTGAGATGAAAAATATCAACATAATAACAACAATAGCATTCAAACTGATGAAGGTGGTATTACTAAGGCCTTAGTTTTTCATTTCTGAGTTCCCTTCTGGTTTTGAAATTTTATTGTACTATTCATTTAGAGTATAAATTGTGAATATAATATGAAAAACTTTTTATCTGAAAATAAATAATGAGGAAAGTAAATTTATAGCAAGTTAGTCACACTAGGAAACTATTCTTGGCTTCCCTGGTGGTGCAGTGGTTGAGAGTCTGTCTGCCTGCCGATGCAGGGGACGTGGGTTCGTGCCCTGGTTCGGGAAGATCCCACATGCTGCAGAGCAGCTGGGCCCGTGAGCCATGGCCGCTGAGCCTGCACGTCTGGAGCCTGTGCTCCGCAATGGGAGAGGCCCGCGTACCACAAAAAAAAAAAAAAAAAAGAAACTATTCGTATAAGTATATTCTTTGAGATTACATTTTTATATGGTAATTATGCCATCTAGTGGTTCATTTTTTACTAATTTAAAAAAATTCTATTTTTAATTGTGTTTAAAAAAAAAACACACTATGGGCTTTCCTGGTGGCGCAGTGGTTGAGAGTCCGCCTGCCGATGCAGGGGACACAGGTTCGTGCCCTGGTCCGGGAGGATCCCACATACCGCGGAGTGGCTAGGCCCGTGAGTCATGGCTGCTGAGCCTGCGCATCCGGAGCCTGTGCTCCGCAACAGGAGAGGCCACAACAGTGAGAGGCCCGCATACTGCAAAACAAAAACAAAAACAAAAAAAAACCAGCATAAAACTTATCACCTTAACCACTTTTTCTTTTTTTTTTACATCTTTATTGGAGTATAATTGCTTTACAATGTTGTGTTAGTTTCTGCTGTATAACAAAATGAATCAGCTATATGTATACATATATACCCATATCCCCTCCCTCTTGCGTCTCCCTCCCACCCTCCCTATCCCACACCTCTAGGTGGTCACAAAGCACTGAGCTGATCTCCCTGTGCTATGCAGCTGCTTCCCACTAGCTATCTATTTTACATTTGGTAGTTATATATGTCAGTGCAACTCTCTCACTTTGTCCCATCTTACCCTTCCCCCTCCCCGTGTCCTCAAGTCCATTCTCTATGTCTGCATCTTTATTCCTGTCCTTCCCCCAGGTTCATCAGAACCATTCTTTTTTAAGATCCCATATATATGTGTTAGCATACGGTATTTGTTTTTCTCTTTCTGATTTACTTCACTCTGTATGACAGACTCTAGGTCCATCCACCTCACTACAGATAACTCAATTTCATTTTCTTTCATGGCTGAGTAATATTCCATTGTATATGTGTGCCACATCTTCTTTATCTATTCATCTGTCGATGGACACTTACGTTGCTTCCATATCCTGGCTATTGTAAATAGAGCTGCAGTGAACATTGTAGTACATGTCTCTTTTTGAATTATGGTTTTCTCAGGGTATATGCCCAGTAGTGGGATTGCTGGGTCATATGGTAATTCTATTTTTAATTTTTTAAGGAACCTCCATACTGTTCTCCATAGTGGCTCTATTAATTTACATTCCCACCAAGAGTGCAAGAGGGTTCCCTTTTCTCCACACCCTCTCTAGCATTTATTGTTTGTAGACTTTTTGATGATGGCCATTCTGACCAGTGTGAGGTGATATCTCTTTGTGGTTTTGATTTGCATTTCTCTAATGATTAGTGACGCTGAGCATCCTTTCATATGTTTGTTGGCAATCTGTATATCTTCTTTGGAGAAATATCTATTTATGTCTTCTGCCCATTTTTGGATTGGGTTGTTTGTTTTTTTGATATTGAGCTACATGAGCTGCTTGTATATTTTGGAGATTAATCTTTTGTCAGTTGCTTCATTTGCAAATATTTTCTCCCATTCTGAGGGCTGTTTTTCGTCTTGTTTATGGTTTCCTTTGCTGTGCAAAAGCTTTTGAGTTTCATTAGGTCCCATTTGTTTATTTTTGTTTTTATTTCCATTTCTTTAGGAGATGGGTCAAAAAGGATCTTGGTGTGATTTATTTCAAAGACTGTTCTTCCTATGTTTTCCTCTAAGAGTTTGATAGTGTCTGGCCTTACATTTATGTCTTTAATCCATTTTGAGCTTATTTTTGTGTATAGTATTAGGAGTGTTCTAATTTCTTTCTTTTACATGTAGCTGTCCAGTTTTCCCAGCACCACTTATTGAAGATGCTGTCTTTTCTCCATTGTATATTCTTGCCTCCTTTGTCAAAGATAAGGTGACCATATATGAGTGGGTTTATCTCTGGGCTTTCTATCCTGTTCCATTGATCTATATTTCTGTTTTTGTGCCAGTACCATATTGTCTTGATTTCTGTAGCTTTGTAGTATAGTCTGAAATCAGGGAGCCTGATTCCTCCAGCTCCATTTTTCTTTCTCAAGATTGCTTTGACTATTTGGGGTCTTTTGTGTTTCCATACAAATTGTGAAATTTTTTGTTCTAGTTCTGTGAAAAATGCCATTGGTAATTTGATAGGGATTGTATTGAATCTGTAGATTGCTTTGGGTAGTATAATCATTTTTGCAATGTTGATTCTTCCAATCCAAGAACATGCTATATATCTCCATCTGTTTGTATCATCTTGAATTTCTTTCATCAGTGTCATATAGTTTTCTGCATACAGGTCTTTTATCTCCTTAGGTAGGTTTATTCCTAGGTTTTGTTTTTTGTTTTTTTGCAGTACGTGGGCCTCTCACTGCTGTGGCCTCTCCTGTTGCGGAGCACAGGCTCTGGACGTGCAGGCTCAGTGGCCATGGCTCACGGGCCCAGCCGCTCCGCGGCATGTGGGATCCTCCCGGACCAGGGCATGAACCCATGTCCCCTGCATCAGCAGGCAGACGCTCAACCACTGCGCCACCAGGGAAGCCCTATTACTAGGTATTTTGTTCTTTTTGTTGCAGTGGTAAATGGAAGTGTTTCCTTAATTTCTCTTTCAGATTTTTCATCATTAGTGTATAGGAATGCAAGAGATTTCTGTGCATTAATTTTATATCCTGCTACTTTACCAAATTTCATTGATTAGCTCTAGTAGTTTTCTGGTAGCATCTTTAGGATTCTCTATGTATAGTATCATGTCATCTGCAAACAGTAACAGCTTTACTTCTTTTTCTCCAGTTTGGATTCCTTTTATTTCTTTTTTTTCTCTGATTGCTGTGGCTAAAACTTCCAAAACTGTGTTGAATAATAGTGGTGAGAGTGGGCAGCCTTGTTTTGTTCCTGATCTTAGAGGAAATGGTTTCAGTTTTTCACCATTGAGAATAATGTTAGCTGTGGGTTTGTCATCTATGGCCTTTATTATGTTGAGGTAAGTTCCCTTTACGCCTACTTTCTGGAGAGTTTTTATCATAAATGGGTGTTGAATTTTGTTGAAAGCTTTTTCTGCATCTGTTGAGATTATCATATGTTTTTTTAATCCTTCAATTTAAGTGCACAGTTCAGTAGCGTTATATATATTCACATTGTTGTGAAGCACATTTCAGAACTTTTTCATCTTGTGAAACTAGAACTCTGTACCTATTAAACAAGAACCCATTTTCCCCTCCCTCAGCCCTTGGCACCATTCTACTTTCTGTTTTTATGAATTTGACATACTTGTTACCTCATGTAAGAAAATGGCTACACCGAGAATGCCGTCCAGCTGCCTTCTCTGTGAACCATTGAGCATTAGGTGGAGTTCTGCATCTTTTCACTGTGAAAATCTCAAGCAGAAATAATGGGCTTCCCTGGTGGTGCAGTGGTTGGGAGTCCACCTGCCGATGCAGTGGACGCGGGTTCGTGCCCTGGTCCACGAGGGTCCCACGTGCTGCGGAGCGGCTGGACCCGTGAGCCGTGGCCGCTGGTCCTGTGTATCCGGAGCCTGTGCTCCGTGGCGGGAGGGGCCACGGCAGTGAGAGGCTCGGGTACCTCAGAAGAAAAAGAAAAAAAAAAAAAAAAAAGAAATAACATTGGCCAGAAATGTGGATCTCTTTCTCTAGCATAATTTTAGGGAAAAAAAAAAGTTGCCCTCCTCTTGCCTTTCCGAAGAGAATGAAAGAAGTTATGTAACCTTGTTCTCCCACTGACTCGTTGTTAGGGGAGCTGCAGCTGGCCTTGGTCTGTCCTGGCTTTGTGACGGATGAGAAAGGAGCCAGTGACGCTTTCACCCAACTCTCTCGGGGAAACAGTAGGAGTGGAGTCAGGTCCCTCTGAGCAAAGCTGGATGCATCCTTTTTGTGCAGGAGATTTAGCATCATTGAGACAAACATTTGTTTTTCTTTGTATATCACAGTGTAGGATCCTGGCTTGGTATTTGACTAGTGGACCATTTGGAGATCCAAGTGCAGCTTAGAACTGAGAAGGTGAAACAGTCCATAACCCTAAAGGCTTAGAGCAGAAGCGCAACTCAAGATGTTCTCTCTTGTGCAGAGCACCAGCCTCCCTACATCATTGCAGTGTTGCCTCGATATGTGGAGATCCGGACATTTGAGCCAAGGCTTCTGGTCCAGAGCATTGAATTGCAAAGGCCCCGTTTCATTACCTCAGGAGGGTAAGGAATTTTTTTTTGACTGTAGCTGCCATATTATTGCAAAGCTTTAAAGTCACCTGTGTTATCATAAAGCCAGCGCTGTTTTGCTAATCCTCTTACTCCTGTCTCCAGATCAAACATTATCTATGTGGCCAGCAACCATTTTGTTTGGAGACTCATTCCAGTCCCCATGGCAACCCAAATCCAACAGCTTCTCCAGGACAAGCAGTTTGAATTGGCTCTGCAGCTTGCAGTAAGTCTTGTTTCTGAGATTTGGATGTGAGAAATGGGCCTTCCTCATTGTTCTCCGGAGTAGCGGATTTTAGTTTAGATGTTCTTGTTTAGTTTGGACTGGAGAAATAAACACAGAGCTGAAAGTCAGAGGGCTTGGATTCAGGATCTGACCCTGCCATAAAATATCTATGTGACTCTAAATGATTTCACTATCTCAGTTTGCTTATCTGTCAAATGTAGAATGAATGCCAGTTATACTAATAGTATTTCATAGAATTAATAGGACAGTAAAATAATTCAATAGATATGGTATGGCCTTGAAAAATTAAAGACAATGCTAACATTAAAATAACAGTCATAACTGTCAAGATTACAGTGTGGTTGAATTCAACAACTACAGGGCCTCTCAAAATCCCTTTCACCAGTAGTCTCCTGGGCTTGGGTAAGCAGGCCTTCTTTAGGTATTCTGAACCCACCTCAGGTTGCTACATTCAGCAGGGCTGCAGTCACAAGACTCACTCTCCTTGAATGGATGGGATGTTACTCACAGCAAAGTAGTGACCATACTGTTCTTTCAGTGATGCTCTCAGTGATGTTCTTTCAGTGATGCTCTTTCATTTGTTCTTTCAGCCAAAACACTTCTTGGAGATTGACTTTCAAGTCCTGTCTTATTCTTTTAAACATCCCCAGTGGTGATTATTGTCATCTCTAAAGGGTGGATTTGATTTTATGAAACAACTAAAAGTCATTCCAAGCCTCACTTAGTCATTAAACTGGACAGTGCTAATTTGGTAAAAGAGAAGAGATTTTTTTGAAGATAATAGTAAGAAAACTTAGTTTTCAGAGTATCTTATAAATTACTTCTGAAAGGAAAACAGTGGGCACAAATTTTGGAATACATATGTTTATAATTCTATACGGTATATACTTTTGAAGAGCAACATTTATTTTGGGTATGTAAGTTCTGGATATAAAACAAAAATCCAGTCTTAGTAGTTAGACACATTTAATATACCATAGATTGTTTCTGTCTTGGGCCATTTAATTTTAGCATCTTACTATTTTTTCCCCACTCATCTATTGCTCTAAATTATTTTATTTTCATTTTTAAAATAATGATACCCATGAACCCACCATCCTACCCCCCAAAATAACTTATGTAACCTGTATGTCCCCCCATCCCATCCCTCTGCCTGCTCTCCCGACACAGCCATTATCCTAACTTTGGGTTTATCATGCCCTTAAAATTTTTTTGTTGAATCTTTCATATATATTTGTGTGCTTGAATATGTATTTAGTTTTTGAACTTTATAAAAAGGGTATTATGTAGCACATAGCTTTTTTTAGTATCTATTTTTCTTAAAAGGAAGGTCTCAGGTCTTTCCAGTGATCTTCCTGCTGCAGGTTGTCTGTTTAATCTTCAGTAGAGAAGATGAAAGTGGGTTTCCATTTTCCCTTCTCTTTTCTAGGCTTGTACTTACTAGGTGTTCTGCTCTATGATGAAAGAAGGTTGCTTGATATCATCTTAGCTCTTGAGGAACCTATCTTTTATTTAAATTAATCAGAGAGCATACATGAAACTTTCAGAGGGCAGTTATGTACTAAACTTTGCTTTGGGCTGGAAGAGGCATCCTAAGGTTGGACCTTTTAAGGATAGGCAGGAACAGGAGCAGGAAACAGGGAGCCGTTACAGAGCCCAAGGAAGTTAAAGAAGTGAAAACAAGTGTGGAAACAAGTATTTTCAGGATGCTTGGAGCTCATCCTGACGGGCATGTAGGGTGTGGCTTGAATGTCTGGGAATAACGTAGCTAAGGAGGCTGTGCCAGGCTTTGAGAGCCTTTAAAACACCAAGCAGGAGAGCTTAGCCCAAGCGTGGCGACATGCTGATGATGGCCTGGACTAGGGTGAACACAATAGAAGAGGAAAAGACAAGAAGGGAAAACATGGAGAGACCTTTTTTTAAAAAAAATTGAGGTATAGTTGACATGGAGAGACACTTTGAAGGAAGAAATTAAATGTGGCAAAGATTGGTTAAAAAGGATATAAGGGGGGAAAAGGTTAAAGGAAGAAGCAGAGATAATAAGTAGCTCTATTTATTTGGCTTTTACTGTGAACAGGACCTTTCCCAACTGCGCCAGCTGTGTTAAATGTCTTTCGTTCCTTGAGCAGGCCATGTTCTCTGTCATTTTAGGGCCCTGTGCACACGTGCTGTTCTCTTGGCCTGCAATCCCCTCCCGTCTGTCCAGCTCATCCTTTGTGTCTCAGTTTACATTCCTCCTGGGAACCTTCCTGGACCCACTGCTCACACTAGACTGAATACCCTACCCACATGCTTCTATCATCACTCACCCTGTTTTGTTTTGATTTTTTTGTTTTAAAACTAAACTCTAGACTTTATTCAGATTTCACCAAGTTTTTCCAGTAATGTCCCTTTTTCTGTTCCAGGTTCAAATCCAGAAATCACATTGTATTTAGCTGTCATGCATTCTTAGTGTCCTCTGATCTGTGGCAGTTTCTTAGTCTTTCCTTGTTTTTCATGACCCTGACAGTTTTCAGGAGTACTGGTCAGGTATTTTGTAGAAACCGTATTGTATTTTAATTACATAGTGACTTATGATTAGAATGTAAGGGCAGTCTGTGAGGGCATAGCATGTTTCAGGGTATTGTCTGATACCTGGTATATACTGAATAAATATTTGTTGAGTGAGTGAGCTCCTACCTATAATATTCTCTTATCAGGAAATGAAAGATGATTCCGACAGTGAAAAACAGCAACAGATCCATCACATCAAGAACTTGTATGCCTTCAACCTCTTCTGCCAGAAGCGTTTTGATGAGTCCATGCAGGTCTTTGCTAAACTTGGCACAGGTAACAAGTGGGTATGGCCTAGGGATAAGGAACTAAATCGAGGGAGGGGGGACTGGAAAGGACGGGGGAGAAATGACACCAGACTTCTGAGAATGGGGAAAGTTTACACTCATCTAAATTGATCCTCGTACCTAACAGGATCCTGTGGGTGGCCATGTGGCTACATATTTACAGTCCTGATCTTATGACTCTGGTCTCACCTACATGTACAGACTTCCAGTTTTCTGGGATGCTTTGCCCTTGCCATTAGAGGAAGGTAACAGAAAGTCATTCAAGTCAACACATGTGTGCTTGATCATCTAGTGGTTATTGACTGCTGTTCTAGACAAAAGTCACTGGCCTGAACTTAGTAGGATTCAACAGTAGGTCATTTTTAAAAAAATTTGTTAATTTAATTTATTTATTTTTGGCTGCATTGGGTCTTCGTAGATGCACGCGGGGTTTTCTCTAGCTGCGGTGAGCGGGGGCTACTCTTCATTGCGGTGCATGGGCTTCTCAGTGCAGTGACTTCTCTTGTTCAGAGCTCAGGCTCTAGGCGTGTGGGCTCAGTAGTTGTGGCACACAGGCTTAGTTGCTCCGCAGTTTGTGGGATCTTCCCAGACCAGGGATCGAGCCCGTGTCCCCTGCATTGGCAGCCGGCTTCTTAACCACTGCACCACCAGGGAAGTCCCACCTGTAGGTCATTTTTAAGAGCCACGTAGGGCAGTGCTACAAATCCCTTTCTTTTCTCAGTGTCCTAAAAGCTCTCTAGACACTAGAGCATTGTGATGAGGAGCAGGTACTTTGGAGTCAGACTGCCTGACCTCAGGCAGACTGGACTCTCTCTGCTTCAGTTTTCTCCTCTGCAAAACAGGGAGAATAATACTACTCACCTCACAGTGTGGCAGTGAAGATTATGTCAAGTGCTTAGAACAGGAAAGTGCTTAGAACAGTGTGTGGTACTTAATAAATGCCAGGTAAGTGTTTGCTGTTGTTATTATTATTAAATTTTTCATTTGGATATATTCCATTTTTGCTTTATTTAGATCAATCTATATATACTTGGCTTGACTATCTCCTCTTTTTTTCCTCCTCTTTGTTTACCTTCTTTCCATCTTCCCTTGACCTTGGCCAGCAGTAAACTATGGTAACTCCCTGTATCAGTTAAGGTTCTTGGTTGTGAGCAGTAAAGACCAATTCTGGAGAATTCAAACAGTATCTGGTTAAGTTAAGCATGGCTTGTTGGACTATTAAGGGAATGGCAGGTGGAGGAGCCTACCAAATGAATGGGGGACCAGGCTTGGGAATAGTAGGAACCAAGGTTGCTCCGGAGGACCTCCCAGCAGGAAATAGGAAGCTGGACAGTAATCCCTTTGTAGCCAGGACAGCCGAGGCAGTCCTCCACCGGCACAGCCACTTCCTTAGCTGTTACTGCCACCACCTCCCCTGTTGTTGCATCCTCAATAAAAGTTGCCCCCATCAGCTTGTATTAGCTGTCTAATGCCATGTAGCAAATTATCCCAAAAGTTAGTGACTTAAAATAACAAATCATCTGTTGGTATCTCTCTTGGTATCTGTTGGTTAGGAATTTGGGGAGTGCTCAGCTGGGCAGTTCTTGCTTGGAGTCTCTCATGTGGTTGCAGTTGTGTACTGGCTGGGCTACCTTTGTCTGAAGTCTTGACTAGGCTAGAGGATCTATTTCCAAGGTGGCTTACTCTCATAGTTCCCATGTTGGTGCTGGTGATGGGCTGGGGTCCTCAGTTCTTGTCCAGGTGGGTATCTCCATAGGGTTGCTTGAGTGTCCTCATCCAGAGTGACTGGCTTTTCCTGGAGTGAGTGATCCAGGAGGCCTAGGGGGAAGCCTCAGTGCCTTTTATCATGGTCACTTCTCCTGTATTCTATTGATTTACAAGGGCTTTCCAAGTTCAAGGCAAGGGAACACAGACCCCACCTCATGATGGAGGAGTATCAGCATTACATAAAAGAACCATGTAGGACTGGATATATGTTGATGTGTGCCATACTGCTTGTCATCTTTGAATCACTTTCTCAAGATCAAAGTGATCTGATTGGCCAGGATTAGGTCATGGTCTCACTCCTGACTGTCCTAGGGGTGGGAAAGGAGGTTGTGGCTATACTCTGCTTCTAAAGGCAAAGATAGTTGCCTGAACTAGTCTCCCACCAAGACTACACATGGTCTGGAAGAAGGAGCTCACCAAAATGAAATAGTTTGCTCTTAAGAAGGAGGATGGAAGCTGGGTACCCTGAAATTGATAAATATTTACCATCCTTCCTCTGAATGAACTCAGTTGGGGCATTTGTTTTCAGTATGCCACCAGCTCTTTGGGAAGACACTGGAATAATAAGCTAGAACTGCTGTAATAACTTGACCCTTTTTCCATGTACCAGCAATACTTGAACTTTAAAATCAATCCTAATGAAGCTACTACTTTTTAACTTGTTCACTCCACAGATATATACTGAGCTCTTAAGAGAGTGCAGTGCATTCTGCTGGGCCCCAAGCAACAGTAATCAGACAGGAATTCTGCTTTCAAAGAGCAGTCTAGTAGGGAAGATAAGGCACAAGTGGACCCTTCCCAGCAGCAGGAGGTATGTGCTGGTGGTGATGTGGTCTGGGGGCAGCTGGCTATTGACTGGGCCTTTGGGGCCTTTGGGGAAGCATCTCCATTGACTGACTTCAATCTAAGGACTGGTCCTTAGGTCCTATAGTGGATATTCTTAGTATATTCAGAGATCATCAGACCACTGGTGACAGATTGACCCTGACACATGAGACTGATATATTAATAGAATGTCCCTTTATTTGCTTACAGTAGGGAGGTTAGATCCCTTACAATGGCCAGAATATTCATGTGGCCCTCAGGGTGCCCTTTTTTATATGTATCAAGGTACAGGCATTTTTGCTATAATGCCTTCAATGTGGTCCTGCAGAACCTTATGTTCTGTAACAAATATGAAAAATAACAGGACTTAAGGGGCAAATAACATTGAAGCAGACCACTCAAATCCTAGGCAGCTTTGTAACTGGAGCACTAATAAAAATAACTATCCTACTAAAATGAAATTCCCACTGTTTTTGGTACCCAGCATGATAGTCCTTTGTTATCTTAAACTCTGGGGCTGTGCTTTCTCTTTTGAGATAAGATCTTTGAGAACATTTGTTTCTAATAGAAACTAGTTTCATCAAAGTAAAAAATCTGATCCTGGGTGCAGACTTCTTTATGAGACCTCCAAAACAATTAATGGGGACAAAACATCTTTGCTTCATCTTTACTCTCATCTTCCCCAGATGACTTAACTTAGTAGAAAGTATAGTGGTTTTTGAAGCTACTAATCAGCCATTACTTGCACTAAAAGAGGGCACTTTTATAGGATTTTCAGCTCTTTTCTTTAATCTTCCTGTGTAAGTTAAGGTTTCTCATTAATTGTAAAAAAGCTTGCCCCTGGTCACTTCAAAACATTAACAAGCCGGGGAAAATTGCATACCAACCAAAACAACTTTTGCCTCATACCTACACCATTCTCCCACTTACCAGCTGCACATGAGCCAATTCAGATTAAAAAATCTATCACACATAGTGTAATACCCTCTAGGTCCATCCGTGTTGTTGCAAATGGCCAATTTCATTCCTTTTTATGACTAATATTCCATTGTGTGCATATATATATGTATATATATATGCCACGTCTTCTTTACCCATTCATGTATCAATGGACACTTAGGTTGCTTCCATGTCTTGGCAAAAATAATGCTGCAGTGAACATTAGCGTGCATATATCTTTTTGAATTAGTGTTTTTATTTTCTTTGGATAAATACCCAGAAGTGGAATTGTTAGATTGTATGGTAGTTGTATTTTTAATGTTTTGAAGAACCTCCATACTGTTTTCCCTAGTAGCTGCACCAATTTACATTCGCACCAATAGTGCATAGGGGTTCCCTTTTCTCCACGTTCTTACCAACACTTGTTATTTCTTGTCTTTTTGGTAATAGCCATTCTTTTTTTTATTGGATGCGTTGGGTCTTCGTTGCTGTGCGCTGGCTTTCTGTAGTTGCAGTGAGTGGGGGCTACTCTTCATTGCAGTGTGCAGGCTTCTCATTACGGTGACTTCTCTTGTTGTGGAGCACGGGCTCTAGGCACGCGGGCTTCAGTAGTTATGGCTCACGGGCTGTAGAGTGCAGGCTCAGTAGTTGTGGCGCGCGGGCTTAGCTGCTCCACGGCATGTGGTATCCTCCCGGACCAGGGCTCGAACCCGTGTCCCCTGCCTTGGCAGGTGGATTCTTCACCACTGCACCACCAGGGAAGTCCCGGTAATAGCCATTCTAACAGGTGTGAGGTGATATCTCATTATGGTTTTGATTTGCGTTTCCCTGATGATGAGTGATGTTGAGCATCTTTTCATGCACCTGTTGGCCATCTGTATGATTTCTTTAGAAAAGTATCGATTTAGGTCTTCTGTACATTTTTTAATTGGATTGTGTTGATTTGATAATGAGTTGTATGAATTCTTTATATATTTTGAATATTAACCCTTTATCAGACATAGCATTTGAAAATCTCTTCCCCCATTTGGTTGGTTGCCTTTATGTTTTGTTGATGGTTTCCTTCACTGTACAATAGGTTTTTAGTTTAATGTAGTCCCATTTGTTTACTTTTGCTTTTGTTGCCCTTGCCTGAGGAGACAGATCCAAATACTGCTGAGACCAATTCAAAGAGCATAGTACCTATGTTTTCTTCTGGGAGTTTTATGGTTTTAGGTCTTACATTTTAAGTCTTTAATCCATTTTGAGTTTATTTTTGTATTGTATTTATTGTTTATTTTGTATTTTGGTGTAAGAAAATGGTCTAGTTTCATTCTTTTACACGTAGCTGCCCAATTTTCCCAACATAATTTATTGAAGAGGCATCTTTTCCCCATTGTATAATATTGCCTCCTTTATCATAGATTAATTGACCATATAAGTGTGGGCTTATTTCTGGGCTCTCTACTCTGTTCCATTGATCTGTGTGTCTGTTTTTGTGCCAGTACCATACTGTTTTGATTACTATAGTTTTATAGTTTGAAATCAGTGAGTGTGATACTCCAGCTTCGTTCTTCTTTCTCAAGATTGCTATGGGTATTTTGATAGGGATTTTGGTGAAACTATAGATTGATTTGGGTAGTGTGGACATTTTGACAAATATTAATTCTTCCAATTCATGAGCATGATATTTTTTTCCATTTACCGTTGAACAGTTCAACATGGGTTTGACCTGGGTGGATCCACGTATGCATGGATTTTTTTTTTCAATAAATATGTAATATAATACTACACAGTCTATAGTTGGTTGAATCCACAGAGGCAGAACTGTGGGTATGGAGGGCCAACTGTAGGATTATATGTGGATTTTCCACTGTGCAGGGGCAGGAGTTGGCATTCCTAACCCCCCCACTGTTCAAGGATCAGCTGTATTTATGTCATCTTCAGTTTCTTTCATAATGTCTTATAGTTTTCAGAGTATCAGTCTTTCACCTCCTTGGTTAAATTATTCCTAGGTATTTTATTCTTTTCGATGCAATTGAAAGTAGGATTTTTTAAAACAATTCTCTTTCTGATAGTTTGTTATTTGTGTATAGAAATGTGACAGATTTCTGTATGTTTGGTATCTTGCAACTTTATCAAATTCATTTATTAGTTTTAATAGTTTTTTGGTAGAGTCTTTAGGGTTTTCTCTATATAGTATCATGTCACCTGCAAACAGTGACAGTTTTACTTTTTCCCTTCCAATTTGGATGCCTTTTATTTCTATTTCTTGTTTTATTGCTTGTGGCGAGGACTTCCACTATTATGTTGAATAAAAATGGCAAGCATGAGCATCCCTGTCTTCTTCCTGATCTTGAAGAAGCTTTTCACCATTGAGTATGTTGTTAGCTGTGGGCTTGTCATGTGTGGCCTTTATTATGTTGAGGTATGTTCCCTCTGTACCCACTTTGTTATGAGTCTTTTTTTTTTTATCATAAATGGATGTTGAATTTTGTCAAATGCTTTTTCTGCATCTATTGAATGATTATGAAATTTTTATTCTTTGTTTTGTTAATGTGGTGTATCACACTCAATTTGTGGATATTGAACCATCCTTGCATCCTTGGAATAACCCCATTTGACCATGGTTTATGATCCTTTTAATGTATTGTTGAATTTGCTTTGCTAATCTTTTGTTAAGGATTTTTACATCTATATTCATCAGCCATATTTGCCTATAATTTTCATTTTTGTAGTGTCTTTGTCTGGTTTTGGTATCAGGGTAATGTGGACCTCATATAATGAGTTTGGAAGTGTTCCTTCCTCTTCAGTTTTTTGGACTAGTTTGAGAAGGATAGGTATTCTTTAACTAGGAAATGTCTGACTCTTCTTTAAATGTTTAGTAATATTCCCCCAAGATGCTGTCTGGTCCTGGAACTTTTGGATTACTGATTCAATTTGATTACTAATAATGAGTCTGTTCAGATTTTCCATATCTTCCTGATTCAGTCTTGGACAATTGTATGTTTCTAGGAATTTATTCATTTCTTCTAGGTTTCCCAATTCATTGCTGTATAATTGTTCATAGTAGTCTCTTATGCTTGATTTTATTTCTGTGGTATTGGTTGTAACTTCTCTTTTATTTCTGATTTTATTTCTTTGGGCCCACTCTCTTTTTGTCTTGATGAGTCTGGCTAAAGGTTGATCAATTTTGTTTATCTTTTCAAAGAATCAGCTTTTACTTTCATTGAATTAGGCAAGACAGTTCCTCTCCTGGTCTTGAAGGTGTGGCCGTGTGTCAGAGCATCCCCTGCGTAGACTGCATATGCTGGGTGGCTTTGGCAGGCTGGCTGGGGCTGGAGTGAGCACTGACTGGGGTTTTCCCTGGGTGCACTGACCTGGCCTTCCCCCCATATTTTGGATTGTTTTCTGAGGATACGCTCCTAAAAGTGGGATTAGTTGGTCCAGGTGCTTTTTTCCTTGTTGAGGTAGCAGTATTTTTGCTTTAGCAGTATAAGAGTGATTCAGTTTCACAATATTATAAACACTGGGTTGTAGCATATAAAAATAATTTTTTAACTAATTAGATGGATATAAAGATGTCACCTCTGACATTTTTAATGTATACCACTTTGATAATGTAGCAGAACATTTTCCCCCTTATTTATATTCTTCTCTTGTCAGTTATTTATGTCTTTTGCCCATTAATCAAATGAAATCCCATGTTTTTTTAAACCAATCTGTGTGAATTAGTTTTATATAATCAACCTATTAGCCTCTGCCATATATGCTGCAAACATATTCCCTAGCCTGTTGCCTGGAGTTTTTGTTTTACTACTATTCCTTTTTTGATGTGTATATGCTTTGTATTAGTAAGTCTATTGATCTTTTTCAGCTTCAATGTCGTATCAGTTTTTCCTTGGGAAAGTCTTTTCTCCCCTACTTTTAGCAAGTTAATGAATTTTCAATTCTAATTCTGTATATGTCTTAGAATATAGTCATGCCATTTTTGTAATGTTTTAGTGCTCAAACTGTATGTGTGTAGCTCAAGTTTTTATGAACTTAAGAGTCATTCCTTTCTCTTTTTCAAGTTTTTATTTTATTTTATTTATTTATATATTTTTTTCTTTTTGGCTGCATTGGGTCTTCGGTGCTGCATGCGGGCTTTCTCTAGTTGCAGCGAGCGGGGGCTACTCTTCATGGTGATGCATGGGCTTCTCATTGCGGTAGCTTCTCTTGTTGCAGAGCACGGGCTCTAGGCGAGTGGGCTTCAGTAGTTGTGGCACACAGGCTCAGTAGCTGTGGCCTGCAGGCTCTAGAGTGCAGGCTCAGTAGTTATGGCGCACGGGCTTAGTTGCTCCTCAGCATGTGGGATCTTCCTGGACCAGGGCTCGAACCCATGTCCCCTGCATTGGCAGGAGGATTCTTAACCACTGAGCCACCAGGGAAGCCCCAAGAGTCATTCCTTTTAAAAAGTCGGTCTGGAACTTATATTGCTGTAGAACTAGTCTTGTTTTAGTTTATTCTTAAATTTCTGTGTTCCTTTCTGGGGAATCATGTTTACCTTCCATGTAGATCCTACACATGTGATGGGCCTATACCCAGACCTGCTACCCACAGACTACAGGAAGCAGCTACAGTATCCTAACCCGCTGCCTGTGCTCTCTGGGGCTGAGTTGGAGAAGGCTCACTTAGCTCTGATTGACTACCTGACACAGGTAGGTATATACAGAAGTATATGGAAGAGTTTACCTGGAAGTTCCAGTACCTGCTTCTCTATGGCAGGGAACTGGGGGCCTTCTGTAATGCCATAGGTATTCCGTAAATGAACACTGTTGAAGTCTGGGGGGTGGTCACATTTTTTTCTGCTTCATCTCCCTGCTTAACAATAGTATTGAGCTCTTTTTTTCCAAATCCTGATACCAGGAAACACATTCAGTTCATGGTAGATTCACACTAAGCTATTATAGGAACTAAAAAGAGAAAAGTTTAGTTGGTAGAAAAGAATACTTTTTGTGTGTGTGTGGTACGCGGGCCTCTCACTGTTGTGGCCTCTCCCGTTGCGAAGCACGGGCTCCGGACGCGCAGGCTCAGTGGCCATGGCTCACGGGCCCAGCCGCTCCGCGGCATGTGGGATCTTCCCGGATCAGGGCACGAATCCGTGTCCCCTGCATCGGCAGGCGGATTCTCAACCACTGCGCCACCAGGGAAGCCCAAGAATACATTTTTTAAAACAAACTTTTTGGGAGCATATATACTTTCGGAAAAAATACCTGCTCCATGCAGCAAACTTGGAAAACACAGAAAAGTATAAAACAAAAATAAAAATCACCTATAGCTCTACCGCCCAGAGAAAATTAACTAACATTTTAGTGTTGTCTTTCCAGACTTTTATTTGTACCTGTGAATAATTTTTGTTTATTTATATATTGGTTTAATTATTACAAATGGATATCAAGGCTTACTTTTAAAACATTTAGCCACATATTAGGAAAGTCCTTCCTTGTCATTAAATATTCTTCTATAACATGTTCTTTTTAGGGGGAGTATTTAGACTTAAGTTATTTTCAGTTTACTGTTATGGGCAGATAAGTGAAATTTTCATGTCAGCACTAAAACTAATGTCTCCATTGAAGCCTCTGAACCCTACATTTCTGTGCAGAAGGTTATTATTTATTTCCTGTGCACCTACTCAGAGTCAGAGAACTTACTAAATTTTTTCCCAGAAGTGTTCTGCTGACCTTTGTAAGGGGTCCTCTGGATGGGCATGAGAAGTATTGCTAGGAGAATTGTAAGCCAGCTTCCCATCACCTGCTTCTGGGTCAGTGGGTGTCCCACAGGTCCAGTCAGGCATCCATTGCCTTGGCACTTCCTTGACATTGGGCTCCAGGTGTGGCTGGCAGCCCGCAAGGAGCACACAAACTTGTCTTTGTCTGCATACTGCATACCCCATGAGCCAAGTGAATAAAGGTTCCTGGGGCAGAAAGTCTCCCAAGCGTGTGGCATCACAGAAAACCCTTTATTTTCAACATCTTAGCTTTAGGGGACTCCAAGCATACATTTTTCCCTGGCCTTCTCCACTGAGCTTGGAATATGTGGAGGTAACTGACCTGAGCATTGTGCCAGAGAGTTGGTAGAACAAATAAGACCATGGGCGTGTCAGACACAAAATAGTACAAACTGGATGATTCCGTTTATACAAAGTTCAAGAACAGGGGAAAAGTAATCTCTAGCGATAGAAATCAGATTAGTGGGGGTAGAGGGTGGGTGAGATTCTTTGGGAAGAGCACAAGGGAACTTTCAGGGGTAACAAAAATGTTTCGTTTCTTGATTGGGGTGGTTACCTGCATGTATATATATGTCAAAATGCATCTCATAGTATACTTTTAATTGTATATAACTTATACCTCAATAAAGTTGATTTAAAAAAAGAAAAGAACACGGACTTTGGAATCAGACCCTAATTTGAAATCTGCCTCTGCCACTTAGGAGGTATCTAATATCTGTGCCTTAGGTTCTTCACTTATAAAATGGGGCTAATATTACCTGCATTTGTTTTAGGTTTACAATAGGATAATATATAAAGTGCTTGGCATAGTGCCTTGTCTGTAGTCAATACTCAGTAGATAATTGTCATTGTGTCTGGTGATTTGGTGGTCATCTATTTTGATCCCTGATAAAAATTGAATGCTAATGTGGGATCAGGGTGGGTAGGTGTGAGCTGATTTAGATGTATTTGGAATTGCCTAGTAGCTTGGGTAATAAAGAAAGATTTAGTCCTGGCCTTGACCCCGCATTTTTGGCCTTGGCAGAAACGAAGCCAATTGGTCAAGAAGCTGAATGACTCTGATCACCAGTCTAGCACCTCCCCGCTCATGGAAGGCACTCCTACCATCAAATCCAAGAAGAAGCTGCTGCAAATAATTGACACCACCCTGCTCAAGTGCTACCTCCATGTGAGTTCTCCAGCACTCGGGTCCCCACACTCCCCTACTCTGGGGTCCCTGCCCCTGGTAAGAGTGAAGCCTTTGATGACAGGAACCAGCTACTCTTGGCCTGACGTCTGTGAGCTTCTTGGAATTGAGGGGATACGGCGAGATGTTGACCCAGAATCTTACAGTGGGCTGGTCTTCTCTGCTAAGATGGGGGTTAGTGCTACGAGGTGAACAGGGACAGTATTTCCCCAAATAAAATTTCCCCCTTTCTTTACCCTCCCTCTCCCAAAAAAACCCTTGAAACATGTTGTTTGAAAGAGCGTAAATGCTTTACAAGGTACTACCTATAGTCCTGGCAAAGGGTTGTTTGCTGTCTGTTGCTTGTCACACCCCTGGTGTTTCAGCCTGAAGCAGGCCGGGGCTGGGGAAGGGGCGGGCTCCCCAGAAAGCAGCTTCTGCTGAAGTCCTGCCTCCTCTGCAGACGAACGTGGCCCTGGTGGCCCCCTTGCTGCGCCTGGAGAACAACCACTGCCACATCGAGGAGAGCGAGCATGTGCTGAAGAAGGCTCACAAGTACAGCGAACTGATCATCCTGTACGAGAAGAAGGGGCTCCATGAGAAAGGTGACTGGAGGAGAGGTTTCTCTGATTGGGAGGGTCTCTTGTATTTTGACTGAGGTGTTGTTACCGAATCAGGTCCGGCTGCTCCCCGCTCGAAAGTCAATACACGAGAGAGAGACAAATGTTGGTAAGAAAGGAAAGTTGCTTTTAATGAGAGTGCTGGCAGTCTGGGGAGATGGTGGACTCAGTGTGCCCCAAAAGCCCCCTCTGAAGATTCTGCTCCACCACGAAAGCTTTTAAAGGGAAAAAGGGAAGTAATCTCAGTTAATCATTGAGATAGGGGCCATCCCCCACTGTGTGCAGGCCTGTTGCCTTCTTGTGATTTTTCTTTAGATGCTATCTTGTTCACACAGTTTGTTTACAAGATTACTGAAGGAGAAGCTAGGGAGGAGATCTGGCCCTCTTTTAATTACTTATTCTTCATTTCCACTTCTTTGATCTACGGAGAGAACCAACGAGTTAGGCAAAATATTGTGCGATCACAAGATTTGAAAGGTGTGCTAGGGCTACAGATGAGCAGAGCATGTAGGTGCCTGGTTTAAGGTTAGTGACAAGACAAAGGGGCCTCCTGCAAAGACCTGTTTCCTGCCAAAAACTGCTTACAGCGTGATGACTCTCCAAGGAGATACGCCTTCTGGAAGGGGTTCATGACCTTATTCTTGGGCTTCGTGGCCAGCTCTGCAGGTGCTGGTGGACCAGTCCAAGAAAGCGAATTCCCCTCTGAAAGGCCATGAGAGGACAGTGCAGTACCTGCAACATCTGGGTAAGTCCAGCTTGTGGAAGGGGTGCGGGGAGAGGATGGTGCAAGTGGACCTGACCTTTCTCCCTTTCTGATTCCGACTGTCATTCCCCTCCCTCCCTCATGTTCACCCAACTGGGTTCCTCTGACTGGGGTGAAAGCCCCCTGGATGGAACCATGACAGCTCCTTGGCGTGTAGCCAGCTCGGTAGGCCCAAGCAGCCCTGAGTGACTGGTGCTTGGACAGAACTATCTTCTCTGGAACATAAATCCTGGGCAACCTGGGCACCTGCCTTCCCAGTCCTATGGGCAGGGTGGGTGGGCTTCATCTGCTGACTTTTCCCTCTAGGCACAGAAAACCTGCATTTGATTTTTTCCTACTCAGTGTGGGTGCTGAGAGACTTTCCAGAGGATGGGCTGAAGGTAGGTCACGGAGCCTCTTGGATTTATCTGGCACCACGGTTGGTCCTGATTCTACTTCAGACGGCAGTGGATGGAGGGGGAGGAAGGATTCATGCAGTTCTCTGGTGTTTCAAAGACTGGGAAACATGGAACAGCAATGGAGTGGAGTGGAAAGAGCCTGGTGCAGATTCCAGGAGACCTGCGACCTAATCTGTCCCATAGTAACTGGCCACAGATGCCCTTCCCATACAGTGTCTGTCCACTTGACCCTATGCTTGTACGCATGTGCATTTGGAAGAATTGCCATCAGATGGTTCTGCTGCTAGAACTCGGGTTTTGTTCCAACAGATATTTACTGAGGACCTCCCAGAGGTGGAGTCTCTGCCACGAGACCGAGTGCTTGGCTTCTTAGTGGAGAATTTTAAGGGTCTGGCAATTCCATATCTGGTAAGGTATTTTTTGATCTGAATTAAAAAGCTTCAAACCCAGGATCCAGGACTGCATGAGTCTGTGATTAGCCAATTCAGATTAGGGTTTGTGTCCCTTGGGGATTGGAAGGAATTGTAAGGAATGTAAGGAATGTAATATCCTCTGAAGACAGAGATCCCAGTAGACCAAGCTGGAGATGTCATTTTTTGATGCTACCCTCTAAAGATTTAAAGATGCTACCTTCTAAAGATGACGTACAGAGGGATAAAAGAGAAGGATGTTGGAGAAAAACATTTCAAAGCCACATTTGTACAGCCAGACTCAACTGTGACCGAAGGACAACAAATCAGTCCTAAGTACCAGAATGCAAATACATAACCTTAATTACATGGGCTGATTTGGAGGATTATGAGACAGAGTTAATAAAGGAGCTTTGATTGGAAATCAAGACAATAATTCCTGATATTGCTTGGTTGTACTGTGAAATTTCCCAGTGGTTTTAGAATAGCTATCCCTTGGTAATATTTGTGGCCTAATTAGGGGACAATCTGGATGGGACCTCTTGGGCCTTAAAAATGTGAGGGAACCTGGGCGATGGACTGGGTCACAGCACAGAGGGTACCAGGCAGACCTGTATCTTGCCTCAGGAACACGTCATCCACGTTTGGGAGGAGACAGGCTCTCGGTTCCACAACTGCCTGATCCAGCTGTACTGTGAGAAGGTGCAAGGTCTGATGAAGGAGTATCTCCTGTCCTTCCCTGCAGGTACCAGTTCTTGGAAAGCGGGGTGGCCCCAGGCCTTAGAGGAGAGCTGGATATGAGGGTGCTGTGGGTGGTTTAGGGAAGCAGACCTTCTCTGTAGGCCCAGGTGGGCAGGAAGTGCCTCAGAGGAGCCAGGGCAACTAAGTGACCCCACAGGTGAGACTCAGGGGCTGGTGTCTGGATCTGGGCCCCTCTTAGCTTCCCTGGGTGTCACCCCTGGTGGTGGGGAAGGAGCAGATCTGTCCTCAGAGTGACACCTGTGCTGATAAGAAACAGGTTTGTCTAGCAGAGTGCTTCTCTACACAGCTTGTTTTTTTTCTTACCTCAAGCTGATGTTTTGGGGCCATGCAGAGACCATAAGCTAAGAGAAGGCCAACTGGAAACCACCATGGAGGCCCTTTCTGATTATTGAATCCCATCCCTCTCGTCTTTCTTAATGACCCACATTGCTGCCCGACAGCATCCTTTCATGCTGAGCGTGGTTTTCCTTAAAGGCAAAGCTCCAGTCCCTGCTGGTGAGGAAGAGGGAGAGCTGGGAGAATACCGACGAAAGCTCCTTAAGTTCTTGGAAATTTCTAGCTACTATGACCCAGGCCGGCTCATCTGTGATTTTCCTTTTGATGGTGAGTGTCTGGCTTAGGTCCAGAGCCACTTTAGCAGAAGGTAGTGCAAAAACGGATCTTTCCCTTTTACCAGTTCCCCAGCCCTCCAAAAGGTTGGGCCTGGGAAAAACCACATGTTTCAGGCCTGTGCTCCTGTTCTGTCCCCTCTGAAGGCTCAGTTTTGTTTGAGAGGAGTCTCTTTTGGGTATGAACCACATGCTAATTTTTATTTATTTATTTATTTTTGGCTGCGTTGAGGCTTCATTGCTGCACACGGGCTTTCTCTAGTTGTGGCAAGCGGGGGCTACTCTTCGTTGCGTTGTGCGGGCTTTTCCTTGCGGTGGCTTCTCTTGTTGTGGAGCACGGGCTCTAGGCGCGTGGGCTTCAGTAGTTGTGGCACGTGGGCTCAGTAGTTGTGGCTCATGGGCTCTAGAGCGCAGGCGCAGTAGCTGTGGCACATGGGCTTAGTTGCTCCGCAGCATGTGGGATCTTCCTGGACCAGGGCTTGAACCCGTGTCCTCTGCATCGGCAGATGGACTCTCAACCACTGCACCACCAGGGAAGCTCAGCAGCTGGATTCTTTTTTTTTTTTTTTTTTAAACGTCTTTATTGGAGTATAACTGTTTTACAATGGTGTGTTAGTTTCTGCTTTACAACAAAGTGAATCAGTTATACATATACATATGTTCCCATATCTCTTCCCTCTTGCGTCTCCCTCCCTCCCACCCTCCCTATCCCACCCCTCTAGGTGGTCACAAAGCACAGAGCTGATCTCCCTGTGCTATGTGGCTGCTTCCCACTAGCTACCTGTTTTACATTTGGTAGTGTATATATGTCCATGCCACTCTCTCACTTCGTCACAGCTTACCCTTCCCCCTCCCCATATCCTCAAATCCATGCTCTAGTAGGTCTGTGTTTTATTCCCATTCTACCACTAATCTCTTCATGACATTTTTTTTCTTAGATTCCATATATATGTGTTAGTATACGGTATTTGTTTTTCTCCTTCTGACTTACTTCACTCTGTATGACAGACTCCAGGTCTACCACCTCATTAAAAATAACTCAATTTCATTTCTTTTTATGGCTGAGTAATATTCCATTGTATATATGTGCGACATCTTCTTTATCCATTCATCTGATGATGGATACTTAGGTTGCTTCCATCTCCTGGCTATGGTAAATATAGCTGCAATGGACATTTTGGTACATGACTCTTTTTGAATTATGGTTTTCTCAGGGTATATGCCCAGTAGTGGGATTGCGGGGTCATATGGTAGTTCTATTTGTAGTTTTTAAAGGAACCTCCATACTGTTCTCCATAGTGGCTGTATCAATTTACATTCCCACCAGCAGTGCAAGAGGGTTCCTTTTCTCCACACCTCTCCAGCATTTATTTTTTCTAGAGTTTTTGATGATGGCCATTCTGACCGGTGTGAGATGATATCTCATTGTAGTTTTGATTTGCATTTCTCTAATGATTAATGAGGTTGAGCATTCTTTCATGTGTTTGTTGGAAATCTGTATATCTTCTTTGGGGAAATGTCTGTTTAGTTCTTCTGCCCATTTTTGGATTGGGTTGTTTGCTTTTTTGTTATTGAGCTGCATGAGTTGCTTATAAATTTTGGAGATTAATCCTTTGTCAGTTGCTTCATTTGCAACTATTTTCTCCCATTCTGAGGGTTGTCTTTTGGTCTTGTTTATGGTATCCTTTGCTGTGCAAAAGCTTTTAAGTTTCATTAGGTCCCATTTGTTTATTTTTGTTTTTATTTCCATTTCTCTAGGAGGTGGGTCAAAAAGGATCTTGCTGTGATTTATGTCATAGAGTGTTCTGCCTGTGTTTTCTTCTAAGAGTTTGATAGTGTCTGGCCTTACATTTAGGTCTTTAACCCATTTTGAGTTTATTTTTGTGTATGGTGTTAGGGAGTGTTCTAATTTCATACTTTTACATGTAGCTGTCCAGTTTTCCCAGCACCACTTATTGAAGAGGCTGTCTTTTCTCCACTGTATATCCTTCCCTCCTTTATCAAAGATAAGGTGACCACATGTGTGTGGGTTTATCTCTGGGCTTTCTATGCTGTTCCATTGATCTATATTTCTGTTTTTCTGCCAGTACCATACTGTCTTGATTACTGTAGCTTTGTAGTATAGTCTGAAGTCAGGGAGCCCAGCAGGCGGATTCTTAACCACTGTGTCACCACCACATGCTAACTGATGGCCAGGTTGAAAGCTGTTTCTTGCTTCAGTACATATTCTTGGCCAAGTTCATTGGTTATCAGTTTTTATAATCTGGCATAATGTCTAATCATACATCAGACAGACGTGTGTCTGAAAAAGGACACACGTCTGTCTGATGTATAAGCTCCATGAGAGCAGAGACCAGGTGTCTGTTTACCTAGCTAAAGTGCCTGGTACATTGTAGATGCTTATTATGCACTTGGCTGATCATCAAGTGTTGTTGCCCCATTTATAAGCAATCACAAAAAAGATGGGATAAAGTACCTCCTAAAATAGCTCCCTCCCCTCTTCCCTTTTAAAAATTTTAGTAATTTTCTCCTTGAAAAAACCCCAAGTAATAAAAATATTTTTTCCCCTTTTATATTTCCCCAATATCCATTCCTCTAATAGCTTAGCCCCTGGCCTTGGGCTTGCCTAATGGGGTTGATGGTTACTTATACACCATTTTCCCCACAGGCCTCTTAGAAGAGCGTGCTCTCCTGCTGGGACGCATGGGGAAACACGAACAAGCTCTCTTCATCTATGTCCACATCCTGAAGGATACGAGAATGGCTGAAGAGTACGTTGACCCTGTCATCCCACCTCACAAGGGTCTAAAAGAGGCCCCCCAGAGAGATGAGAGGTGTGAGAGGCTAAGAAAGCCACCCCTCCACCCTTCAGCAGGAGCGAGAATCACCTCGTGTGCTGGCTCCCGATTTTGCTGTCATTAGGATGCTCACGCAGGCAGCATCGATGTGCTGTCTCTAGATGTGGCTTTGTCTGACCACTTTCTCCCTTGCAGGTACTGCCACAAGCATTATGACCAAAATAAAGATGGCAACAAAGATGTAAGTAGTGACTCTGGCCCCAGGGAGCACGGGTGCATTGCACTGTCACTCTTAGCATAGCTAACCCCTCTAGTTTGGCCACAGGTGACCCTGGTATGAATTGCTAAGATAAGACAGGTCATGGGTCAATGTGCTGATTGGTTTTGCACGTGCGTGTTGAGGTAGAGGCAGGGTGACCATGATCCTGGTTTGCTTGGGATGGTTCTGGCTTACATCTGTCATCGTCTGTGTGATTATTCGTAGCACCCCTGCCCCTTTACTCTCGAAAGAATCCCGACTTGTGTAGTAAATTTATGTGGTCAGCCTGTTGAGAAGGAACATCTGATGGTTCTGGTAAGATGCACACATGTTCTCTGTCTAGATTGCACATGGATCTGTCAATGTACAAAGATGTTTTTGGTGGCCATGACTGGGGGTAGGCCTGCTACTGGAATCTAGGAGGTAGAGGCCAGAGTTGCTATTAAACAGTGCACAGCACAGACCCAGCAAAGAATTATTAGGCCCAGAATATTGAGAGCTGAGGCTGAGGAACTCTGTGGTACGGGTACCAGTAGGAGATGCAGCATCTCATCTTGGGTAATCCTCACCTGCTAATATGTGTCTCAGCCTTCAAAGCCAAAGGAAGTGCAGGATCTCTTTGAGTCATTTTGTTAACAGTGTAATGCAAAACAAATACAAGGCATTTGATTTTTTTCTCTCAGGGAGAACACAATCTTTAACATCTTCAGTTGACTGACTTTACAAAATTTTTTAAAAGGTGAAAAATGATGAGTTTTAAATGCTCCGTGACAGCTGTTCCTATAGACCAACCCTCTTGCCTTTAGGTGTGGTCACACTGGGGGTTCTGGGAGGGTTGCTGCCAGCCTGACGTGCGTGGCTTGTTGTGTATGAGACAGGTGTATCTGTCCCTGCTCCGTATGTACCTGTCCCCGCCCAGCGTTCACTGCCTGGGGCCAATCAAGCTGGAACTGCTGGAGCCACAAGCCAACCTCCAAGCCGCCCTGCAGGTCCTCGAGCTGCACCATGGCAAACTGGATACCACCAAGGTCAGGAGTTCTTCTCAGGGAGATGGAGGGCGCATTTGGACAGCATGGAATGAGAAGAGGGGCCAGAGGAGGGACTGGGGTTCGAGGGCTCTGTGACGTCAGGCATGTCCTCAGTCTCACTCGTGTCCTGCCTCACCCTATTCCCTTCTCTCTTCCCGTCCCCAGGCCATCAACCTTCTGCCAGCGAACACTCAGATTAACGATATACGCATCTTTCTGGAAAAGGTCTTGGAAGAGAATGCACAAAAGAAACGGTTCAATCAAGTGCTCAAGAACCTTCTCCATGCAGAGTTCCTGAGGGTATGAGCCTTTCAGACACGAGGGCAGGCGTGTACTTTTCAGTGTGAGACAGTTACCATGTTCCCTGTAGATAAAGGCAGAGCTTTATGCTTTTGAACTCTAGTTCAAGCTGATCGGTAACCAACTGGGCATTTAAATGCAGGTGTTTCAATTAGGGGAGTCTCTGTGGGCTGGGAAATGAGACAGTGCCGGCCCTTCCTTCTGTTCTAAATACCTGCTGGACAGTGGGACTTTCCCCCCAATCTCTCTGCTCCCAGGTCCAGGAAGAGCGGATTCTACACCAGCAGGTGAAGTGCATCATCACAGAGGAGAAGGTGTGCATGGTGTGTAAGAAGAAGATTGGGAACAGGTGAGACTCATCCACAGCTACATTGTCGTCTCTGATGTGGGTCACACTCAGGATGGATTTAAATGCCCCTATGCCCCTTAACCAAAGAGGAAAGTGCAGCTGCAGACTATCCGGGCCGCTTTTAGTTCTTGAGCCTCCAGAGGGCAGGCCGCGTTGTCTGACGCGGGTGTGGAGGGGGTTTGAGAATTTAAAGGCCTGAAATGTATGGCATGGAGCTCTTGACTCTTGCCCATAAAGCCCTTCCCCTCTGGCAGCTAAACACTGTGATGTAGCCAGGGGGTGTGTGAGAGCTGTGCGTGGACAGGAAGTCCTTCTCTTTTAAGGATACACCTCTGAAGGAAGAAAAAGGTCTTTCAACGTGCTGCCTCATGACTTGAGTAAAATCCTGAGGCAGCATCATTCTGTTTTACGGCATATACTCCAGTCAGTCCCCTTTCCTTCGAAGAAGAATGATTTGTCCTTTTTCTTATATGGCTGAAAGAATCCTTTTCTTTAGAAAGGCTCGCTGTCCTTTGTTAAAATTAGCCCAAGGGACTTCCCTGGTGGCACAGTGGATAAGACTCCGCACTCCCGAGTGCAGGGGGTCCAGGTTTGATCCCTGGTCAGGGAACTAGAGCCCACATGCATGCTGCCACTAAGAGTTCACATGCCGCAACTAAGGAGCCCACCTGCTGCAACTAAGACCTGGTGCAACCAAATAAATAAAGAAATATTTTTTAAAAAGCCCAAAACTTGTTCTGATGAGCAGTCGGCGCTCAGCCGCTGCTGAGCCAGGCTGGTGTACTGCCCCACCTGCCTATGCTTGCACATTGATGACAGTAAGAAATATCCCCATGCGCTCAAATGGCATGGACCTCATCCTCTGTTTGGATGTTTGACAGAGATGGTGGCTGCGTAAATCCAGAGATGCCAGGCTGCTCTTTGTGGTTAGGGTGGGCGGCTTCTGGAATGGCACCCGGTAAGGTGCCTTTTCCAGTAAGAAGTGGTCTTCTCTTAGAGGCAGTCCTCACTCCAAGGTCATTTTCCTTCCCTGCAGTGCATTTGCAAGATACCCCAATGGGGTGGTCGTGCACTATTTCTGCTCCAAAGAGGTCAACCCGGCTGACACCTGAGCCCAGCAAGCCGAAGACTGAGCAGCGGACAGCTCGGCTTATCCCAGAGGCGGGGAGAGCCCCGGCCTGGGGAATCGGGGGCTGCTGCCACCACCAGGAGTCTCCCCATTTGGACACTACTGGCTACCTTGTGCCGTGGAACATCTCTGAATCAATGAGACTTGTGTTCTGGCCTCGCCAGACTTTTAATAGAAAAAGCAATTAGTTACACCTTATATACCATTATGTTGCAGGCAATTCTGGAGAATTTTATACCTGCTTGGACAGGAGGAGATGGGGAAGGGCACCATCCTGTCTTTGCATTCCAATCACCCGAATAAGGAAACTGTCTCAAGTGTTTGCAACCCTGGGGTTGTTTATTCCAAGTTTTCTATTGAGATACATGCAGGACTTCACAGGAGCCCTCAGCTCGGCTGCCTGAAGGCCTGGAGTACCAGAGCTCCTCTGGCTGCAAAGGCCAAATGGCCCGTCCTCTAGGTAATGCTGGTCACTTTGTAGTCGCTGACCCTGTGTCCCCCCACCAGTCTCCCCACTCGGCTCTTTATTTTTCAGTCTCCTTCACTTTCTACTTATTTTCTTCCTTTATCTCACCCCCCACTTCTCCACCCAGCCTTTCTCTCCTATTTTCCTGACACCGGAAATAACTAGTGTTTTAAACAAGGTAAAATGAGAAGCAAGAGGAAGTCCCAGTTTCTAGGACTACATTGCTCGATTGTCAGGTGTGTTGTAAATAGATCCTCCCTGGACTGTACGCGCTATGCCTGGAAGCTTAGGAGAGCCTCATTCTCGGTCTCTCGGGGCTGAGTGTGATGGTCGCTCTAAGGGTGGGCGGCCCTGGGTATGTGACCTCTTGGCAGGTGTCCGCACAGGCTCCTGCTCCTGGTTCTTCCACCAGCCACCCAGGGCAGGTTGGTTTAGGCTTTCTGAGCAGAGTGCTTTGTGCTCTGGGCACCTTTCTCTTCCCAGGCAGTGTCATCCACCTACCTTACACCTTGGCCTGGCCATTGTTCTCCAGCTTTCTTTTGCAGGGGTTGGAGGATGGCTCTGGGATATGGTAGGTAGGTGGATCTCTGCTGCACACAGAGAACGATCAGATCAGGAACTGACACTGACGTGATGCAGGGCATGCTTGTGAGGTGCTCGGGGACAGCCGAGAGTCGGCCGAGCTGCTGGCGGCAGGAGTTCGTGACATAACTCACTGCCAGATCCGCTGAGCACTTGTTTGTGTTCGGGGGAGACCCTGCCTCCCACGGGGCTCTAGAGCCCACAGGAGGGGTGCCTAGCACTGCAGGCTGAGGACACAGGGACAGCGGCCCTGCATCCTGTCCTCCTGGGGATTTTGTAGATGCACTGTCTTGTTACCCCAGTGTTTCTAACAGTAATGAGGGTATGTGACAACACCCGATACTGACACTGTTCTAGTGGCCTGTCCTTGACATGAGATCCTTTCCAAACCCCAGCACCGTGCTATCTGGGGCCTGTGTTGTAGCCTGACTTGCTGGTGTAGATGAGGCTCCTCCCAGGCACGCTCTCTGCGGAGGGTCTGAAGGGATGGCATGAGGGCCGTCAGCATCGTTCACAGAGGCAGGGCACTCTGCTCAGGTTTGGGAGGCCAAGCAGCGCTTCACAAGATCTGTGTCCCACTGGCCACGCCCCGGCTAAGATGCATTGCTGCCCGGGACCAAGTTTCCTCTGGGAGCAGCCGCAGAAACTGGCCCCGCCCCATGCACCCTGCTTTCCCCGCCTGCGGTGTGTGTATCTCCCCACCTGTGTGGCACACGTGTTTGAAGCAGTAGAATGAAGAATGTGTGTTTCCTTCCCTTCTGGAATACATAAACGACCCAGTTTTCCTAACTCCATTCTCCTTCCCTGGACTCTCTGCCCTCCGTGGAGGTGTGGAGAAGGCTGGAGATGAAAGCTCTGTAGTGAGGACGATGAAGATCTCTCATAATAAACATCATGAAGTATGAAACCGAGCCTGTCTGGGTCTCTTTTTCCCCCTTTCCTGTGGGATTTGATGAAAATAACAATGAGACATTAATAATGGAGAAGACTAATCCAATCAGTGACTGAGAAAAAAATTCAGTATAACACTGCTGTCTTGATGTGTGCCATCCAGTACAGCTAGTGTGTAGCTGATATTGACAGCACAGATACAGAACATTTCCAGCATCACAGAGTGCTAGTAGACACTGCAATTCTAGCTGATCCAAACCACTTGCCCTTCGCTTCATGTATTACGGCCTTGTGCTTCTTCCTGCAGCTCATAATGACTGGGACAGGCAGGAAAGATGTTGAATTGGTGGGATTAAGGGACCTAGGGATGTTTGAGAAGTGGAGAAGTGTTGGTCCACTTTGGCCAGCTCCTAAAAGGCAATCTGGTCCTTCTGTGTCCCTCTCCGGAGCCATCTCTGGGCATCCTGAGTTTTCCCTGGTGATGAGATAACGTCTGGGACTAAGAGGTATGACTTTCTTGAGGCATGGGGCCGATGACTTCCAGGAGAGAGTGTGGTACAGCCCAGAAAGCACTCTAATTAGTCAGGGGTCCTGGATGCCAGACCTGGCTCTGCCCCCAGCTAGCTCCGTGCCCCTCCCTCAGGCTCCCCTGCTGTGGCTCCAGGGGCCTCCACATTGTGCATACAGGTCACTAAGAGGCTGGACCTCTGGCATTTCTGAGACCCCAGCACAGGTCTTGGCCTCATGCTCCAAATTAAGCAGAAACACGCCCTCCCCCTTGGGACCTTGCCAACAGCAGTTCTGGGAATTTCTGGTCTGAATTTGCTTGCAGAGTTCATTTCAGAGTTGAATCACCTCATTTTGGAATGTCATCTTTTCAGTCTCCCAACTCGGGCACTGGGGAGGAGAGTGGAGATGACTGGGTCTTGGTTGAGGGAAAGAAATGTATCTCCCAACAGCTCACTGCCCTAGAGATCCTTTCTTCCAGAAACTGTGCCTGTCTTGGCCACCTAGGTGGCTGCGGTCTGCAGAAAAGGGAGCATCACACACCACCTGCAGCCTAAGGCTCATGATGGTCAAAGGGGACCCTCTAAAGCCTTTATCTCTAGTAGCTTAAGGACAGGCAGGCTGGTTTTTACCTGCCCTTATTGATACCACCTGACCATATCCCTACTTCTGTTCCTGGACCATCCAGGTATTTCCACAGATTCAGGAAGGGGTCCTGGTTAGAAGCCACAGCGGGGAATCACGAGTCTGAATTTCTTCAGGATACAGTTGGGCCCTCCTCACCTTTGGACCAGGGCCTAGTGCAGTGTCTGGCACACAGCAGCCTCTCAGTGTTTGGGGAACAAATGAGAGAGGCCCTGAGGGATTAGAAACACCTTTGAGTCCAGATGAAACACTGTGGGAACCAGAGATTTCCATGTTTCTGCTTAAGAGCTGTGGGGAAGGTGGGACTTGAAAGGTGTTAGAGTCTCTTCTGATAGCTGGGGGAAACCTAGGCCCCTGATGCAGCACTTTCTGGCTCTGCTGTTCCCTGGACCACCTGTGTCTGCATCATCTAAAAGGCTTGTTGGAAGTACAAACACCTGGGTTCTAGCCACACCCTCTAAATCAAATCGTCTGGGGAGTAAGGCGCAGGCATCTATTTTCTATAAGCAGCCCCATGATAACGAGAGGCTAGGTTTGGGAACCAGAGTGCCAGTTCCTCATCCTCTTTGAGAGGGTCTAAAGTCCCTTCTGCTAGAGGACACTGGGCTCCAGTCACTTCCTGGAGCTCGTCAAACCCCACCTCCAGTCCCAGCTGTGAGTCCTCAGCAGAGCAGCCTGCTCCACTCTCCGCACTCCAGCTACCTGTCAGACCTGAGCCAGCAGCCAGTGTAGCCAGAGGAGCGCAGGCAGAGCTTGCTGCCGGGAGCCAGGCTGCCCGGCCATGCTCTGGGTGCTCTGGCCCAGGTGGCTAACAGGCAAGGGGCTGCCCCTCGTGGGTGCGGTGTTGCTGCAGAACAGACAGAAGAGGGAACTTCAGTGGAAGCAGTGGCGGGTAAAGTACCTGATCTCCCCTGGGGGGTGTGGACAGGAGGAGTCCTGGGCGCACAGGGCCCTGTGGAGACTGGGGCCAGCCCTGGGAATGCATTTTGATCTGGGCCAGGACTGATTTGCTCCAGATTACCTGGTAGAGGTTAGAGAGCTTGGCCAAATAATAATCTTGAAGTTAATCACCCCCGGTTAGGAAATGGAAGCCATGTGACACTTGCAGCTGATTGGCTTTTGCCCGGTATGCCGTAGCCTGGCTGTAGAATGGGGGTTGGGGGTTGAGGGAGTGGGGGGAATGAGGCACTTGCTGGGATCTGGAGGAGATAGTCTCAGTCCCAGGAGGCTGCAGTCTACTGTTATCTCTCCTGAGCCCAAGCTGCCGTCTCCTTAGCGACTCATCAGACCAGTACCAGCTGGGTGACTCTTGGTTTCCCTTTACTTGCCCGCACCCTCTTGGGCCGACTTCTAGCCTTTGTCAGGAGCTAGTGGGTGGGGTCCATCACAGTTTTCTCTTTTGATACTTAATCTTCTTAAGCACATCACTCCAGCTCTCACTTTGACTCTCAAGCTACAGCCCCAGCACTGTAGTCAGGGGGGCTGCACGTTCGTGGTGCATAATAAACATAATTAGTAAAAATGGCTACATGTATTAAGCACTTATGCCAGGCAGTTTGTATGACTTCTCATTTAAAACTCGCTACAACCCTGTGAGATTATCATCATAATCCCCACTTTATAGACAGAGAAACTAAAGCACAGGGAAATCAAGTCTCTTGCCCAAGGCCATTTAGCTAGTCCAAAGTGCAGCTTAGATTTGATCCCAGCCTGACTGATTCCAAGGTCAGGTTCATCACCAGCACACTCAGCTCCCAGCGCTTGCTCTGTCGAGGCCTCCTGGGTCCCTGGCACAGTGACGTCAGTGACCCTGGGCCAGGATGTCGCTCTGCGATGGGACAAGGGAAGCCCTGGGTGGGCACCATGGCAGGGAGGTCAGGCCTCACACCCGGCTTCCTGGAACTGAGTCCCCGGAGTTCTGTCCTTTCAGCGGGAGACCCACCCATACTATGACCTCCAGGTGAAGGTGCTGAGGGCCAGAAATATCCAGGGCGCAGACCTGTGTGAGTGACCCCCAATTTCATGCTTTCTTCCTTCCTCCCCCTGCGGCCTCACCAGAGCTCAGCAGGGGCTGGTCTGAAGCGTGCATGTGTGTTTAGAGTGGAGCGGATGGAGGGCTCTCTGGTGAGGGAGCCCGGGCCACAGCCCGGGGCAGGCTGCGGGAGCTGGAGGGGAAGGCAGTGTGCAGACCACCACCTCCTCCCTGAGGCTGGCTTGTGGAGGTTGCCAGCCTGGGTGAGTGTGTGAGGCCTGCTGCTGCCACAAGTTACCGTCTGCTCTCTAGGGGTTTCCACACCAGTGCTCATACTGGGCGGGAGCTTGCTTCCTGAATCAGGCCTTTTCTGGGAATTACTCAGTGGTCTGCGCTGTCACATGACCTTTTGAATTGGCTGCAGCAGGATTTCCATTCAGTTGAATGGGAGGTGTAACTGGTGGAGACAGAGTCAAGGACATGGGCTCTCCCACATCTCCCCGCCCCACCCTGCTATGTGGGCAGCCTCCTCTCCCTCCTCTGCCCCTTCCTGTCCAGCCCCAGTCTCCTCCAGGCAGCCTTTCCAGCCATAAGAGCTAGAGGCTGAGGAACCCTCCCCATCCCACCTACAGTGTCCAAAGCCGACCGCTATGTGCAGCTCTGGCTGCACACAGCGTCCCCCAGCCCCACCCAGACAAGGGTGGTAGCCAACTGCCGTGACCCCGAATGGAACGAAACCTTCCACTACCGGGTCCACGGCGCCGTGAAGGTGAGGGTCAGCGAGGGGCTGGGGCTGCGGAGGGAGAGGGCTCCTCCCAGGTGCCTGCCCTCCGCCCTGCCTCAGGCCCCCCTGCCTCCTGCCCTGCCCCCAGAACGTCCTGGAGCTCACCCTCTATGACAAGGACGTCCTGGACAGTGACCAGCTCTCCCTGTTGCTGTTTGACCTGAGGAGCCTCAAGCCCCACCAACCGCACAGACACACCTGCCCACTCAGCCACCAGGTGAGTGGCTCCACCTGCGCCAGCAACGAGCCCAGTCCTGGGAGAAGAGGCCCTAGCACAGGGGGCTCCCGATCAGCACAGGCCCAACCTCGAAGACAGACCCTCCTCCACCCTGCAGCAATGACCCCACAAAGCTTTCCCACAAGCACTCTTTTCCTGAGGGAAGCCAACACGTGGGCTCCTTGAAGGCAGGGGCTTTGTGTGTCTCGGTCACTGCTGAATCCTCAGTGTCTAGAACAGCGCCTGTCCACAGCCTTGAACAGGTGGAGCTCCTAGTGGCGATGTCGCTACCCTGTCCTGTGTCCACGAGCAGCCACAACATCAGTCTGGCCTTCTAGTCGCTGGAGCTGAGTAGAACTGGGGGTGGGAGGGGAAGGTCCTGAGGCTCTGGGACCTCTTTGAAAACTGGTGCTCCCTTGCTCCCTCCATGTAGGATTCACAAGAGCTGCAGGTAGAATTTGTTTTGGAGGACAGGTGAGTCCAGGTGGAGCCTGTACCCTCCCATTTACTCTGAGACCTACCCAAAGCTCCCAGCTGTCAGTCACCAGGTGCTGCGTTGGCCTGGCCTGAGAGGGGATGTCCTGACCTTGATGCCCACCCCAACCCCCAGACCTGCCGTGATCCCCAGGCTCTTCCAGCTGCTTTGGTTACATTATTATAGTAATAGCCATCTTGAGGGATTCAGGCATCCCATGAGCCCCTCATCCTTTGTAGCCAGGTGCCGGCGTCTGAAGTCATCAACAATGGGGTCCTGGTGGTGAGTAGGGGTGGCCAGCTTGGGGCCGCCCAGGGCTGAGGGATGGGGGATTGGGGAGTCCACGACTGAGCCCATCATGCCCACTTGCCTGAAGGACACTCAACCTCTCCTCAGAGGGGAGATGTGCTGGGAGGTACCTCCAGGGACAAGGGGGCACCTTGCCTCCCACCTGATGGAATAGCCCAGAAGCCAGGCTTTCCACCTGTGCACAGCACACTGCTCACCTGGCTTCTGAGTCCGCCAAGCAGCCACATCAGGGCCCCTCATCTCCTCCGCCTTTCTCACCAGGGACCACTTCCTCTGAGTCCTGGGAGGGAAGACAGAAGACCCCCCTGCTTCTAAGGCACAGGCCCTGGGAAGGATGTTAACTCGACCCTGCCCCAGATACCCTTCCCTCCCTCCATCCTGGTTCAGGCCCTGTGCAGGGAGGGCCCTGTAGACTGTCTGGCTCCCACAGGCCTCTGCTTTCCTCAGGCTCAGCCCTATCTGAGAATCCAGGGCACCCTCAGGGGAGATGGGACAGCCCCACATTAAGAGTATGGTGAGTCTGGTCAGTGGCCTTGGGTCTTGCCTTCTCTCCTGGGGGATTGGGGGCTGCTGGTTTCAAGAAGATGGGTCTGGGGCAGAAAGTCCTTAATTTTTCACTGCTGAAAGCTGACCAAGGATGACATGGATTGCCTCCAGAAGCAGTAAATTTCTGTCCCTGGAAGTATTCAAGCACAGAGGCTGTATCGGTTCAACTACTGCTGTACAAAAGACACCCACAAAATCTCAGTGGCAGACACATCTGGTGGTCAGCTGGGGCATGGCTGATCTAGGCTGGGCTTGGTGGAGTGACCTGGCTCTGCTCCCATGTCCCTCATCCACATCCTGTGACCAGCGGACAAGCCTGGGCGTGTTCTTAAGACACTGGCAGAGGTGCAAGGGCGCATGGCCGGATGAGCAAGTGCTTTTCGAGCCTTTGGTCACATCACAGCCCTCACTAACATTTTGTTAGCCAAAACAAGCACAAGGCTGACTCTAAGTTGGAGGGCAAGGAATATAGCCAACCTCTTTAGTGAGAGAAACCAAGGCCACATGGCAAACAGTGAGAACTCCAGAAGTGAAGAACTGGGGCCATGGCAGTCTGCCGCAGGGGACAGCCACTCGGGAGGGGTTCCAGCTTTGGGAGGGGAGCGGAGGCTGCATGACAGCTAAGGTCCTCTCCGACACTGGGAGTCTGAGCCTACGGGCTGAGTTGTGCCCAGGTAACATGGCGCACTTACTATGAGTCAGGCACTGGCCTAAGCATTTTACAGTGTTTTAGCTTTTAATCCTCATAACAACCTCATAATGTAGGTACAGTCATCAGTCATTATCCTCCTTTAATTCACGAGACTGAGGCTCAGAGAAGAAACTTTGTTAAGGTCACACAGCCAGTAAGCGGTAGAGCCAGGCCCAGGCCCAGGTCTGTGACACCCGGGGCCCATCTGCTCTCCCCACCACAACTTCTGTTCTTTCTGCCTGTGAACAGCCCTTATCAATCTCAGTCTGTAAACCGTGATATGAGAGAAGGATCACTTTCCTTATTTTCTCTAATTCCCTCCCACCCCTGGTCATGTCAAGTCCCCAGGTCTCATTTAGTGTTAAGGAGGGCATGTAGGGACGGGTATTCCATTTGGACGTCGGTTCCTGAGGCGTTAGGGGCTCTTTCGTGGGTCTGTCTGGGGTCCCCTCTTCCTGGGTGTCATGTATAGCCATTTCTCTCTGGGGTCTTGCCTGCTCTCCAGAAAGCTGCAGGAACAGGGCGGGCCCCGCTGCCCCTGGGCCCACAGACCTCTCTCTGCCTCCCCCCAGCTGGCCTCACCAGGACGGGGCTGGCTCTCCTCCGCTTCCCCAAGCCTACCCTCTCTGTGCCACAAACCCACTTCTTCCTTTTACACCCCCTGCAAACCCTCTATGTTCTCCCAAGGGCTTATGCTTTGGAAACAACGTGCAGCCTGTTTGCTTTCTCTCTGGCCACAAACCTCCCCCAAGGCAATGAGCACAGGCCTTGAATGGAGCAAAAGAGGGGCAACTACCAGCTGAAAACTGGTAATTAATGTAATAATTAATATCTGATCATTATAATATGGTAGTTATAGAATTATATTTTATATGCTTAATATAATAATCTCAAAATCCTCAGCCCCATAAGCTCCGGACAGGGGCCCTTCCCCGAGCGCTCTATGCCGTCCCCATCCCAGGCTCCCAGTGTTCCGATCAGAGCAGGTTAGAGGACCCCGAGTGTCCTTCATGATGTCTGCAGGGCCCATTGCCAGAGAGTGAGCAGGGTGATGAACTGGCACTTCCAAGGGGAAGGAAAGGGGAGTTGCTGCTCAGCGCGCTACCGTCCCGGGCCACACACACCCCACTCTCACCCCCTCACCTGGCACTCACCTAGGCCCTCTGCTCCCAGGCTCCAGGCAGATTCGGCTGGCAGTGCCCGGGGCCTACAAGAAGCCCCAGCTCTTGCCCCTGCGGCCTCCCCTGGAGGCAGGCCTCCCAGACACGGTTTACCTCCCACGTGAACCCAGTGCTCAGTTCCAGGCCGAAGGTGGAGCTGGGAGAGAAGCTCACGGTCCTGCAGGTGAGTGACGGAGCCTGGGAAGGGGCGGACGACAGAATCCATCCAGCCTGGACGAGGCCCCTTTTCCTGGGTGTTTTCTTCTCTGCAGAGCGGCCCAAGTGCTGAGCTGGAGGCCCAGACCAGCAAGCTGGACGAGGGGGGCATCCTGCTCTCCTCTCTGGCCCTAGGTCGGGAGAAGCATCATGTCGTGGCCCTGGGGGAGGTAAGGCTGTGTCTGGGTGCCTGAGGGGCCCATGCCTGCTCTGTGACCCCCACAAAAGGTCTGGGGGAGGATGCCTGCGAGGGGGTCAAGATCAGGCCAGCCATGGTGTCCACACCTGGGCCAGAATTACCAGAGCAACCGGGGCTGCAAATGCGAGTCCCTCTCAGTGCGTTCAGGGATGGGCTGTTGTCTCTTCCAGGGCCAGGAGGTGGCTATGAGTGTGAAGGCAGAAGTGAGGTGAGCGGCATGGAGACTCTTCTGCCTACGGCTCAGTGGGCGTTGGGGGTGACTGGGTCCCGTGGCATCTTTCTGGGAGGTTCCACGGGGTGTGCGTCTGTCTGCTCCCGTGAAAATGGGTTTGGCCGGAGGCTCTCCTCCACTGAACAGTCACCCAGTACCCCACCCCCACCCCCTCTGAGGCAGCTCTGGGGACCTTGACCTGCGTCTTGGCTTTGACCTCTGTGATGGGGAATAGGACTTTCTGGATAAGAGGAAGCACGTTGTGTCCAAGGCCCTACAGCAGGTGCTGGGATTGAGCCAGGCTCCTGACAGTAACCAGGTATGGAATGGAGGAGCCAGACACCAGAGTTGCTGGGACCAAATCCAACCTCTTCCTTGAGAGGACTGTGTGTCTAAGAGGTGACAGGAAGCATTGAGGAAGTGTGGGGACCAGAGGAAGAAGGGGGCAGGCCCGTTTGCCTGAGCTGACGGGCACAATCGGGAGAGTCATGACCCCATATGAACGAGGGCTGAACGGCCCCAGCCAAGGGAGGTGTATTAGTCTGCTCAGGCTGCCATAACAGAACGCCACAGACTGGGTGGCTCAAACAACAGACATTTATTTTCTCACGTGGAGGCTGCAAGTTCAAGATCAAGGTGCCGTCAGTGTTGGTATCTGACGAGGCCTCTTCCTGACTTGTAGACGGCCACCTTCCTGCTGTGTCCTCACACGGCCTTTCCTCTGTGCACATGCAGGGGTTTGTGGGAAGCTCTCTCTCTCTTCCTCTTCTTACAAGGACACCAGTTCTATGGGATTAAGGCCCCACCCTTATGACCTCACATGACCTATATTACCTGTGCATAGGCCCTTTCTCCAAAGAGAGTCACATGGGGGCTCCCACATATGAATTTGGGGAGGACACAATTCAGTCCATAACAGGACAAAGAGATTTGGAAGTGGAGGCAGGAGGAAAGGCAGTGCTGAGGGGGAGACCTGTGGTAAATCAGGGACAGGCTGGTGGCTTCCTTTTGGCTGCAAATGTACAAGGAGACATAGCCTGTGCCCAGTGCTGACAAGCTGAGCAAGCCTACCGCTCATCTGGTAATGCCTGCTCTGTGCCCCATCTCCGATCTGTGGGTGGAGGGTAGAGAGGGCACAGACCTGCCTTCAGGGAGCTCTGTCTCCTTCAGAGCTCTGGAGGGACAGTGGTCTTGTGGG
The DNA here is from genome assembly GCF_026419965.1 of Kogia breviceps. Classification (NCBI taxonomy): domain Eukaryota; kingdom Metazoa; phylum Chordata; class Mammalia; order Artiodactyla; family Physeteridae; genus Kogia; species Kogia breviceps. The sequence goes on along the minus strand of NC_081312.1, from coordinate 86,034,590 downwards.
GCAATGTCCAGGGAGCATTTTTTTCAAGACAGGGGAAGAAAGGAAGGACAGGGAAAGGAACTGGAAGTCTGGGGTGGAATGAACCAAACCTTCGTAGCAAAGCTGAGCAGCCCAAAAGCTTCTAGTCTGATCCCACCAGGCACCTCTGATCCTGAAGAGATATCTGGGGACCTCTCGTACCTGGGGCAGGTCAGGCTGCCTGCTGGTCTTTGTCACTTCAGTTCTGTGGTTCTCGGCTGGGAGCAATCTCATCCCCCCACCTGCCTAGGGGACATTTGTCACTGTCTAGAGACATTGCCACAACTAGGGGAGGGGAGAGGGATGCTACTGGCATCTGCCGGGTGAAGGCCAGGAATGCTGCCAAACATCCTATAACACACAGGATAGTTCCTCACAGTAAAGAATTATCTGGTCCAAAATTACCAACAGTGCCAAGGTTGAGAAACCCTGCTTTAGCTGTTTTGAGTGAATCCAATATACCTCCCAGGTACATACTTTCCTGGTATAGTGTTAACAGCCATCTCTGAGGTTATACTGCTTCAGTCTGACAGTCCATTACTCACTGATGGTATGATTGTGGGCACATTATCTAACCTTCCTGTACCTCAGTTTCCTCACCTGTAAAGTGGGGATGCCATTGGGTTTCTTTGAAGACTGAAAGAGATAATACAAGTTGGGCTCTTAGACCAATATCTGATATGTTATGCAATAATATATGAACAGTAATGGGGGTAGATGTTATCATGATCATTATTGTGCCCAGGTGCCCGTGGTGGCCGTGCTGGGTTCAGGAGGTGGAACCCGAGCCATGTCTTCCCTCCACAGCAGCCTGGCTGGGCTACAGGAGCTCGGCGTCCTGTGACCTATCTGAGTAGAGTCTCTGGGTCCACCTGGTAAGTGAGGTAGGGGCAGCGCAAAAAAAAAAAGGAGAGCCCTGAAGAGGCAGAGGTATGACCTGGTGATCTGGTGGGGAGGGACGGGGATCCAAAGGGGTCAGGAAGAGCAGGAAGGGACTGAGTCCCCAGGGCCCTCTGAGTGGGTGGTGCAGGCCAGTGGGTGCAAGGGATGGGGGAGGAGGGGTGACTCAGAGACACCTGTATCCCGCTCTCCCCTTACTGTGCTCCCACGCTCCTAATTCCCTCCATGCCCAGGTGCATCTCCACACTCTACAAGGACCCAGCCTGGTCCCAGGTGGCCTAGCAGGGCCCTACTGAGCGCGCCCAGGCTCGGGTCTGCAGCAGTAAGATGAGGGCAATGTCCATGGAACACCTGCAGTAAGTACTATGCCCAGGAACTGTGGATCCGGGAAAGCAGTGGCCACAGCCCTTTCCTCATCGACCTCTGGGGGCTTCTCATTGAATATTTCCTATACTAGGAGGTAAGAGAAGAGCAGGTAATAGATGAACATGGCTCCTGTCCACCCTGCCCCACCAGCACTTAGTTCTGCCTTACCCACTAGGCTAAGATCTGAGATTTGCAAAGGTATCCTTTAAGTCTGAGCTCCCTGGGGGCAAGGGGTGGGATCTCTGGGTGGGTTGACACGCTTCATCTCACCTTGGCTCTAACCCCTGGGAGGGAGAGGCTGGTCTGCTGTTCTCAGGTCTGTCTGCATATTAGAATCACCTGCACAGCTTTCCAAAAACACCATGCCTAGGTCTCACTTCCAGAGATACTGGTTTTGGTTGGTGAGGAGTCGAACCCTAGTACAAGTGTGCTTTGAAAGTGTCCCAAATGATTCCAACCTCCTGCTGAGGCAGAATGCCACTCCAGCCCGACGGCCAAGCAGGCATGATTCACGCCACCTGGTGGCTTCTCCTAGAACTGCAGGCCCAGCATGCATCGGGAGATGAGATTAGAGCTGAGAGAGGTTCTCAGCCCTGGGGGCCTGCGGGGCCTGGCCCACTGGTGTGTGCCTATCTGTTATGAATGTGATGTCTAAGAAAAGAATACATGTGTTCTAGTGATTTACTTTTTCAAAGAAAGTAGATTGGATTTTCAGTTATTCCTTTAAAACTGTCACTTGACTCCCTTGGGTGCTGATAGGCTTTCTTGAATGGGAAGGAAGGGGGTCCAAAGTCCCTGGAATTGCACGAACCCCATGTGGCCTCACCTCTGCTGCAGCCCAAAGCCTGTCCCTTAGAGAGCTGTCTCTAGAGCCCTGGCCTTAGCAACCAAAGTCTCGTGGGCACGCTACACCTGCAGGGTGCCGAGCCTCAGGCCGTGCGGGTGGGGAAAGGGAACTCCCCAAAGGCCAAGTGGCCTCCGTTCTTTCCTGACCAGGAAAATCCTTCCAAGCTGTCTGACCAGCAGGAAGCGATCAGCCAGGACCTGAACCCTTACCCCATCTACGCCAGTGTCAATGTCCGCAGCAACATCAGTGGGGAAGACTTTGCAGGTGCCCGGGTGCGGGGACCTAGGAAGCAGGTGGGAGCAATGGTCGGTGTGAGGATGTAGAGGCCAGGGCTGTCAGGGCACAGGTGGGAGCCTTGGAGCACAGTGGGCTTGCTGCCTCCTGCTCTTGACAAGGCAAAGATTCCTGCTCAGGCACAAGGGCTCAGGGGAAGCGTGGGGCCCTGGTGGGAAGCCCCTGGTGACATTCCGTTCTCTTTGCACCCCCAGAGTGGTGCGAGTTCACCTCCCATGAGGTCGGCTTACCCAAGTATGGCGCTTATGTTCCCACTGAGCTCTTTAGCTCAGAGTTCTTCATGGGGCAACTGTTGCAGCTCCGCCCCAAGCCCCAGATTTGCTACCTGCAGGGTGAGTCTAGGCCAGAGGGCTGGGGACATGGGGACAGGGCAGGCGCCGGGCCCTGAGTTGGTGGTGCCGGTGGAGGACTTGTGAGGGACGGGGGCTTTGCCTTTCTCCTTAGGTATATGGGGCAGCGCCTTTGTAGCCAACCTGGATGAGATCTTCCTGAAGACTGCCGGCTCGGGCCTTGGCTACCTACAGAGGTGCACAGGCAGTGTAAACATCACAGGTGAGGGCAGAGAGCCTGCTCCCCCAAACCTCCCCTCCCCCCCACCCCCACCAGCCCCCGCAATACCTCTTTTCAGCAACAGGGCCCTGGCAGAGGCATGAGGAATGAGGGAGGGGGCAGTGAAGGACTTGGACGTCCTATTCGGTTCAGAGAAATATTGAGAAAATGACTTCTAGCTTAGGGTCTCTGGATGCCCAGAGGTCTACAGAGAGACTAAGGGGTGGGGAGCCCATGTCAGAAAACCTAGTGGGAGTTGTGAGTGTTCCGTGATAAACCTGTGCCTTTAATTCTCCGCTTGGGCTCCCATTAGATCAACTCAGCCCAGGGCCACTGGGTATCTGGTTGACACCCTGTCCCCCCACCTCAGAGCTCCCCTTCAGCCTGCTCCTTAAATGACCCATGAGCTCCCTGCTGCGTAGAATACCTTTCCCATTTTTCTTCCCTGGATAACTTTTGCTCAGTTCTTAAAGTTCAGCTCAGACATCATTTTGTCAGGGTGAGTCTCTGTTCCAGTCCATCCCTCCAGGCTAATCGAGGGTCTGACCACCAAGGTTCCCTAGAACCGTAGGCACATCCCATGTTGTCCTTACCTTGGGACACTGTCACCATTTATTACCTCTTTAGATTCTCCCCTAAGTAGGCCGTGAGCCCTGGAGGGCCGGGGCCGGGCCCTGTTCACCTCTGCATCCCTGAGCCCAGCACAGTGGCCACCACAGCACATGGTAACTGTGCAGTGGGTGTTTAATGGGTGAAATTCTGATTGGAAGTTGTATACGCAACTTTAAGGGTAGGTGATGTTGTTTACTACATGCAATGTCAACTTTCAACTTTTTAATACGTGCATGTCAACTTTCAAAACGTGGGGAACATGAAAGAAAAAGTCATTTAAAAGGGGTTCGGGGAAGCAGTGGTCAGACACCCGGGAGGCGGGATGGGGAAGGAGGAGAGACGTGGGGAGGAGACAGAGGGGCTCCCCTGAGATGTGAGGACCGCTGGACAAAGGAGGGCTTCTCATGGTATTTCACCCTCCCACCCCCACCTAGACGACCGCCAGAAGCTCCAGCTGCACGACCCAGCAAGGCTGCAAACCAGGCTCTTCACCCCCCAAGGGCCTTTCTCCCAGGCTGTGCTGGACATATTCACCTACTGCTTTACCTCAGCCCAGAACTCGAACTTCAGCCAGGGCCTCTGCCTGCACAAGGATTATGTGTCTGGAGGGAGTTTTTGGCCTGGAAAGGTGGGTGCTGCTCTGGGCGGGGTCCCACCTGTTGCCTGTGCCTCTGGCTCCCTGGGGCCAGTGCTGCCTTTTGACCTGGGGGCTGGGGGGGCTCCTGCTGCCCAGGAGCTAGTGGGGGAAGGACTGTGATGACTGTGCTGGAAGGCAAGCCGGGGGCTGTGGTGGGAGACCCCGTGACTGTAGGAAGAGGAGAGCTCTCAACAGAGGGGCATTCCCAGTGCGAAGAGAAGAGGGCTGCTGCAAAGAGCAAGCATTTGTCTTTGTGCAGATTCGCACCTGGATGCCTTCCCCAACCAGCTCACTCCCATGTGGGACTGTCTGTACCTGGTGGATGTAGGCTTTGCCACCAACTCTCCGTTCCCGCTGAGCCTGCAGCCGCAGAGAGCCGTGGACCTCATTCTGTCCTTTGACTACTCCCTGGATGCCCCTTTTGAGGTACAGTGCAGGGTGGGGGGGTCCTTGCTAAGGCAGCCTGGCTGGGTGTTGGGGGATCGCCCTTTGAGAAGGGCCTGGGTGCTGAGCTGTGGGCAGGCACCTTGTGAACACCACTAGCAGCATTGGTCTCCCCAGCTGGAAGAGGAGGACTGCTGAGGTGATGGAGGAGAGTGGGGTTCAGGAGAGGAGGCCAGAGGGAGTCCTCAGGAGCCTTTATCCCAGTGAAGAGAAGACCCCTGTTCTGGACCCTGCTGTTCCTGATAGGATTCCTTGCTCCTATCTGGGCCTGGGTTCAGGTTTGCTGTCCCTTTGTTGCTATGGTAACAACAGAGCCATCAGGGTCCCTCCAGGGAGTCTCTATCAGCAGCTCCCTCGAGGCTTGTGGGGTGATGGACAGGTTGCACACTCGGATGCGGGTTCTCTTCTTGCTGCCTGTAGTCACTCGGCTGCTGGGAGACAGGGCTGGCGTTGAAGCCTGGGCCAGCGTGAGTCCAGGGCGCCTCAGGCAGGGCCGGAAGCTCACAGGGCTGGGTGTCTGCCCAGGTCTTACAGATGACAAGGAAGTACTGCCTGGACCGAGGCATCTCCTTCCCCAGCACTGAGGTGTCCCCTGAGGACTTGAAGACCCCCGTGAATGCTACCTGTTTGCCAAGGCCAAGGACCTGCGCTCACCCATCGTGCTGCACTTCCCCCTGGTCAACCGTACCTTCCGCACACATCTGGCCCCAGGTGAGGGGAAAGTCTGGGTCTGGCCCACGGAGCCCCGGGGTGATGATGGGGTGCTGGACCCAGGACAGTGTACCTCCTGGAGGCCCCGAGCTGGCCAGTGCTTCCTGGACTCAGCATGCACACTAGCCCGGCTCCTCCCGGTGGGTGAGAGAGCTGAGTTGTGGCCCCAAGCAGAGCCCACAGACCAGCCAGATGCTCTAGGGAAGGGGGGCTTCTGGACTGGCAGCTCCTAGCCACAGAGTGCCCGAGCCCGGCCTCTCTCCCCGTCCCACTGCAGGTGTGGAACGACAAACAGATGAGGAGAAAGCCTGTGGGGACTTTGTCATCAATGGGCCAGACACCCCCTATGGCATGATGAACTTCACCTACGAGCCCCTGGAGTTTGAGCGGCTGGTGACCCTGAGTCGATACAGTGTTCTGAACAACGTGGAGACTGTGCGGTAGGCCCTCCGGCTGGCTCTGGGCCAGCGACAGGCTGGGGACAGGGCCGGAGGCTGACCCGGGCTGGAGTTGGGGGACTGGGACAGAGAAGGGACTGTGGGCTCCGGACCAAGGCTTGGTAGAGGGAGGGGTGGTGGACCCTGTAGGATGATATCCCCTCCTGGCTGGGCTCCAGCTGGTGGGCACCCCTGCTAATTACTCATCTTTGCTGTTTAAACTTGGGTCACATTCTCTTATCAGGGGTACAGCTGCCACCTAGTGCAAATAGTCTCACCCTTCCCAGAAGCTAAATGGGTGTGTCTAGAGGGCGTAACCATTTATCAGGGGCGGAGTGAACCTGCGCGCATGCGTGTGCGTGTGCGTGCTGCGTATGTGCGTGCGTGCATGCGTGCGAGGGTGTAGTGTTCGTAGTGGGGGCCTGTCAGCTGCCAGGGAGGGGCAGAGGTAGAGGAAGCGTGGCTGGGAACTCAGAGGCCCGGGTTCCTGTCTTTTTCACAGATGTACCCCTGCGATCTGGGGGATCTGTTTATCATTTCTTCTGACGCACCTGGGACCTTCCAAATACCTGGAGCCTCTCCAGCATGGGCAGATTTTAGGTGTGTGGGAAGGAGATCCACCCTGACTGGGCTTAGTGTGGAGGTCTTCAGGCCCTCTCCTTCTGGCTAGGGCCTCTGCGGCCTCTTCTCACCCACACCCCACCCAGCGCTGAGCCGCCCGGGGGCCCTTCAGTGGCCCGGCTGCCATACTCACTACTGACTCACACTTCTCTGCCAGGAGTGCTGTCTTTGACTACAGCCCGTCTCTCTCGCTCTCTCACTCTCTCGCTCTCTCGCTCTAGTGCTGTCTTTGACTACAGCCCGTCTCTCTCGCTCTCTCATTCTCTCGCTCTCTCGCTCTCTCGCTCTCTCTCATGCTCTCATGCTCTCCAGGGCCAAAGTTCACAATTCCTCTTCTAATCAGGGAACTTATGTGACAAAGCCTCACCCATCCTGACTCTGGGGTGTCTAGATCCCAGCCTGGCCTGTGCCCCCAGGCCTCCAGCTGGACATGAACCGGGTGGGGGTGGGTTCTGAGGGAGCTGGGCTTCAAAAGGGCCAGAGCTTTTGGCTGGCATGGGGTCGGGGTAGCTTGGTTCTCTCATGCCTGCTCACTGGGGACAATTGCTCTTGAGATAGGCTATCTGGTTAGCTGGTGTTTACACATCTTTTATGAGTCTTTATCCTTTGACCTGCTGCCTTCCTTTTGGGTTTATCTTTCTTTTTGTTGGAGTGCAAAATTGAATAGTTCTATAGTGGAGGGTCTGTGGAATGTAAACCTTCTGAGTCCTGACATGTCTGGAATTGTCTTTTCTTGCCCTGACTTATAATAGTCTGGATTAGGGTAGAGTTCTTGGTTCAGGCTTACATCTACTCAGATTTTAATGCCTCTTTGCATTGCATATTGCCAATGGGCACCCTGATGTCAGCTGAATTCTTATCCCATTGTAGGTAATTTATCTTTACTTAATTTTTAGGGTTTTCTCTTTGTCTTTGATTTTCAAAAGTTTCACTATGATTTTTCTAAAGTGGGAACTTAAAAACAATCAGTGACCTCTTTCGATTTCGAGATTCATGTCTTTTTGAAGCTCTAAGAAATTATCTACCAGTTGTATCAAAACACTACTCTTCTTCATTCTTTCTTTGTGGATTCCTATTAAATGGATATTGAAATGTATGAATCGATCCTCTGTATCCCTAAACTTTCCTTTTACACATTCTACTTTTTTCACTTGTGCTGCATTCTGGGGATTTTCTTTGCATGACTTTTTGGTTCACAAATATATATTCCACCTGTGTCCAGCCTGCTTCTCTATCCATCTTTTGGGGGTTTTTGTTTAACTTTTGACTGTCACATTTCCCTGTTTAAGATCCTTAATAGGATCTTCCAAAACTACTTGTTTTCATTGCGTGGAAATGCTTCACCACTTCCCTCAGATGGTGTTAATATGTGCATATCATGGTATTTTCCTGATTGTTACGTGAACAGTTTCCTTGGGGTAGGTTCATTGTTGCCTCTCCTTCATGGGCTTTACCTTCTTTATATATTTGGTAATTCTTGATCGTCATCTCATGTCTGAGAGGGTTGTGTACAAGCTCTGGGCTGTGACGGCTCCTGGTCAGGTCATTGGCCATGCAGTGGCGTGGTGACCTTCAGGTGGCAGTGTGGGACTTGGGGAGGAGGCTGAAGGGATGCAGTTCCAGAGAACTTCAGAGCCTTGAAGTGATGTTATGAATTTATTAATCTATATTTATATCTGATGGGTTTGGTTCTGTGGGGGGGTAAGTAAAATATTACAAAGGAGAATTCCAGTTTCAAGATGAAAGACAGAGGACAGGCTGAGATCACTTCTCAGCATTTTTTAAAAATTAGCAATTTTCACTTACACAGTAAATTTTCTGAATTTGCCTTTTTAAGAAATAACTTAGGTTAAATCAGCAACTGCATATCCTAAATAATAGAAAAAGTTAGGTATCATTGTTCCATATCATTCTGTTAACAATATCTGAGTTTTTTGATCACCAATATATTTTTTAGTCCCCCAATGCACCATCAATCAGAACTGAGGTCCACTCTTCCATGGGACAAGTTGACTCTGACACTTGCAAGGGTAAGGAGTCTCTTGGTCTGAGAGCTGCTGGCCTCACTATGGTTCTCAGAGGCCACTTACAGGGAGCCATGAGGGTGAAATGAGACAAGTCGTGTGACACGCTGAGCACAGTGGCTGCGTGCTCTCAGTACTTGCTGGTTGCTCTTTTCTAAGGGGTGTTGATGGCTCTGAGTTGCAGAGAAGTGACCTCTTGGCTGGTCCTAAATGATTTGGTCCTCATCGCTCCCCGCGTCCTGCCAGGTACATTCAGAGCAACCTGGCTCAGACCTGGGCTTGTTGCTGCCACCTTGCTGGGGGTAGGGCTGGCTGGTGATGCTGGCCAGAGTGACCTGTCCTTAGGCCCCAACCCTCCCCTAGGCCAGGGGAAGGACCTGGCCTTCTGGGGACATTTGATAGGACTCACTCCTTGTCTTTGCTCCATGAATCTTCCCCTTCTCCCTCCTTCCTCCTGGCCTGGTAGGAGGTGGTCCATCTTCGTGTGTCCCTGTGTGCACGTGTGTGTGCTCTTTTTTAATTAGCTGTACTAGAGGTTTCTGGTGGTGCTGGCTGACATCCAAGAGGTGAGGAAAAAGCCCTCAGTGTGGGAGCCACCCAGAGGGTGGAGCCCTGATCTCCTAACAGATCCTTGCCTTGCTAAGCTGGGCAGATTTAAGACCCCATCCCTGTGGGATTGTTACTGCCACCATCCAGGGAGCAAGGGCGGGAGGGGCGGGGCAGAGTGAACCAGTAGCCGAGGGCTGGTCTTCCCAGCCAGTGGCTGCTGTTCTCTGATATTCCTGAATGAGACATCGAGTTCCTCAGCCCTCAAGGTGCCTGGAAGGGCCTGGGACATTAGGAGCTCTCTTGGCCATCCTCCTCCAGCTCCCTGTAGACTTGTCCATTTACCCTAATGATTCAGGTCAGTGACGTGGCAGCATAGGAGTACTGTAACATGAAGGGGTGGGAAGTACAAGCTTAAGAGACCACCTGGCCTTCCTCAGACATGACATTCTTGCATTACCTGCTGGGATCAACAGCTGAGGCCACAGCCTTCACACAAGCCCCTTTCCCTGCCCTCACCAGGCTGGCAAGTGGCTCCCAGGGGTACCTGCAAAGTTTCACGCTCATTGGAAGCCCCTGATGACCTTAGCCTAGATGCCTCCTTTGCACCCCCCTTTCCTGATCTGTGCCTTCCTCTGAGCAAGAACTACTGCAGGCAGGCTGCCTTCTCAGGTCCCCCTGATGCCCCATATGCTCCTATGGAGGGGCCTGCATGTGATGGGGTCTGCATGTGACAGTGCCACTATCTGGAGGCTCCTTCTCTCATTCCTAGACTACTGCCCGGTTTTGGGAATCTAGTCCTGAACTGTGTCTGGACAAGCAGCTTCCCATCAGAACTCCCAAAGAAGGCTTGCCAGGGGGTCAGGCTGACCCTAGGGAATTCAGGGGTGAGAGGCAGCGTGTGGCCCCAGGACCCAAGATCCCCTTTCACTGCGGGACAGCATGGCCAGGGACTTGCTGCCATAGCCTACACCAGCCTGAGGTCCTGATGTTTCCAGCTTCTCCAGAGGACATCACCCTTGTGCAGGTACCCTTCTCTGGGCTGGGAGGAGCCCAAGGCTGCAGGAATAGGGTGGGTGGGAAAAACAGCAGCTGGAGAGTAGGCTGGGTATCCAGGACTCTTTTGGAACCTGTTTGCTGTGTGGACTGATGTAGGTCTGGAGAGGTCAGGAAGGTAGGAAGAAGCAGTCAAGGTGACTGAGAAGGAGTGGGTGGTGTAGGAGGAGAAATACCAGGTTAGTGTGCTATCCAGGAAGCCAGGGGAAGAAAACATTTCAAGGAAGAGAACACCATCACCTGTGTCACATGCTGCTGAGACGTCAAGTAAGGTGAGGACTGAGAACTCATCACTGGACTAGCCATGGGCTTTGACTGGGGGTTCTTGACAAGAGCAGTTTGGTAGAGCAGTGGGAGAGAAACCTGACTGGTTCAAGAAAACAAGAGGAGAAAAATTGGAGACAGTACAGATAACAGAAGCAATTAGGAATAGGAATCAAGGTCATCAGCTGAGAGTTTGGAGGAGGTTTTAGAGGTTTATGGATGGTGGAGAAAGTATGACCAAGTTATTGGAGTGGCAGAGGGGAATGAACTAAGGATGAGGACTAGGCCTGCTGGGCAACACAGGGACTTGAGGCTCCTGGTCATGGGGTTAAAGTGAGTGCAGGTGCCAAGTGGTCCAAGAGTTGGATTCCACTAGGATTGAGTGTTCCCCAGTGAGTGTAATGAAGAAAGAGATGGGCAAATGGGTTAAGAGTGGATGTCAGTGAGTGGTTATAATGATGGACCATAGAACCAATGACATTCTCCTTACTCCTGGGAAAGGAAGATAGACAGCAATGGACGCCTTGGATTCTCAGGTGAGGACCAGCCCCCGGGTATTTCCAGTTCCAAACATGAAGGCCAGCCTGGGCCCAACCTGGAGGCCTCTTGGGGGACTTCTGTGACTTGCTCCTAACCTCCTCCTCTTCTCCCTGAGGTAGGTGTCCAGGGCAGTAAACTCTTTTGACTTCTCCTCACATTGTTCTTTTTCCCACATGGTGTCCCAGGGG